>NC_073691.1:159189528-159530778 GCF_029784155.1 Uranotaenia lowii | reverse complement strand
ACGGGCAATCGATTTCGGATGTCAAATGTTTTGCCAGGGGTCGACGAAAGGGGTCGTCCATATTAATTAAATTTTTCACTGTTTTTAGCAATATTGACGTTATTATGGATTGCTTTGAAAATTTGCACACGGGAGTTTTGAGGGAAGGGAAATCGATTTCAGATAATAAAGATTGTATAAGTGGCCACCGAAAGGGGTTTACCTTTTCGGCCATAATTGCGTTGTTATGCAATGATCGAGTCAAAATTTATACACGGGGTTTTTTGGCACTGTCAATTGATTCCTGATTTCAAATTTAGTAACAGAGGACAGGAAAAGTGATCTTCCAATATTTTTGCAATTATTACTTAGCAATGAATTCAAAACTGCATCTGGAAAATGCTTGGCAATTGACTTTCATACAAACTGTTCATGACATATTCCAAGTTGAAAGCGAAACGGAGTTCGTATGGGATCAGCTAGTACATATATAAAAATGAATTTCTGTCTGTCTGTCTGTCTCTTTCCTATAGACTCGATAACTACTGAACCGATTTGCGTGAAACTTGGCATATGAGGGTATATTGGAGGCCGGAAAGGTTCCTTTGATAGTTTGGAACCCTTCCCTCTTCCTGGAAAGGGGAGGGTGTCTCTCATATAAAAGTAATAAGTCTTCATAACTCGAGAACCGATTAAGCAAATCATGCCATACTTGGCATGGGGCGGTACTTGGGTTCGAGGAATGTGTCTAAGAATATTTGGAGAGAAGGGGGCCTACCTTACAATTTTTTACATAACTGGGGAACTAATCAAGCTAATGGAACAAAACCTGGCATGGGAGGGTAGTGGAATACGAGAAATGGTTCTATGATTATTTCAGATCTCTCCCTCCTTCCATTAGAGATACAAGAAGGAGGGAGGGGGGAGGGGGGCTTTAACCCCTTTTTTATAGCATTACTTGAAAACTATTCGAGCTAATGAAACCAAATTTGGCTCGGACGGGTATTTGGGTACGATAAATAGTTCTATGAATATTTTGGTACCACTCCCTCCTTCCAGTGAGGACATTGAAAGTGGGGAGAGGACTCCTTTACAATTTTCAGCATAACTGGAAAAATAATCAAGCAAATGAACCAAATTTGGCGTGGAAAGGTATTTAATTACAAGGATCGTTTCTTTGATATTTTGGAAATCCTCCATTCTTCAAGTCGGAAAATCTTGAGGGAGGAGAGTGCTCACATACAATTTTTTACACCGAGCAAATGGAACGAAATTTGGCTTGGGAGGGTATTTAAGCACAAGGAATGTTTTTGCGAATATTTGGTACTACGCACTTCTTCAAGTTGCTTGATAGAGGGAGAGAGGAGGGCTCCTTTACAATTTCTCGCATAACTCGAAAACTAATCAAGCAAATGGAAACAACTTTGCAATGGAAAAGCATTTAGATACGTAAAATGGTTATTTGCTTATTTGAGACTTCTTTCTCCTTCAATTGGGGATACAGTTAGAGAAGACTGGAGCTCACATACGATTGTTTTGCATAAACCAAGAACTTATCTAAAAAATGGAACCAAATATGACACGGGAACAATCATACAATCGAGCAAATGGAACAGAATTGGACATAGTAGTGTATTTGAATACACGGAATGTTTGATATAGACTAGGGTTACCATACGTACTCTTTTAAGAGTACATGTACTCTTTTTCGATCGAGTAATGAGCGTACTCTTCTTTTTGTGAAATCTTGCGGTTTGTACTCTTTTTTGTTGAAAGACATTTTATAAGAGAAACAAACTTAGGCATCCATGGCATGGTTCTCCGGTACTTGTTGAGTTTTCCAAACGATGAATTAAAATGGAAAGCATCACAAATCGATTAAAATCCAAAATTTCGTAAAAACAAGTTTTCTATTTCATCAGCAGTATTTTCCTATAAGTAAAATACAACCATTTCGAAAGTTTTAAAACCGCTTTTGACAAAAGCTTCTCCCAGGCGTCGAAATAAACTCTGCAGGCAATCAGCGCCATCGAATATGCAGTTTGCGCCCAAACAGTTGGCAAAGAGCACAACAGCATTTTGAAATCTTTTTGAAATGCAACATTTTCTCATGTTTTTCTGATCTCTATCTCTTCGAATAATCCTGCGACCCTTTGACTTTTCTCGAAAAATCTGCAAGAAAAAGAACAAAAATAGAGAACTTTCAATTTGTAAAAGTATTTTTTGAAAAGTCCTAATTGCCAGGTCAGTCACATAAATAGCAACTAATTGTCACTATTTGAATATAAATATCCTGGATTCTTCCGTTTTTTCCTAAATATTTTGAAATATGATTTCAACGTACTCTTTTTGGCGTTGAAGGATATGGTAACCCTAATCTAGACTCCCTCCTACCAGGTAGGGGGTAGGAAGAGGGGCTCTGATACAAATTTAACTCGACAACTAATAAAGCTAACGAAACCAAATTTGGCAAGAGAGGGTATTCGAGCACAAGACACGTTTTTACAGTTGTTTGGCACCCCTCCCTCCATTCAGTGGAACGATTAAAAGTGGGAAAAGGGTGACTCGTGGTTTTTTTATATTTCGAGAATTTATCGAGAAAATGGAACTAAATTGGCATGGGTGCATATTTGCGTACGGGCAATCTTTCTTCGATGGTTTGAGACGCTTTCTCCTGCCAGAGGGGAGATATAAAGTGGGGAGAGGGTCACCCATTTTTTGAAGAACTCGAAAACTTATCGAGAATAAAGCCATATATGACAAGGGATCGTATCTGCATACAAGAAGTGTTCTTCTGATGTTATGAATCACCCCCCCCCCCCCCCCCCCTCCCCTTCCTTTCATAAGGAATAAAGGAATGGAGGAGGGTCACTCTCAAAATTTGTATAATATTACGAGAACGAATAGGTGAAATAAGTGTCCCGTGGCGTTATTTTGTTACAAAACATGTTTCAAGGATAGTTTGAAACCCTCTCCACATTAAAAAGGGACAGCGAAGATTTTGGTATAAGTTTTGAACTTATGAAGCAAAGAAATCCAGAGTCATAAAAAGGATTAAAACTCAAATTTGAAAAAGAAATTAATTAAGTTTACAAAATTTAAAAAAAAAAGTTGCAGTTTAATTTTGAAAAAACATTTTAATGATTTTGAAATTTAATTTAATCTAGTTAAATAACTAGATACCACAAATTTCAGTAATTTTTGGAAGGCGCCGCAAAGCACACCGGGTCTTATATAGTTTTTGATATGTGAAATTATGTCCGAGAACTTTTCTCTTGAGATTTTTTGGAATTTTGTATTTAAATGTGAGTTAGTTACAAATTTGGTTGATTAATTTGAATCAAATAAGCGGACTTGAGAAGGCATTTGAAAGAGGGAAATAGTTATTTTATCGATTTTTTTTCACTGCTTAAGTACTTCTTGAAGCTGGTTAGAGGTTTTTTAGCGAACTTTTTGCCAACTTTAAAGCTCGTTTAGTTACTTTCAAAATGAAGGTAGGTGTAAAGAAGTTGTATTACAATACACAATTGAGCTGATCAAACTTGTTAGAGGAATGTTTTCCGAACTTTTGGTTGCTTGGATGGAAATTGAATAGAAGGTCATTTAGACTTGTTTTGAAACTTGAAAATATCTGACTGAAACTAAAACTTGAAGTGGTGATATGATTTTGTATCATACGTGCAGGCGCATCCGCCCAACTAGACCGCCAGCCAGCTAGGAAGAAAGCACTTCGATGCCCTTTTATGACCTAATAAATCCGGTAAATCCGGTACACAAACTATTTGTGAATTTTGTTCCTCACAACGTACATATAAATCAATTTTACAACTTTCATATTCATCAATGAGAACATATCATTCACGCAAGGAAATTGGGTAGTTGTTTCCCTTTGTCATCCAAAATGTAACTTCAAAAGCCCTCATTGTAAATATGTGACTTTTCGTTGCTTGGGAATTTATTCTGTATTAAAACAGTAGGGGAGAATGAGGATACTTGATCCCTGGGGATACTTGATTCCTTAGCTATATCTCGAAACTGGAATGTCTTACAAAGATCAAATGTTCTAGAAAAATGTGCCAAAATGAGCAAAATAACAATGCTTGTAGTTTAAATTTTTTTAACAAAATAATTGTTTGAGTAATTGAACTTTTTTTGAAAAATTTCACTAGGTAAATTAGGGTTGCCATCCGTCCCGCAAAAGCGGGACATGTCCCGCTTTTTAGTTGAATGTCCCGCTGTCCCGCTTTTTCCTCAAAATGTCCCGCTTTTTCCTCAAAATGTCCCGCTTTTTCTCTAGGAAAATTTTTACAATGTTCACTAACTTACACTGGAAAAAATCAAACTTTAGTCTCCATTTAGATTAATTGGTTTAACACAGAAGATCTTTCAAATACATCTTTTTCTCAAATAAGCAGCATTGTTCCTTGTTAATATAAGACAATGCTCAATAACTGTAAAGTTCTTAGCATTACAGTAAGATTCTGATTCAGTTTAACGTTCTTAAAGCACGTTCAACCAATGTTTGAGGAATTCTGCCACAGATTTCCAAAATTTTCTAACTTGATGATAGAAATTCATTTCTGAATACTATATTTTAATATCTTAAAATCATTCCTGGGTTCTGGTTCCCTATTATCAAAATCAAAATCTAAATTGTAGTCTTGTTTTCATATTTCGCACTATGTAGGGTAAATGTACCCGAACTTGGCCCCTAAGGCATGGTTGACTATATTTCCCATGATTGTAGTCTTCCTGTAATATGTACCTTCAAAAGTCCTTCGACAAATATGATTGCTTACTAGCCTGAAATGTAGTAAAAATATGTTCTTGCTTTAAAGCGGTGGATAATTTGAGATAAACCTGATCAAACTATTGATTGAAATGCTCCTTATTGTGGCCCCCGTTCCGAATTGTGGCCCTTTATGAGTTCCTTAAATTGGCCGCCTCTAGAAGAAATTTGCCTCACTAATACAACAACAGCCCCCACGAATTCGTTGATAATATCCTGGAAGGAAGCACAACAATGTTCTGTGTTGTTTTCAAAAAGTCGAAAGTACGAAATGTCAACCAATTTTTAGAATTTAATTATAATCAGAATTATAATCTTACGTAAAAAAGTTTCACTTGTTCGTTTCAGTTTTTGGTGTGTTTAAAATTTCTATTATCAGAATGACAATTTAGAACAAATAGGTTCCAAAATATTGCATTGGTTAACATAAATATGTTTATTAACCGAGCAAACAAATCGTTTGTTCATTTTTTTAAAATATAATCATGATAGATCTGTTTCCATTGAAGTTAACATACGATTGTGAATGTTCATATTTTTTTTATTCCACTCCCATAAAAGGAGGAAAGACATTTTAAAAACCATTATTACCGAGGCAAGAAGCAAGCTAAACCTAAAACTCAAGTAAGCGAACGATTCTTTGAATCATACCTACATATTTAAAATGTCGCCCTTAGGAATTTTCTAGCAATCGTTTGCGTACACCCGGATAGCACAACAAGACAAACTATCGCTCACTCCAGCCAGCCTGATTGAAATAGTTTGCATCTCACTCGTTCGTTTGGGGACTATAGTCAATGGAAGCGAACAACAAATTTACAACCTGGGTGAAATTCAAGCTGCATCTCACTCGCACTAATGCAAAATCATCATCCAAACTCGGCAGCGCTTCCTTCGCATATTCCTTTCCTACGGAAAACAAATGCGTCACCTCTGCTGATGCACAGTGATCCATAATATAAAACAAACTTGGTCAAAATATGATTTTTGATTTCACATGAAATTGAAAACAATAAAATTTAGCTCTAAATAACATAATTTTTCAACATTGTAATGCCATTACTTTTTTCAATAAACATAATATTTAGAATGTCATAATTTGAACTTTGTAACCATTTCTTTCAAAGCGACACATATACGGCAAATGTTCATCTCCAGCACAAATAAAATGAAATAAAAATACGTTGAACCTTATTTCCAATTGTAAATTTTTTTTGGGTATGGATAAAGTTACTTCAAAGTTGAGATCCAAGATATCGATTCGGATCCGAATCCTGTTGATTTCGTGCTCAGAAATTGAGAGGAAAAGTTCTAGAAATTTACCCACAAAAGGCAGCTAAACTTGTAGTATTATAATTCCATCTAAGATGCCAAATACGCTTGAGAGATAAATAAATTGATTATAGTCCAAAATACATTAATGGTATTTTTAAGTAAAAAGAATGATTGAAATTTCAATCATTCTTTTTACTTTCGACCGGTTTTAAATTTCCAGACCACTGTGCACTAACGGCCGACAATTCGGCTGTCGGCTGCCGGCTACCGTCTGCCTTCTGATTTCGTTCTCACACATACATACAAACCTCAATTAGTGGGATATCATGCCAAGATTAGGCGAAAAAATTGTTTTTATTTTCTTCAATTTTAGATCAAATATTTACGTTGTTTGGAGTAGGTTAAAATTTTATATTTTTTGCCACGTTTTGCTGTAACCAACGGTATTTTTTAGTGATTTTTTCATAGGGAAGTGTGTTTTTAAAATCGATCCGAAAGTGGCAGATGCACTAGCAAGGTAGGTTCATTTCAGATTTTTTCCGAAAATCGTAATTTTACTTCCAGTTCGTCATGTGAAAAAAAATTATTACTCAGTTATTTATATTCAATTGCGGACAAATGCTATGCAGAATGTAGACAAATGCGATTTTATTTTATGTTTGATTTATTTTATATTTTTAGGCATATGTTTGACATATAAATTACCACAATGCATTTTGGCATGCCAAGATAAGGAGCATGCCAAGTTAAGGCTCACATACCCTATCTGGTTTAGGATTTTTGATTTTTAGTTCGCATTTCATTTAAAATTTGATCCATAGTTTTTATGACTCAAACTATTTGATTGGTCGAAAAACGTGAGCATTCTAGTGAGCCTCCTTATATTTCTGTGCAAATTGAGCCAAAAAATTCAGAAAAAGCAACAGTACTTGAGTTTTCAAGTCGACAAAGAAAGATTTTCGAGATGGTTGTGTAAAAATATTTTTATTGTGCGTTTAGATAAAAATTTTATAAACGTCTTTGGTGAACTGGCATCATGGCTGACTTCCGACCAAAACATATTGAGTCGTTTTATTTAAGCGTGCGCAAAATTCACATAAAATCAACGTTGCCAAAAATTCATTTGAATCGTTTGTGTATCTCATTCTTGCCCGGAAGAGTATATTTCACGCGAACACAAACGATTGCTGGCGAAAACAGTAACAGCAACAGCAAAAAAACATTTCCACCCCGGCAGAGGGTGGTTTGTACAAAATATTTCGATCCCGACCGATTTTACTCAAACCGTTTAGGCGATCATACAAGCAGTGCCATTCACGATGCAAATCGTGTTCACAGCGACAAAATTTCATCGCATTTGTACCAATGTTGTGTAGTCTGTGGCCCGCTTAAAGTATGTAGAGATAGTCTGGTGGATACAAATTTATGTGTGGCAACGTTGCATATAATACACTGTTATTTTTTAAACACAACTGTCAAATGTTCGGAAGTAAGTTCGGGATCGGAAGTCCGGACTTCCGAAGTAAAATTTAGTGCTGGCGCTATAATACCATATCCTTTTTCATTGTCAATATCTCAAATACACGTAATTCAGACATCTGAAAAAAGGCAAGATAATCTTTTTCATTACCTACACAACGCTGCCAAAATGTTGCATATCCGAACTTTAGGAATGTAGGTATGGCCGAAATGAAGGGCCCGGACTCTAAATGATAGTAGCTTTAGAAATGATCCTGAGTTTTTGTTTCATGTTCAGATTTAAAATCCTTTAACTTTATTCTTTCTAGAATCCAAAACTTCAAAATGGCAATCCAGAATTTAAATCTTTAAATTAAATTCACCATTCGAAGTTCATATTTTTATTCAGATTCAAAATATAAAAATGACATAATGAATACATATTGAAACCTAAGACATCAAATATAAAATACTGTATTGATAATTGAGGGCTCTGAAACAAGTTTCAATTCTTGGCTCGTATCGAAATATTGATCTGAAATCTGAATTTAAAATTAGTTTTTTAACATTCCAGAAATCATATTGAAACTAGGAAAAAATCCTAAATTCAATTTCATAATTAGTAAACTTCATAACGTTTACTTATTCATGAGCTTAATCTGAATTTTGAATATTTATGCTGAACTTTGAACCTGAATTTATATTCAGGTTCAGAATTCTGATACAGAGTAAACATACAAATTTTTTTTACTGAAGTCAGTCAGTTTTTATTTAAGAAAAAAAAACCACATCCACAGGATTTTATTTAAGAAATTCATTTTTACGAAAAGTATTTGCGGATGAAGAAACATTTATCTAATATCCCGTAAAAAAATCTATAAAAAATATTATTGCAGTGTTATCAAGAGCCAAATTTAAAACTTAAACTTGAATTTAGATTGAGATTGAAAGTTAATTTAGATTTTTTTTTTTGGGAATAGAGTAAGATTTCTTTTAACAAATCGAATGTTTTTTTTCTTAGATTTTCAAATTGTTGAACAAATTACCAAACATACCAATTTTTTTCAAATTACACAAAGATTTACATGTACGACTTGAAATATTTTATCTCAAATAACGTGTTAATCCATGAGAACCATGGACAAAATGGTGAATATTATGTAAATAGAAGTCATGTAAGAAAAACTGAGTTAAGTGTACTTTCTATGAACAACTTTGGCTAATGGTATACATACATTCGTAAATATAAGTTTGCTATACAATCAAGTTTTTCTAAGAGTTTTTAAAATGTCCCGCTTTTTTCGGCTGTGTCCCGCTTTTTTGTCGTGAAATGTCCCGCTTTTTTCTGAAAGTATCTGGCAAGCCTACCCTAAATGTAACTTGAAGATCTTTTTTCATCACTTTAAAATGTTCCTTACATGGGAAAATTATAAAAAAATATTTGTTCCAATGTATCAATCGTTCGAGAGTAAAATGAACTTCATAATGCCATATTTTCAAAGCAATGGAAAACTCTCAACTTTTTTCAGAAAAAGTTTTCTAAAATGTTGATTATGATTACAATTGATCCCCCTTCCAAACGGCATATTCTTCTTCTGATTTGATCGTTATGATTGCTGATTAGGAAATTACTAATATTTATCCAAAAACTAATATTTATCAAACAATTGTTTGAAGAAAAGAGCCAAAATAATTAATTTTCTCTTAATTATAAAAAATAGCGCCTTAAGGTATGCAATGTTATTATCGTTGAGACAAAGTAGAATTTTCTTCTAATGTCTGCTATAAATTGTGAAATGAGAACAAACATGACCAAAATAGTCAATTAACATTCTATCTTGGGGTTTTGTTTGATTTTTATACAAGGATTAGGGCTTCCTGAATAAAAGATCAAATCTCCTTCAATAGGGGATCAAGTCTTCCCTAACTTCAGAAAAATCGCAATTTTTTTACTCCCACGAAAATGCTTCTAGTTCATCAACAGGTTCAAGTATCGTTCTAATTTTTGGAGCATAGAAACTTGAAGCTACAAGCTGTCAGAAAATGTCAAAGACGGCGAGTTGCTAAATTTTTCCAAAAAGATATGGTGAAAATAAGAAAAGGGGATCAAGTATCCCCACTCTCCCCTAAAGTGTCATGAAAAAATATCATCTGAGAGAGAGAGATGGCAGCTTGTCAATGCTCTTTTAAACGCAACTCTAGCTTAAAATTCAAAAAGTTACATCGGCAAGTTTTAGCAATAATCAAATCTCACATAAACCTTGTAGTAAGGTTTATTGAGCTTAGAGTTTGAAACTGATTGAACAAAATATCAGTATTTGTACTCATACATATTTGGTAAAATAAAACATTTAGCTGTGTCAATTTTATTACAGTGCCAAGGAATGATGAAAAATTTACCGGAAATACCAGTTTTTACTGTCTCAAAGGCCGGTATTTCCGGTATTGGAAAATGGACGGTTTTATCGGTTTCGGTAAAACCTGTTAAACCACCCTAGTTTTAACCACACTTTGCATTCAAAGGTTTCAGTTTGTATGATTTTAGTTTTTTTGTCGGATTCATTAAGGACTTCTTTCGGAAAAATGGAGTTTTAGAACTTTGCTTCTGAAATTTTAAAGTACATTTTTCTTCAGTTTATGCTTATAATTCTTATGATAAATCATTCATGCCTTTTATCAAATATAGTAAAACACATGACGGCGTGCTTGATGTGTCGCCTTGTTTTTTGAAGAGTGAGGTATATTGGTTTTATTACTATATATTGGTTTTTAAGAACATCTGCTAGTATGGAAATCTACAGTGTCCGGCAAAAAAAATCTGATTTGCTAAAAACTCCGAAGACCAACTGGTGCCAATTGTTAACGAATTGATTTTATCAATAATTTTTCTATAAGCTAGCGGATAAGAAAGTTCCACAAATTACAATATTGACTACTACAGTGACTTGTTTTCGAACATTTAATCGAAAAAGTGTTATCAGAATTCAATCCAGACGATTCTGTTCTGGCTTTCAATTTTCCCTAGAATTGTCATAAGCGTCGTTGATTTTAAGATTGTTTTTACCCCTAAATATATGCAATGATTATTCTTCTTCCAGGATTTCGCCTGGGACATGAACATCGTCGGCGAATCCTTCGAAACCTCCGTGTCCTGGGACAAATGCGAGGCGCTCTGCGAAAACGTGAAGGCCTGCATCGTGCGATCGTGCCACGAGCGGGGCATCCAGTACTACGCAGTTTCGAGCCGGGTTACGCAGAGCTACGATGCGGGGGCGTGCGTGTACTTCTACTTCCTGTTCAAACATCTGGACGTGCCGGAAGATTCGTTGAAGCTGTACATGGAAATCGAAGACATTGCCCGGGACGAGGTGTTGGCCTGCGGGGGAACCCTATCGCATCACCACGGGGTGGGAAAACTGCGCAGCAAATGGTACCCGGCCAGCGTTTCCCAGGTCGGCGTTGATTTGTTTAAAGCCGTCAAAAATGAACTGGATCCGGGGAACATTTTTGCGGCCGGAAATCTCATTGGCCGGGATCAACAGAAGGCGAAGCTTTAAGGGGAAAAAGTGTTTTGCTCATATTGTAAATAGCTGTTGTCAAGCGTTTGGCTTTTAAAATACATTTTAATGCAACAAAAAAACAATTTAATTATTTTGTTTCTGGAACAAACTACTACCACAACTATAATAAGTAAAATGTGAATCTTTACAATTCAGAAATTATAAAAAAAAATCTTGCGACGCAAATCCATTTTTTTTAAATTGATTAGGTCTTTAGGATTTTAACATCTGCATGTCATTCATCCCTCTAACAAATTCGAATATTGTTAAGTAGAATATGATTACAGTATTGTTCCGATTTTGTCAGCTCCCGATTTTGTCTACCCCCGATTTTGTCTATCCCCGATTTTGTCAGCATTTTATCCCGATTTTGTCAGCCTTTAAATTTAGTTGAAATTTTCTGCTTTTGAATTAAAATTCCCTGTCATTTAAGACTGTATGTTTTTTGGGGGTTGTCCTGACCCACGTAGAGGACCAGCCATTAACCACTTGGTATTTTAAGGGTTGGGGGTGATTAAAGGTTCATAAGATTTTTCATTGCACACTGGTAAAGACCATCAATCTAGCGGAACTAAACTAATAGCGCCCAGGGATGAAAAGACAGACTTCCAATGTCTTGGACAACATTGCACAGTTCCACAAGGCGCACACTTTGAAATAAAATACAGAGCCGAGGGGTCCACCAATAGCAAGATAAAAAAGCTAACTTTTTTGTTAAGCGTTTTAGAGCTTTAGTTTCTTCTACAAAGCTGTTTATCTTAACAAAATTAACATTCTTAACATTCTAAGGAGCTACAATGAAATTAAAAAAACATCTTGAAATAAACAGTTTTTAAAATCTGGAACGTTGCAGGTAAGAGAAAACAATTTTCAGTCTTCGAAACAAGTTGAAAAATGTTAAGATCCACAATTGTTTAGTACATTATTATGTGTTTTGAAAATGCTGAAGTGCTGTAGAAAGCATTTAGTGTAATATATTAACAATTTTCAAAGAAAAGTTTATCGAATTGCGCAAATTTCCGCACCAACATTCAATGTGGATTTTATTTTTGGTGTTAAGAGGAATCATAACCATATAAAACTTGCGTAGAACTCGGTGGAACTCGAAGCAATTTTGAATTTGAAAATCTAGTATTTTGTTCACAAATATCACTTTTTTTAGACACTTTATTAGTTTCTTAGTTTCTTTGATGCAATAAACTTGCACAATTTGAGAATTAGAAATAATTAGATGATTTAACAGGTTTTCCGTTTCAAATTCATCAAAATGGTCATATATCCTGTAATCAAATTGAGTTTGTAATCCAACGAAAACGTATTATCTCAAAAGTGTTTTTTTTTTCGATAAATCGAGCCAAAATTAGCCTGCCACTGAAAGCTGAAAGCAACTTTACTTTTGGAGTTAAATCACTTTCACGTGTTGGTACAGATATCATTTATATAATAATGAACAGATTATATTGATCAATTTGAAACGGAAAACAGGGTAAATCATCTAATTATTTCTAATTCTCAAATTCTGCAAGTTTATTGCATCAAAGAAACTAAGAAACTAATAACGTGTCTAAAAAAAATGATATTTGTGAACAAAATACTAGATTTTCAATCTTAAAATTGCTTCGAGTTTCACCGAGTTCCACGCTAGTTTTATATAGTTATGATTCCTCTTAACACCAATAGTAAAATCCACATTGGCTAATGGTGCGGAAATTTGCGCAATTCGATAAACTTTTCTTTGAAAATTGTTAATATATTACACTAAATGCTTTCTACAGCACTTCAGCATTTTCAAAACACATAATAATGTACCAAACAATTGTAGATCTTAACACTTTTCAACTTGTTTCGAAGACTGAAAATTGTTTTCTCTTACCTACAACGTTCCAGACTTTAAAAACTGTTTATTTCAAGATACTTTTCTAATCTCATTGCAACTCCTTAGAATGAAACTGTAGAACTTTGGCTTGTTTAGCAAAGTTATGTATCTTGTTAAGATAAACAACTTTGCAGAAGAAACTAAAGCTCTAAAATGCTTAACAGAAAAGTTAGCTCTTTTATCCTGCCATTGGTGGACCCCTCAGCTCTATATTTTATTTCAAAGCATGCGCCTTGCAAAACTATGCAATGTTGTCCAAGACATTAAAAGTCCATCCCTTCATCCCTGGGCGCCATTAATTTAGCTCCGCTAGATTTATGTTCAGTACCAGTGTGCGTTGATGTGGAATGGAAGGAGGTTTAAACTTGACCACATTTTGATCACATGGTTTATGGATAGCCTTTTAGGGAACACACATACACACATACATACACACATACAGACACACATACAGACATGTTCCGATCTCGACAAACTGAGTCGAATGGTATATGACACTTGGCCCCCTGGGCCTCGGATTGGAAGTTGGTTTTTCAAGCGACATGTATACCCTTCTTTGTAAGAAGAGTAAAAAATAAAGAAAAGGGGTCTATGTCACCCCTTATCACGGTATTGACATAAAATATCGAAATAACAAGTAAACGGACAATTATCAAATCAAAATTGAAATTATATTCAAGAATTTTTTTTTCCCGATTTTGTCAGGTACCCTGTTTTGTCAGCCCTAAATTCAAGATGGGGCTGACAAAATCGGAACAATACTGTACTCATATTCGACTGTTTATAATTGAATCAATTTATAATTCGTCCTTAAATACCTCCCCTCCACTTGTTTTTTTTTATTTCAAATTTCTGGGGTTTATTCATCCTAAACTGCTTTGTTCAATACTGTTTTTCCTTGCAAATGTGCAGTCCACGGCCTATTTCTTCATCTGTGCTACTTCATCAGAAGTTTTCAGGACAGTGGCATAGTCGTCCACAAACGCTAGCTTGTTAAAATGCGCTTCCGGTTGGTAAATAGATTTTTAAAGGAATTTTTCAAATTGACAAACGCCCTTTTGAAAAATCGAAACCAAATTTAGTTTTTTGGCTTAGGCATGGGTGTGACAAATTTGGTATTTTATTTAAAGTTTATTTTGTTCAATATCTTTTATAAGTGGACATCCCTAACTTGGAATAAAAATTTTAGTCTTCTTAGTGTTGTTAGAGCTACCTATGTGTCGATAACATTTGATGAGAGCCACCTACATTTCGATATTCAAAGTAATGACACTGTTTCTTTTACAGAGACACCTATGTGTGAGAGAACACGTTTTCAATTTTGTTCACAGCTTCACCAGCAGAGCAAGTCAAAATCACCAAAATGGCAGCACAAAAAGGAACTGTCAAAATGATAAAAACAACCCGCACTTCGTCGTCGCGTTTGGTTGGCTTTTGTTTGCATCCATTTGCAGCAACTTTTTTTCGGCCAAATCGGAATTTGTTTTCCCTTAAATCGGTACCGTTCCGGCAGCATTTCGGACCGAAAAGTTGACCACCCTTAGCACCGGAAGTCCAGCAACGTCAGTAAAGCGGAAACGACCGGAACCGATCGAGCGCCATGGGAGTACCAGCATTTTTCCGCTGGCTGTCGCGGAAGTATCCCTCCGTGATAGTTGAGTGCGTGGAGGAAAAGGTAAGCAGCGGGTTTCAGATGGAGGGAAAATTGCTTAAATGAAAGTTATCCTATTTGATCTAGAAATTAAACTACACATAGTATAAAGACTGATGAAAGTACCTTTAACAAATCGAATGACCGATAAAAATGTTTTTTATGAGATTTTATAAGAACATCTGGGTGAGCTATATTGAGCTGGATATTAATGCTACAAAATTTTTCTGCCATAGGTACATTAAGACAGGTTGAAATTCTAGTCGAAGAATGATGGAAAAAGTAGAGTTGGTATAGCTTGGGCAGAAGGAATAGTTTAATTACTTTGAAAACTCTAATCCAAGAATAGACTACGGAACTGTGTCCGATGTTGATTTCTTTTCATAAAAACAAAAACAAAAAATCCAATACACTATCACAGAGCCATGACCCCCGAGCCACTTAAATTGTAATTCAAAGATCATATATATATCATATATATATATATATATATATATATATATATATATATATTTTATTTTTTTTTTTGAAGAATCAGAATGCTGGCAAGGACTTCTCGTCTTTAGAGGATTTGAATTCTTTATTCTGAATCCTCGAGCTATGACGCAGATTCTGTCGTCTGATTTTGATAACTAAGTAGATAGGGGAGAGAGGGCATAATGGCTACCTTAAGGAAAACGCTTAGGTACTTACGTTTTTTTCTTAACCACATTTAAAATTTGGCTCAAAACATAAATCTTGCTTCATATTTGTGTATCTCTGATTCGTATAAAGATTAACATAAAAACCTTCATGGTTCTATTTTAAGTTTTCAATTTTTCGTTGCCGTGGTGTGAAATATAAAGATAATTTTTGAAAAGTTGAAAACTAAATACTGTCATGAAATAAAAAATGAAAAACTCCACTATCTTCCAGTTTTGGATGTGGATTCTTTGCAAAGGTCACTAGAATGATGCAGTGAAAAAACCTCGAGTTAGTTCTGTGGGCTCCGACTAGAGCAAAGTTAACGCCATTAGAAATTTTCAAACTGCAGATTTTGAAACTTATGGTACTTGTATTATACAGAAAGAACTTAAATAATTCACAAGATGTGTTGATTGTATTCTTGGGTTTCTTAGATTTTTGCTCACGAACCGTTCAGTTCGGTCTGGTCGAACCCGACCACATATCGCCTTAGTTTTTTGGAGCATATCAACTCAATATTACGCATAAGCAGTATAAATAAGTAAAATAGCAGTGAGTTGTTCACCTTTTCCAAAAAGATATGATGAACACAAGGAATAGTGATGAAGTTACCCCACTCTCTCTTTATCTCTGACTACATTATTGCTTAATCGGAAACGCGTGATTATATTTAGTTCAGTAATATTTTCACAAAATTCAGTAATGATGAAGAAACTATCGTATAAAGATTCATCTCTGTGTATTGTCTTTGAATTTGTTTTCAAAATCGGTATTTTACTGATGAGTGATAACTTTCATTTAACTGAAAATAAAGCCTTGCAATTTTATTATTATCAATACCTTTTTCATAAACCACACTCCACAAATTTTAATGCCGTTTTTCTCTTGCTCTCGCCAAAGCATGCGGACGGGGATGGCGCGGTACTGTACGACGACCTGACCAAACCGAACCCGAACAAGGTAGAGTTCGATAACCTGTATCTGGACATGAACGGTATCATACACCCGTGCACCCATCCGGAAGACAAACCGGCACCGAAAAATGAGGACGAAATGATGATCGCCATTTTCGAGTGCATCGATCGGCTGATGAACATCGTCCGGCCCCGGAAGGTGCTGTACATGGCCATCGATGGGGTGGCTCCACGAGCCAAGATGAACCAGCAACGGTCCCGCCGTTTCCGGGCCTCGAAGGAAGCGGCCGAGAAGACTGCGGAAGTGCAGCGAATCCGAGAGGAGCTCGCTGCCAAGGGATGCATATTGCCACCGGAAAAGGAAAAGGGAGCCCATTTCGACTCCAACTGCATCACGCCGGGTACGCCGTTTATGGACCGGCTGAGCAAGTGTTTGCAGTACTACATCCACGATCGAATGAACACGAATCCGGGCTGGCGAGGGCTCAAGGTAATCCTATCGGATGCTAACGTACCGGGTGAAGGAGAGCACAAAATTATGGATTACATACGGAAACAACGCGCACAGCCAGATCACGATCCAAACACTCATCACGTGTTATGCGGTGCCGATGCCGATTTGATTATGTTAGGGCTGGCCACCCACGAAACGCATTTCACCATCATTCGAGAAGAATTTCTGCCCAACAAAGAACGACCCTGCGACATTTGCCAGCATTTAGGGCATGAAATGAAAGATTGCACCGGTTTGCAATCGGAGAGAGACATTGACAGGTCCCCGCCTCCACCCGGAAAAGAAACGCAATTTATTTTCGTACGTTTGAATGTTTTGAAGGAATATCTACAGAAAGAACTGGACATGCCAAACTTGCCGTTTCCGTATGATTTTGAACGAGTTATCGATGATTGGGTGTTTATGTGTTTCTTTGTGGGAAATGATTTTTTACCACATCTACCCAGTTTAGAAATTCGTGAAAACGCCATCGATAGACTGGTAACTTTGTATAAGAAGTGTGTCTACAAGACCAAGGGGTACCTGACGGATTCCGGTAGTGTGACGTTGGATCGCGTAGAACTGATCATGACGGATTTGGGCTATGCTGAAGATGAAATCTTTCGTAATCGCAAGGTCACCGAAGACCGTTTCAAAGAACGCAACAAACGCATGAAAATGCAAAAAGAGCGGGAGCAACGTCCCAATTTCCAACAAATGAACAACTCCCAGTTTGCACCAACACCGCTAGGCAGGGGAATCACACCACAGGCCATCACCAATCCCAGGCAAGAAGCAGCCCACTTCCGGATGATGAACAACAATCAGCAGAGAAATGCTGACAATAATGACCAGCAGGATCGTAGAGGTCAGAAACGTAAAGCCGAAGAACCACTTTCTCAAGCTTCGTCCAAGAATGATGAAGAGGAGGAAGCCCCAGACGAGGTCCGTTTATGGGAGGATGGATTCAAGGATCGTTATTACGAATCCAAATTCGATGTTTCGCCACAAAATATAAAATTTCGCCAAACCGTAGCCTGGGAGTACGTTCGGGGCCTCTGTTGGGTTTTGAAATATTACTACCAAGGTTGTGCTAGCTGGGAATGGTATTTCCCCTATCACTACGCCCCGTTTGCATCGGATTTCAAGGCTCTACAGAACGTTAAGACACATTTCGATCGTGGAACACCGTTCAAGCCACTGCAGCAGCTGATGGGAGTATTTCCGGCAGCCAGCAGAAGCCACGTTCCGGCACCGTTTGCCGAGCTGATGGTTGATCCCAAATCGCCCATCATCGATTTCTACCCGGTGGACTTTCACATTGATCTCAACGGGAAGAAATTTGCCTGGCAGGGTGTTGCACTGCTGCCGTTCGTAGACGAAAAGCGATTATTCAAAGCCACCGATCCAAAGGTGCCATTGCTGACGAAGGAAGAACGTAAGTTTATTTCTAAAATTTTGATTTTGAATAGAATTTCTTATAAGGTACACCGGGCTAAGTGCGACAGTTTTTCGTAAAGTTCGTCTTAGCTTGATAAATGCAAAGCGAGAAAAATTTAACGTAAATTGTAATGAGCTGCTAGTGTCCTCATTTACCCTGCTTTATGGTGTAAGTGGGGACAATAGTTTCTCTCTTTGATTTAGCGGAAAATGCTCAAAAAACTTTTCTTTGTTGGATATTAGAGTGCCCCAAATGACCCGACTTTTGAAATAGTTATACGCTGCAGGCTAAATTTCATCCTAGGCCTAGTACAAGATCTCATGCCAAATTTGGGCTAGATCGGACCACGGGAAGGGGTCGCTCAACGAGCCTGAAGTTTGTATGAGATTTTGAGACATTTTGTTCGGGAGAAACATGAAAAACCAGTTTTTCATGAATAACTTTGATTTCCGTTAGTCGAATTCGGGTTTTCTTAAAGCCTAAACTATGATAAATATTTCATCCGAAGACTGCATTTCGATAAGAGTTAAGATAAAAAAGTTATTAGACTTTAAAAATGGGCTAACTTTTTTAACGGTGGTATTCAATTATCAGTGTTAATGAGGCGACGATATGTTCGACCGCCCCGACTCATGAACAGTGATGAATACCATCCTTTAAAAAAAAGCCCATTTTTGAAGATTTATAACTTTTTTTATCTCAACTCTTATCGAAATGCAGTCTTCGGATGAAATATTTTTCATAGTTTAGGCTTTCAGAAAACCCGTTTTTGAAAGAAATCGGCCGACGGGAAACAAAGTTATTGATGAAAAACTGGGTTTTCATCTTTCTCCCGAACAAAATGTCTCAAAATTCCATACAAACTTCAGGCTCGTTGAGCGACCCCTTCCCGTGATCCGATCTGGCCCAAATTTGGCATGAGATCTTGTACTAGGACTAGGATCAATTTAAGCCTGGAGAGTATAACATTTCACAGGTTTTGAATTTCCCATACAAATTTGAGGCAGTCTATTGGATACGTTACTTTTTTGCTGACACAGTTCTTAATCTTTGAAAACGTAATAGTTTAATAATGTCATAGCAAAACACCTTAACAGTATAAAATGAAAAATAATAACACTTATTCTAGAAGAAAACAGCTGCTGGAGACGAAAGGAAAATTGAAATATCAAGTCTGTATAAAGTCGTTCTCGCTTACCTCAGGTTAAGTTAAAAACCCAAAATTTTAGTGTTTAAAAAAAAAACTTTTCTTTATTTTCATCAGTTGTTTCCTTTCCTAACTTGTTATTCCGAATGATGTGAATCGTAGTTAAAAATAGAAAGTAAACAAAAAGTTGCTTTTAACATTCATCATTATAGAAATCATGGCTTTTTTACGGCTATTGGGTATATTTCATGTTAATTAAACTTTTTGCATAAAAAGTTAATGAAAATAGTACACAGTATTGTTTAAACAGCCATCGTCCCCACTTATCCCGGTGTACCTCACCTACATAGAGAATACAATTCTTTAATTTTTTTTTTCGCACAAACCATTTGTTCAAACAAATAAACAAGCGATTATTAAGCATTCTGCTTATCAGAAAGGTTATGTAATTTGCTTGTCGTATTCAAACGATTCGCCATCTCCCCCATTCCAGGTTTGAGAAACGAAAACGGTCTAGCGCGATTATATCTGTATCCCGGCAGCGAAGCCTATCGGATGGTCAAGGGTCTGTACAGTGGCACGGTCGACTATGAACGGGAGGTATCGATTTTGGTCGATTGTATGCGCGGCAGCATCATTCCAACCGTGGAGAACATTCCGGATAATGGCGTTCTGCCGTCGCCTATCCCTGGCGAAAGCCCGGTTGACGAAAACAAAGTGCTGACGATGAAATTCTTGGACCCCCAGTATGCCGACGATTTCATCTTCCCGGCACGGAAGCTGGAAGGCGCTAGGGATCAGCCCAAAGTGCTGGGAGCAAACGAGGGTCCCGTTATTGGCTTTGGCCCCAGGACGGATCGGGCTCGACTGGGCAATGCCGGTCACCGGATGATGAACCATTATACTGGTGCTGGCAACAGAGGAGGAAACGGCAGTGGCAACCGTGGAGGTTTCAACAACTACTCGAGGGGTGAGTATGAAAGAGACTTTTTGTGCCCCTTATTATTTTCCCGTGCGAATGATTTTATCAGTGGCCGTTCCTTGTCGGTTTGTTCGCTTGTTAGAGACGGAGTACTTTTTTGGTAAATTTGAACGCTCTTGTTCGTTCGGCCTCCGGGTTAGTCGTAGTTGGGTGGGATGGTATCTAGTATGATACTGACTGTATGCTTCCCGGCTTCCTTTGAATGACAGCACCGACTAGAAGAACACAATGCAGTGACGACGGTCGTGACATTTGCGTGTTGAGTGGAGCAAAATTTTGGCTTTCCGTCGTTGTGATTTGTGATTACTTCTTGTTGCTGGCTTGCAAGGGATTGATTTAAGCACTAGAGCACGTTTTGCTGTGTGAAGGTTAATTATGATCGTGAGGTTTCTGAATTGTGACGGGCCCACATTCTCTTTAGAAGTGAGTGGGAAGCAACGAATTGCCGAGCGCAGGAGAAAAGTTAATGATTTGCTTTGCGGTTGGAACGATGCTAAGTGGGAATGAACACGATTTTGATGTTTCAATTTCGTAAAGCACTTGTAAATAACCAAAAGTTAATCTTGGGAGATTGAGTTTATCATGATTTGTAGTAGATTTTTTTTTCCAAGAATTCAACAATTTTTTCAATAAAATACCTCAAACTTTATTTATTCTCCCCTTCGAATTTTGGAAATGGCAAAATCGTTTGCAGTGATACGTAGGTTGGGCCAGTTGTACAGCTTATGGATATGAGCCTTTTTTTTAAGGTTTGTTAATCAAGGCATTTTACTTATAAAGTTTCATTTTGCCGAGTGTATCACATTATTAATCTATGTTAGTAGAAGGGCAAAACGGATTTGAGACTGTGAGACATTAAATCGAAGCTAGTCCACGATGAAATTGCTCTAACTTTTTAACCGTTGGATAGAATTCAATGAAAATTTGGGTGGATTTGGTTCATAGTGCATTGTTTAAATCCTGCAAGTTTTAAAGTCCTGTGATAAAAGCTGGCGGAAATGGAGTCGAAAGAACAGCTCGTGCGTGATAAAATCTTGCGCATTCATCACGAGAACAAGGATCTCTCACATCGTTCCATCGCTAAAACGTTGGGAATCGCGAATTCCACGATGTCGCCAGTGATTAAGCCATTCGAGGAACGATTGACCACCGATCAGAAGCCCAGAAGTGAAGGAAAAAGTATTCCGAACAACACCAAAAATTACAAACGCGTAGTTGGGGCCTTCAGCCGAAATCCGAACACCTCCGTTCGGGATGTGGCTAAGAAGCCGCACCTAAAGTCTGCTTCATTTAATATTGGAACAAATTCTTTTGCTCATTGTGGCGCTCCTAGTGGACGGATTTGGAAACTTTTTTCACCCACGTGTCGGGAAATTCATTACCTTTCACCATGTATTTATGTCATAACACCAAACGATAGCATTTTGTAAACAACCGCCATGGAAGCCGAACGGAGAGTTCAAATTGTGCACAGTTTTCTTGAAAATCCATTGTTGTCCAAGTACGAGAATTTCTTCGAAACAGCAATGAATAATTTTTTTAATTTTTTTTATGAAAGTAAAGAAAATGCTACATTTGTATGAAAAACAAATTATGAATTCGTTAATAAATGACTGAATTACACGCAATTGTTTGTGTTCCAATATTAAATGAAGCAGACTTTAGGTCTCATCGTCCATCAGAATACATCCGTCGAACTTGGTCAGCACTTGGTCGTACAGCTTTCGAGCACGGATTCTGGCCACAAGCGGAAGTTTTGTCCAGAAGGCCAAAACTAAGGCTGGGCTTCGAACGTTCAAGATACAAAAGGCCCCTAATCGCGACGAAATGCAGAACAATTCCGCCAAAATCCGGTTATTTCTGGTGTACCGCAGGGTTCAGTTTTGGGCCCTTTGCTGTTTTGCCTGTTTATCAACGATTTGCCAAAAATTATTAACCATTGTCAAATATACATGTTCACAGATGATGTCCAACTTTACCTTTGCTACTGTACATACTCACCCTTATTCTTGTTTTCGGTCGAATGGCATTCGTTCGAAAGTTTTGCAATTTCGCATTCTTGTTTTCGTTCGAACGAATGAGAACAGTTCGATTTTTCGAACATCGTTCGTACGAACGAAACAGTACATTCCCGTTTTCGATCGAACGTATTTTTTCTATGTACTGTCAAACGCAAGTCTGATGCTGCGAATCATGATCGTTTAAAGCAATTAGTGAAGTTTAATATCGCGATTGTGGAGTTCAAAAGTTGTTCAAAATAAGAATATTGCTGTAATTCGCGAAATTGTGTGTTGTAAAACAACAAAATTTTAAAGATGAAACATTTTTTGTTCTTTGTTAAAAAACTGCTAGTTTTATGTTGCGAATCTTGGACGTTCAAATATTTTTTTTTTTAAATTGAACGATTCAGGAAATGATACGTGGTTTAAAATAATAAAGAATGTTCATATGTTTTAATGCTGAAATTTGTATTTAAATTTAAATGACAACTATTTGTATTTTACTACCGCTTAACAAAAGCGAGTCAGATGCTGCGAACCGGGATCGTTTTTGAAGTTGAAACGCATATCTGATGTTTCGAACCTAATGCATTTAAAGCAAAAGTTTGTGAAGTAAGACGGGCAATAATGAGCGTCTTAAGGAGAGCTTTTTAAAGGGTGATACGGTCAAAATATGGTCAATATCAACTTGACATATTTCTTTCAATTTTGCATTTAAAAAACCTGAACACCCCTCATTTTGAAGGTGTATGTGTGAAAAATGTTGCTCCTCTTTTGATTTTGGAATTCACTCCTCAGTTGTCAAAATGCCGTCCAAGAAAGAAGAGCAGCGTATCAAAATTTTGCTCGCGCATCGCGAAAATCCGAGCTACTCGCACGCACAGCTGGCAAAATCGCTAAAAGTTGCCAAATCAACCTTTACAAATGTAATTAAAGTGTTTGGGGAACGTTTGTCGACAGCCAGGAAGTCTGGGTCGGGGAGAAATCGAAAACCGGAAGCCGCTGAGACGACAAAGAGAGTTGCCGGTAGTTTCAAGCGAAACCCTAACCTCTCTCTCCGAGATGCCGCAAATAAGCTGGGTGTATCGTCTACAACCGTGCATCGAGCTAAAAAACGAGCCGGACTATCGACTTACAAGAAGGTAGTGACTCCAAATCGCGATGATAAACAAAATACGACGGCCAAAGCGCGATCACGGAGGCTGTACACGACGATGCTGACGAAGTTTGACTGCGTGGTAATGGACGACGAAACCTACGTCAAAGCCGACTACAAGCAGCTTCCGGAACAGGAGTTTTATACGACAAAAGGAAGGGGAAAGGTAGCAGATATTTTCAAGCACATGAAACTGTCAAAGTTCGCGAAGAAATATCTGGTTTGGCAAGCCATCTGTACCTGTGGCTTGAAAAGCAGCATTTTCATAGCTTCCGGGACTGTCAACCAAGAAATTTACGTGAATGAGTGTTTGAATACACGTCTGCTGCCTTTCCTGAAGAAACACGGTTGTTTCGTACTGTTTTGGCCTGATTTGGCATCTTGCCATTACGGTAAAAAGGCCATGGAGTGGTACGCCGCCTACAACGTGCAGGTGGTTCCCAAGGACAAGAACCCTCCCAACACGCCAGAGTTCCGCCCAATTGAGTAATACTGGGCTATTGTCAAGCGGAACCTAGAGAAGACCAAAAAACTGCTAAGGGCGAGCAGCAGTTCAAGGCAAACTGGCTTTCTGCGGCGAAGAAGGTGGACAAGGTGGCTGTACAAAATCTGATGGCAGTGGTTAAGCGTGAAGCCCGGCAATTCGGATTTGGAAAATCGGAAGCCTAACTGAATATTTTTCCTGAATTTTATACTTCCAAATTTTGCCACTTCCTCCCAGCGGGTGAGATTTTTAGCAACGGCATCCGGCATCACTTTGACAACTCACAAACACTACCGGCTGCTTGCGTTCGGAAAAAACAGCTCCTGGGGGTCATCTAGGATGCAGCTTTCTGCACTGCTTGTCGACTGCACCTGGAGATGGAAACTTTGCCGGTCAAATCTACTACTGGAATCAGACACCTCGACTACTGACTGCTCATCTTAGGCTGCTTCTCTGATTCGCCCTCGGCAAACGACGAATCATTTTTTTTTTCAATATTTTCCTACGCTGGTCAATGAATCAATTTCCACCAAAAACAAAATAGCTGCAATGTTTTGAAAAGAACAGGGCTGTCTAAAGCCTAGTCCACACTATGGAGACGGTTCGTCTCAAGACGGTCTCAGCGTCTCCCATTTTCTTCGGGAGACACTGAGACCGTCTCAGGTTTCGAACAACAACAACAGACAACAAAGTTCGTCTCATAAAAAAAATCGCAGTTCATGTTGCCTAGTGTGGACTAGGCTTAAAAATTTCGAAGTTGATGTGACAACACCAACTTCGAACGTATCACATTCGTAAGAAAACAAGAATACAGTTTTCGAATTCGTTCGAAAGTATCCGTTCGAACGAAAGTTAGATACGCCGTAAACGAGAATAAGGGTGACTTTAAATTGTATGGTTTACACAACGATTATTTTCGTCCTCGAATTCATAGTTTTCGACCATACATTTCATCGTTTTGACTAAAATAACTGTGTGGGACGCCAATGGATGAATGAAAGCATAAACACATTCTCTCTGGGTAGGCATAAGAATCTCCCTCATGAAGATACGAGAGTTTGCGCCCGAGCCGTAACACCGTCCGAGTGATGGATTAGCTACCGGTGGGTGATCTCGTGTGACAATCGAAATTGCACATTTGGCGACCGACAGGATAGTTTTCCAAACTTTTTTCTGTGATATTAATTCTCTTTTTGATGAAAACAATCACAATTCACGATTTAATTGTTGTATGTAACCGAACCTTCAACAGAGATCACCCACCATAGCAATAAAGTGAGAAAAGTGATAAAACATAAACAAGAGGAACCAGTGTTGCTGAATTAAGTTTTTTTGTTCTAACAAAAATCATAGAACGTTTAAAGAAATGTAAGTATGGTAAATTTGATAAGTTGTGAAAAAAAATTAAATGCGAGTTGGGAGGACCGCATAGATTACAAAACAGCCCGTGAGGACTGCTGTATTTAGGTAGTGTGTTGGGAGGACCACTATAAACGCCTAAAACAATAGCGTGTCGGGAGGACAGCTGAAAGCAAAAGTGTGTTGGGAGGACCACTTGAATTGAATGAGATTAAGTAATGCGAGTTGGGAAGACCGCAATGATAGATAGTTAAGAAACGCGAGTTGGGAGGACCGTAATAACATTTTAAGGATTACGAGTAGGCAGGACTGCAGAAAAAAATTAAGAATTGAGTGTTGGAAGGACCGCAATGTCAGTTGAAGAATTGCGATTTAGAAGAACCACAAAGACAGTTGAAAGAATGCGAGTTGAGAGGACCGTTATGAAAGCTTATCAGTGGACCGAAATAAAATCTTGAGAGTTGCGAGTTGGAAGAATTACATTAACAGTTATGAGATGGCACGACTTCAATAACGAATTTGAAAGAGCTCAAACATGTAGGTAATACACTCAGAAAAATACTCTTAAGCATGCCATAAGATTCTCTTATAAACTGGCGCCATAAGAAAAATCAATGCAATTCATAAGATTGTCTTATGAAGCGAATGAATTCTGAGATGAATACCTACTTCAATGAGAAGTTTCCGCTTTTCATGATCTTATGGAAACAGGAAATTTCACGTATAATAATAAAAATTTAAAATATTTGATATTTTCATTTTATTCTTTCGCAAATTTGTGTCGAATAATTTCATGCATGGTCACCATCAGCAGCACATTAACACCCGGTTCCAATTAAGTCACATACAATTAATTTCCAATTTGTCACATCCGGATCTTTGACCGTGCGTTTGTTGCCGGTCAGCATGCTGAAAAGTAAGCCAGAAAATATATTTCAGTTTGCAAAAATTTAACGACTAGAAGAAAAACTTACCATTAAAAAAATACAATTTAATTTCACTTTAAAAAATTAAAAGCTGCACCAGGAGTGCTTCGTTTGACGATGAAAACTGATGGAATGAATGAATGTGTTCATTTTGTTTCCACAATGCCGGTACTCCTATTTTGCATAAGATATTCTTATGAAAACTGAAGCATAAGACTCTTATGAAATACAATTTTACACTCTAAAAAGTCGCATCTTATGAAAATAATAATAAGAATTCGCCTGAGTGTAGGAATAAAATGTGCTAAAAAAATTTATATCCTAGAAAAGATCTCCTGCAAAAATCTATTGACATTTATTTAAATAAAAGTTCCAAAGAAGAAAAAGGTTGTGAACCATTTTACTGAAACAAACATTTAAATTAAAAAAACTGAAAGTGAGAAACAAACAGATGTGCCTAAGGAAATGGAAAAAAAATCAAATACTGAAGCACTATGGATAATTTGTGTTGTAAATATTTGGAAATGGAAAATAAATCTAGCCTGTTTAGCAAAGAACAATAGGCAAAGATATAAGCATAACCGTAAAAAATTATCCCAACAGCGATTTTTTACAGATGATGGTGAAACTGTGATTGGTGCAAAATTATAAGGGAAATATGATCTAGAAGTAAAGAATTAAAAAATGGAGGATGTAAGATAGAACTACCTTTGCCAAACATAAATCCTTCGGTATATAGCGGTAACGGTCGTTGCAGGCGTCTTCCTTCTTTGGCTTTGAATCGGCCTGCCTACGAGAGTCCCCCGTATCCGGACAGGCCGAAAAGTGAAGGGAAGTCCTCTTTGAGAGTTAGGGATCCGCAAAATCCGAGGACGAAGATACTGTTCCTTAACGTTGGGGTGCGAGACCGCAGGGGATCTCAGGGAGGTCAAACCGGTTTTCGGGTGAATTCCGTGGACGTTCACAAACACTATACAGAAACTTGACTTGAACTGAAATTTGAAATTGAAATTTGATAAAAACCTTCTCTAAAGCCTACAGAATATTTTGAAAATAATTCTTTGCGAATCAGCTGAGACATTTCGGAGTTACAGTGGAAAAAAAGAGTTTGAAAATGTTTTCTTCAAGTTGTTTGCAGTAATCGTATTGCAATCAATGTCACAGGGCTTCCAGTTATCACTTTATATCTGTTGTCCTGTTCGATGAAACTTTCTCAGCTTTTGCTCTTGCCGTGACGATCCTTCCTTTTCTCGAAGGCTATCAAACAAATAAAACGCCCACCAACAATCAAACTACTCCAATTTTTCGTTTCGGCATCGCATTGTTTGCGGCAGGAGATTGAATCGGACGGCCTTTATTGGAATGCAAGTACAAAGCAAATATCGAGAGATTATTCAAAAGTGCTTCGACCGAGGCAGACGACACAACAACAGGCCAAAGGGTGCCACCATGAAAAACAAAGGACGCAGGCAACCCGACGATGATTATAATACGATTGTTTTTTATTCCTTTCTTTAAATTCTGATCTCCCATAACGTATTTCGTGCCAGCCAGTGAACCGTCCCATCCGAGAGGACTCATGCCGGGCGGCGGGATACTCTCCATCCGGGCGACGATGTGTGAACAGGAATAATACACCATACACATGTAGTCATGTATTATCCTTGTTATATGGATTTCTGCAAAACCAGGAAGCACAGGACAGAATCTGAATTGGGTATTATGCCGAAGACAGGGCCATATCACTCGCACGTTCATCTTTCGTTGAGCATCCTTTTTTTTTCCTCTCATTCATCCTTTCTGTGGAAGCTGATTCCATTATTTTGATCCCGAGCTTTCGTACAAGACGCACCAAGAGGAGGCTTTTATTGTCGTGCGTGGCAAAGCAAAACGCAGCTCCTAGAAAGAAAAGTAGATTGCTTGACAGATAATGATAGGTTCAATTAGGCTTCCATAAGTACCTTTATCGGATGGGTCGCATCTAGGCCAATGATACGCTCTGCTACTAGCTCTAATATTCGATCCCAAATATTTGTTTTTTCTTCTCCAGTTCATTCCCTCTGACAAAGGATTTTATGGGTATCGCATTTTTCGTTGGTTTCCATTTAGCGTCGGAAAAGATGTGGAATCTTTCAAAAGTTTGAACGCTTTTTTTTAAATTCTTTTCATGCTGGCGGTGAAGGCGTTTTTGTTTTGGTTTCAAAGTGATGTTCGGTTGTCTATTGTTGTAAAGAATTCCGATTGGCATCAAATTACATGTTACGAGGAGTTAAATGCTACCGGTCGGCTATCACGATCCCATCTGAAGACGTTGCAAATCGGATACCTAATTGTTTCAGAAAGATTTCTTGCCAACCAGTAAACGCACGGTCAGAAATCAGGGTGCTTGAAAATATGATTCTGAAATACTTTTCTACTGGTGATCACCAAGTTTAGTCACAATCACAAAATAACGTTTAGAATGGCTAGAAACAGATTTTTTTAAAGTTCGTACGAAACCGCGATAAAACACATTCTGAACAAGTCCATCACGCAAGAAGTTACGCTTATGGAAACTGCATGAAGTGATAAAAATTGGAACTTGGCCATAAATCATCTGAAAAAGTGATCAAGAAATATGGTCCAAATCGCGAAGTTTTGCTGGAGACGGCCAAAAAATACATTGTGACGTCCTTCTGGATGACCCCGGCTCAGCACCGGCAAGGGTCCTTTCCAGCATCGTACAATTCCACACAAAACCGAACAAATGTTCCCGCTCAATAGGGTGGTATAATCTTGGGCACTTGCGATTGACACTGGTTTTTATCCCACTCTCTCCCTCTTCCTAATAAGTACCTTCCCAATCCCCCCTAAAGGATCGACATTGACAGAGATTCCCATATAGGTACACCCATCCACTCATTGCAGCTGGGATAAATGGACTAAATGACGGCAAAAAATGCACTCTTCACTAACGAATGTATTGCTGAGATATAAGAGGTAGAAAGATTTAAAAAATGTGCCTGCATTAAGCCTCTTGAAATCAATTTGCAATTTATTGTCAGATTTTTTGTTCCCATTTTTTATCCGCTTCCTTCCTGTTTGAAAATCCATGAATCGTTCTCAACTCTCATTGCGAGCTGTTATGCCTGTGGTCGAGTGTTTTACTCACAATTTTTTGGTCTTTATCACTTCATAATCTGACTTTATAAATAGAAACAAGCATTAATCCTAGATGTATTCAAAGTTTTTTTTTCTGATTTTTTTTAGCAATAGCATATTTCAACCTTATAGAATATTCGTTTCACTTGAAGTGATCTGATATGGAACAAATTTTATGTGAATGGGAATCATTAATTTCAATTGTTCGGTTTTAGGAATAATTTATCTGAGTCTCATATATGAGCATCCCAAACCTTTTTCATTGTACTAATATTAATCACCCTTCTCGTCACAGATAACAACAATTCGAACTCATCGTTCGGCAGGAGTCACCATGGCCCCAGCACTGGAAACTCTGGCGGGGGCTCTGGCGCCGGCAACTTGACCGTCTTCGAACGGCTGAGCAGCCGGATCAACCAATACCAGCAGGAGATGATGAACGAAATCAATCAAAACGCCAGCAGCAGCGGAATCGTCCTGCCCAATCCGTTTGCAAATCAGTTCCGTTACGATTACAACTCCAGTGGTAACAATTCGAACAGTTCAAGATCGAACAGCGGCAACGGCGGTGACTATCAGCAGCCGGATCGCAGTGGTGTGTTCCAGTTCAATGCCAGAGGACGAGGTGGTGGTGGAAACAGCTACCACAACCAGGGCGGCGCTTCGGGCGGGAACAATTATCAACAGCGGAATCAGCAAGGCGGTCAACGATTCAACTTTAATAGGGGCAATCGATTTGGTCAAAACAACGGCGGTGGAGGCAATCGGTTCAATAACAATAGAAGAAACTACTGAAGAGGTCCCACCAAGCCATCAAACCCACTTCGTGCAAAATTCCCAATCTTAAAATTTTGTACGCAGTTTAGCTCGAGTTGATAAACCGAATTGTGTTTACCATCCGCAGTTTTCACTTAACAATCAACACATCGACATACTTCGAGGTATGTAAAGTGTAACATTTTTCCATGAAAATAATTTCATTGCAACATAGACGATTCAACAAATCCGTCAATTTTAACCAATGAACGATTAGATTCATTTTGTTCTATCGATAAAAGATGTTTCTTCGCAGCGGAGGAAATCTAAAAAAAAAGTTTGAAGAAAATTGGTAGACTATCGCTAACGCTATTGTTTACCATTGTTCTATGGTAAATCATACAGATATTTAAAAATAAATTTAGCGAAAAGAGTGTACTAAAATAAAAAGGATTGACTTTGATGTTTATTTTGTTTTCTAACTCTGAACATTCCGAAAACCTTGCTTTAACTGTAAAAAATTGAGTCACTTTTAATTTATTTTCAATTTGAAAAATTTATAATCTATGCAGTGCTTTAATAATAAAACGGGCTCATATTAAGATTGTAAAATTATTTTTTTACAAAATATCATAGACTCTCAATAAATATTTCAAATAATACAAGAAAAGTATAACTTAAAGATACTAAAATTTAGTTTCAGAATGTCACAAAAATAGAAGATGGTGAAAGTTATTTTTTGGCGAACACACATCAGAAAGCGAAAATGTAAGCTAAATTTGTTGTGTACGTTTATTTGTTCTACTAAGAGCAAACGCACCAATAAGTGAGTATACGCGGCCCGGTTTTGCTCATTTCAGCGGACCGGTTTTGGGATACTCACTCTTTTGCGCACCGGGCGGTAGCATAATTATTTTTAAATTTGGCATTGCACTGAGAAAACTTTTGAAGAAAATCTTAATCTTAAATTAATACGTACCGAGTAAATTTTCGGAGTCGTCAGTTTTTTGCTGAAATTTTAATGAATGTTGGTCTTAAAAGGGCCTGGGGGTGTTGGCAGTTATTTGACGGGGTAGCTGCTATCCGTATCGTGACGTCAAAGACTATACATCCTGGTTGAACATGCCGTACAGCAGCAGCAAGGCCAAGCAACTTTGAACACCAGTAATCGGGTCCGATGACGGATGCAGCAAGAACTTCCGAGCAGGATGTTTGCTTCGCTTGGCCTCGTCATCATATCTATAGGACACCGCTTTCAACCGGTGGTGGTTGTTTTCGGCGACCGATTCAACATTGATCCTTTCGGTAAAGCGTTGAGTTTCCCTTACGGTGTTTCCAATTCCGTGTCACCCGTTTGCTGGATTGTGATTAAAAACTTATTGCATTGTAGGACGACTTGATTGAATAAAATAAATTCAGATAAGAATAAGTTCAGATAAGAATATATTTTCGAATTAAGCTCGATTTTGTTTTCAAAACGCCGGGCACTTTTATTTCTTAACACCCCCGAAACACCCCCGAAACACACCCTAACACACCCGAAAAACAAAATTCAACAAACTAAACAATTCAACTAAAATTCAACTTTATTTGTTTATTATATTTATATTAAAATCATACTTCTCTAAAAAATCTTCAACTTCTTTTTCTATCCAACGTGCTGATTGAAATAGTTGCTGCTCCGAAAAACTGGGTCCCATTAGTTGCAAACTTATTGAGAGACCTCGTTTCGAAAGCCGAATCGGTAGGGACAGTACTGGAATGCCACCCATATTGGCCGGTTGGATACAAAAATCCTGCACAGCGCACTGGTCTCGATTATTATTACTCCGAGAAACTCCGAGTGACCATTTTTGGTCACAAATTACGATGCTTCAAGTTTGTTTATCTGAAATTGAGTGAGAAAGGAAAAAATGTTATTAAAATTCATAGATAGAAAAAATTCCAAAACAGTATAAAATACAAAATAAATAACTCACCATCAGAACCAGCATGTACACTTTCTCGTTCAATTCTTGGAAAAACCCGAAAAAATGTAACGAAATTGCAAATTTAACTGGTAATTCCAAAAAAAACCATCCACAATTTTAATCTGATACAGTTTTTTCTTAAAATAAATATCAACAAACATCTACACGCTGCGACATCGTTTGTTTAATTCTGCTCAAAACGGTAGAATTTTTTTCAGTGCATGTTTGCTCTCGCCCCTTTCTAGTGAGCAAATTTGGTGATTTCGTCGGTCCCGACGGCATCGGCCCTATTTTGCTCACCTTCATACTAACCCCCGGTGCGGTATGGAAGTGATTAAACTCGTGAGCATTTTCACTTTGCTCGCGATTGCTGCGGATGCCCTAAGAGCAAGTTCACTGGTGTTGGGAAAAAGTGGTAGAAATTTTTACACTTACGGCACATTTTGAAAATTTCGCCATACAAAAACATTTTCAAGATCTGTGGCCTTCTAGTTTTTTTTACAACACGTGTTGTATTTTCGCATGCTGTGATGCAAAAATAGCAATATCACATACGGCTGAAATAGAAACATTTTTGTAAAGAAAAACAACGCCCCACGATCTTGAAAACATTTATTACATTTGTGTAGTCTATGGTCCGCTTAACGGAGGTGGTAAAGCGGGATTCTGCTCCCGAATGAACGTTTTTACAGAGACCGGAAGAAATGGAATTTTGACAACAATTTTTAGCATGAAAACATTGACTAGAATTGAGGGATGTAAGTACCAAAATCATCAATTTTGATTTGAATGTATGGGAGAGTGGGGAATCATGGGCCACTTTTTTTCGTTGTTCCATAACTTCTTTATTATAAAAGATAAAATAAAAATAAAAAATGGTAAGGTTTTCTACATTTTCAAGGTATCATAAGGCAATTTTTAAAAAAAATTTAAAAGGTATTTTCCCCAAATTCTGACTGTTTGAAAAAAAAAGCAATATTTTTGGATTTTGAAAAATGGTGGGTAATCGTGGGCCACCAAGTCCAAATTGACCAAATGACATGCAAAGTTTATGAGTTGATCCAAAACTGTGATTTCCTAATTCATTCCGTTATTTTAAAGCAATTTCAGAGGATGAAATAAAAAAGAGCGCTGCGTATGATCGCATAGATTCCAAAACCTGGCTCGCGAACGTTTTGGCAAAATTTCTTATATAGGATGGACAAAATATTTTTCATGAATCTTCATTTGGCATAAGAAAACTTTACAGATAGGAAAAACGTATTTTAAGTTCTGAATGTGTGTAAAAACATAAAAATATAGGTGATTCAAGATGTGTGGCCCATGATTCCCCACAAGCTATGATTTGAAAATTGGTTGCGTTTGCGTGACTTATTGATGTTTCATCAAAAATTCCTTTTCCACGTGAAAGTTCATGACAAAACTAAGATTATAATCGTATGAGCATATTTTTGTTATGCACTTTAGGTTCCCCATCGATGAAATTAGCGGGTGTATTTTTAATTATGTAAGTAAATTTTTCTTACTTTTTTGAGCTTGATAAATAAAAGAAGCAGATGATGCGTATTTCAACAACATGTAGAAATATGTATATGCTCACGCAAAGAGACGACGATGACAGCACTGAATTTTCAAGCATTTTTTTGTCTATCTAGAGAGCCATTCCTCAAAATGTTTATAGTTTTTAAAGATTGATCGCTATCTTTTTCCAGGATATTTTTCCGTAACAAAGTCTTAAATTTGACATCTTTTGTTTTAGGAACAATTAAAACAATTTTTTTAACGCGGAAAACCTCGTGGGAATGAAAGGGTGTACTAATCACTCACTAATCGTACTTCCACAGCCAGAACTTCCCAAGCAACCAGAATTCCCTTTAAACGGGTTCATAGAAGCTTAATCAGCTCTCGTTTCTGTCTGAAGAGAATGCTAATCAGCCCAAAATTTAAGTCATTAAAGCTACTTTCAAGTTCGTTTCATTGGCTGAAGAGAACGCTATACAGCCCTTAAGAGAATATAAAAAACTCTCCACGCGCTGAAAAAAAAAATCGGTTGACAGATCGCTCTGACAACCAGATGACAGACTGCTGGATTGCCGGTCTATCTAGAATTTTCTCATTGACTTCAATGTTTACATAATTATAGGTATATTTTCGTTGTTTACTTACTTTCGATACCAAAAACAGTTGCTCACCGCCTCGAGATTTGATCCACTGCTCTCTAGGTTAGAAGTAAAAACCTCTAGCCGCTCGACCACATCCACTCATGTCCCATCTACTGTTCAAAGCTGTATTTAAACTAAAGAGTTTTTTTAGCTCTCTAGTTAGGAAATAAATTCTATATGATAGAATAAAGTGAAAGGTAGTCAACGTAGTCAAAGTTTAAAATATCTATACTAACAATGGACTTGCATTGGTTTAAAAAAGAAACACACTTTCTCATCGTAATTTTTATTCATTTGGTTTTTTTCAATCGCACGATTTTCAACACCAATACAATTTACACATTTGAAATTTAAATAAAATTCGCAAACCATTGTTTGTCCAGTGGCTCGGGCTTCCAAAACGATGTGGATGTGTACAAATCGCCGGCCGGATATTTACTAACACGGAATAAAACACTTGCCGTAGGATTTTCCCCGGTCTATGTTGTTGACTTTGATTGGATTAAAGGTTCTCTTGGCATTTCGGAGGACAGTTTTTGCGATGATGATCCGAATTAGAGCTGGCTGGGAGTCTTAAGGCCACCGGTCTTGACCATAAGGATTTCCGATTTTGCAGACGGGAAACTGGTTGATGACGAGTAACAATTTAGCCTCGCCCAGGCGGAACTGCCTGGTTTTTATAATATCCATGACGATTCAAAAATTTCCTAAATAGGTACAGTTGATCTCCGGTTGATCCAGGTCCAGTTAATGCTCGCCAAGGGCTCTTAAGTAATTTTCCCTTCTGGTGGTGAAACTCACTATCCTGGCTAGCACAAACTCTGAATTATCGAATTGCATTGAATGTTCTGCAGATGTAAACAATCAAAAAAAAATGACATAAATGTCAGAAATATTTGACATGTCGCTTGAAATTCTCCTAAAGATTCCAGATGTCAACTTATTGGTTCGTTAGAAAGAGCATAGCACACCCTATGATTGCCTTTAAGAAGATGTCGCATAAAAGGTCATTTGAAGTACTATTTTTAATCCTTTAGCCCTTTAAAAGGCGATGGAAGTACCTGAGTAACTTTTAAGTAATATGAGTTCCTTGGAAGTCCCATAAAACCTTTTTGCAACCAAATGTGAACTTCAGAATCCCGTGTTTAAGTTAGTATGCGACTTTTGGTTGCTTGGGTTATGTCTGAGTCCCAAAGAATAATAAAAGAGTTTTATTATTCTTCTTTTCTTTGTTCATGTTTTTGATCGTTTTAATATAAAAACATTAAAATGATCAAAAACATAAAATGGTTGGGCCTACCATGGAGCAGAGAACGCAGAGACATCTGGAACACAGGAACAGAAGAAACGTGCACCCAAAATATTAAAGAAATTATTTATACGGGATTTTTCACGTAAAGTAAGATTTTGCTGCATAATATCGATTCTACGTGTGCTTTTAGTAAACACACTACACTGCAAAAAATACACATTTAAAGATTATGTTTTTCCACACATACACGCTCATATTTTTTTAAACATTAATTACTTTTATTGAACCATTTTATGAGATTTCCGATAGAACTGCGATTATTGTTGTTTTTCAACCACAGTGTACGGTTCAATTTCAAGCATTTTCGAAGTTCTGAGGAAAAATGGTAAAAATGGTTAAATTTCAACCGCAATATGCAAGAAAAACAGTTGCCATCTTTGGACGCGCCGATAACAAAAGTTTGTTTTTTTACTGCTGTGCATCGAATCGACTGAATGTTCAAGTGAATTTTCTCACTTCAGGGGAACAATCAGAATAAAAAAGCTCGTAAGTATTTGCTAGGCTGAACAAATTTGTAAAATTATTTCCAAACATCCTCCAAACCCCCCGCGTCACTAACATTTTTTTCTCTCTCAATCAGGACAACCGGTTAATAAAATTTTATACCATCGGACGGGTCACAGACTGCTTCATATGGATCCGCATCAGGAGCTTCCAGTGGGATTCTTTAGGAGCAGAATTGGGTGTTCCGCTGTCCCCGCAGACCAGAAAGCTTTCAGCGCTTCATCCGGAAATGGTGGCGAAAGAAGTAGAGGAAAATAAAATTACAAAGATCGTATGCATAATTGTATAACATTGATAAATATATTATAAAATATAGATACTATTCATGAAACTCTGATTGATTCTTGTTGTTCTCCATTCATTTGAATCATTTTTAGCTGAATTTCTTTCATTTTTACTTTTTTTGACAATGCTTGAAAAATAACCATAATCCAAGTTCTCCCCGGAATCTCATTTTATGAGTTTTCACTGAAAACTCATAAAACGACTTGATCCACAAAACTGCCATTATGGTTATTTTTCAAGCATTAATGGTTCAATATGGCCGAGCGTGTACCATTTTAAAATTGTTCTACACATTAATTTTATATTGTTCAAATAAAAACCATTTTCAACACATGCAAAATATATTTATTAACTTTAGCATGTATATGGTAAAAAAATAAAAAGTATTAACTGAAAAAAATAAGCGTGCAGCGAAAATTTTCGAATCAACATGGCGACTGGCAGGGCGATAGAATTCGCGTCGATTGTTTTAAAAGAATTGCAGCTACCGGAGGAAGCTTTGGAAGTATTCGGTAAGTGTATTATGATCGATTTCAGATTCAGTTTGTTGAATGCTTGTTATTTTTTCCATTTCAGGAGACCAGTTTGGAGTGAAGCGCCTCATCGAAGTTTCCCGGGACGAAATTTTTTCGCTCTTTGCCGAGTCCTCCCCCGGTGAGGAAAACAAATTGCTGTGGAATGTGGAAGAAATCTTCCGCCGGATAGCGGAGTGGCGACAAAAACAGGTAACTGCGGTATAAGTGCTCTTAGTTTGCGCTCCATATAATATCTTTCGGATAAGGCCGATGCCGAGGGCCTCATTGACTCGACTTTTTGGTTAGCAAGAGTATTGTTTTTTACTTTTCTGATTGATTAACTGAATTACGAGCTTAACTAACGAACTTTTTTTTAAAGTTTAGATAGATTGTCGTCAGTAACCTTAATGTTAACTAAACCGATTTTTTTTGCTATGTGCCTCAACAAAAATTGGGAGAAAAAGTGTCCCGACAATTTTTCGTTCGGAAAAAAAATTGAGGCCTGTTTTTCGAATTAAGCCTTTTAGCGCTTACATTCCTCTGATCCTAAGCGTCTTAATTTTTTTTTTATTTCTCCTGCAGGGATACGAGTTGCTTTTTTTTGCAACGGTGGACGTCGAAAGCTTGTCACCGGAAATTCAGCGGTCTATTGTACAACCTGATGACAAATCACAGGAACAGAAAGCGTTCTACAATCAAAGGCAGGAATCTTTATCCTATAAACAGGCATCTACAAGCGATGAACAACAGGTAGTCTTCAAACCAAGTTGTTTCGTGAAAGATTCGGGCAAGATTTCTCATTTTGCTCTAACACAAGTTCTTAATTATTTCATTTATGAAAAACAATTTTTTTCATTGAACGAGCTAAATCTACAAAAACATCAATTTTCAAAGGTTGCATTAGATAAATCCCTTCCCAGAATGCCCGCTATAGGTGAAGTAACTCACCCTTCAAGAAAAGGAAATCGGTTTCGATAAGAGCAACAGCAAGTGAAACTAAATCATTTATGCATTTCTTTAACTTAATGGTTGGGGCATTTGTTCCGCAACAAGACCCTGTGTGGGAATTCGTGAAAGTTATTACTAAGTTGTCAGATAAAGTCCTAAGTTCATCCTACTCTGAAAACGACATAATCGAACAAAACAATTTTTGTGAAGAACATAACAACCCGCATAAATAAGTATTGTATCCAAACGATTTCTTAAATAGTCAAACGACGATTTGATGAGGCGTAAAAAAACTTTTAGCAAACGATTATTCAAACTGTGAAATACATTGGTTCAAACGTGAATTCCGAATTCACAGTATTTTTAATATGTCGTTAGGTTATGTAATTGTTAAAAACTGTTAAAACATTTATATGTAGGAACTATTCCACAAACAGTTGAGATAACGTACAAAAATCACTTGTAGAAACGTTTTTAGTGCATCAAATAGTTATTGCTTAAGTTTTCCTTAAAGTTCTCTTTTATCTAAACATTTACAGTAACAATTATGAAAGGATTTGACAAAACGTTACAAAAACGGTGGCCCTTATTCTGCGCCTCGAGTGACGTGACGATAGTAGAGTCACCCAAGTCACTCTATTCCAGCAGTCGGTTTAGGTGAGGAACGTCACTTCGGATGAACTTTGTGAGTTCTTACCCTATTCTCGAAGTCACCGTGGGTGAGAATCGTCGCATTCGGGTGACGATTTTAGGTGACAATTGTCGGTACCTTTTCAGGTCGCGACGAGATAGAAATTCAATGAAAAAATTATGAAACAGGGAATAATTTGGCTCTAAAAGTTCAACAACATTAAAGTATGACCATTTTTAAAACAATTTTCACGAACAAATCTAGATTCGCTGAACTGATTCGACAATCGATGAGGATTGTCGGTACCTTTTCAGGTGGTGACAAAAAATAAATTTAACAGAAAATTTATGTACACGGGAATGAAAGGCTCTAAATAGTTAATTAAATGATAAAGAATGATAGTTTTGAATATGTATGATATTTTTTTTATTTATTGAAATTTTTTGCAAATTGTGAAAACGTGAAAACACGAACACTTTGAAAATAAATATTAGCAATTAGTCCGTTTATTTTCACTATTATCATTAGGATCGGCATCGGCATATTTCCGTTCTTGGGTTCTTGGGCGCAGCCTCGAAGATGGCACAGTCATGTTGTAAGTTTTTGTCCAGTTCTAAGATTGCGACCACTTTTCCAAATCTAAAAAATAACAATAAAATCCATTAGTAAAGAATCAGTACGCCACAATCAACTAACTGTTCGGATCGAGAATTTCCGGCATGCCACGGTGGTAACCTCGGTTGGGGAAAATATATAAACCGGCACCATTCGGAGCCGTCGGCATCTGATTTTGTTTTTTTCGGCAATAATACCCAAATCCGAACCCAGCTTTGATGAGCGAAATTTCTACTTACGTCGCACAAATCGTCCTTTTATCATCCTCAAGCAGCTTGCTGTGACCGTACCATCCGATGATGGCCATTTTCGAATCGAAATTCTAAACCGTTACACAAAAAACTAATTCGGAAAATCCGAAGCGAAAGCAAAATCAAAACAGCACCGGCTAAATTCTACCATTTTGACAGATGTGTTCATTCGGCCACTCACCTAGAATGAACCTCTGTCACTTTACCCATATCGACTACGGGAATAAGGTGACAAATCTCACGGTGACTGCGAGGTGAGGTGACAATCATCACGTCACGCGCGGCGCAGAATAAGGGCCGGTATTTGGAACCGTGCGTGAATAGATCACGCACACATACACTAATGAGTGTGGTGTTTTAAGATTTGAATAAAAACAAAAACAATTTCTTTTCTCTATTTGCATATTATTTTATTTTATTCTTCACGAACTGCTGTTGATTCATTTTTCATTAAATCACCGCTTGCGTATTCATTAATAAGTTGGCAATGGCATTATTCCAAACATCCTACGAAAATGACCAATTGTGCCAAAATCTTGACTGGCCGCACCCAGCACACTGATAGGTCCCTACGGCTGGGGAACTCGGATTGCGCGCTTGTTCGTTCAGATTGCAGCTAACCAGAACCTGTTCCGATGGTTTTTCTGCCCGGATCGAACGGCAGCCGAGTATTTTTGGTTGATGATTGCGGTCCCTATCCATGCGCTCCAGGTAGGCCCTAGGAAATCGGCTTTTGGAGGCCATAGTTGCGGGTTTCTGCAAAGAAAACATAAACATAATAATATTGGTGGAGTATTTTATGTTTTTAAATGTAACTTACCGATTTTTATCCCTTTTTTTCATTTTTAAAGTTTTATTTCCCATAAAACGCGAAAAACTTTTCCTCCTCGTGTTATTTTTCTTTTTCTTCATATTTGACAGCTATTGGCAGAGGTGCCAGCGCTGCGTTTTTTATTATTTGACTTTTTTATTTCACAAAATTTTTTAATTGTAGTTTTAGAATGACAAAATTGCTTGAATATTTTGAGTTTAATCTAAGGCCGATGACATAGTGAGAGCGATGCGATGCTTATTCACGAACGCAGCATATGCGAACTCGAGCGGCGGAACAAATTAACATCTGCTTCGCCGCGTTGAGTATTGATCGCATCGCACTCACTATGTCATCGGCCGATTCACATACATTTTCATCAAATGTGGTTCGCCGCATTGAATCGCATTCGCCGTTTCGCATCGCATCGCACTCACTATGTCATCGGCATAAGATTTAGATTCTGCAGACGTTATGATAAAAACTTGAAATATAGATCAATTTCACTGACAACAATTTGTATTCGTAATCGAATTGGTATTTTGTTTAATTTGAGTTTATTTTTTGTTATTTGTATAATGTTTTTGTCCATATATTTCACTTAATTGATTGATTCCTATGAGTGAACTGAAAATTCTAAAAAAATATATTCACAAATGTGTGTTGAGTTTCTTTTTTTTTAATCAACTGGCATCTATAATCAGCCTTTCAGTCATTTTTGATGTGAGTGTGCCAGTAAGTCATGAACGCTACGGATAACTGTTCGTGATCAATTTTACGATTCTGATAAATTTGGAGTAAATCGTTAGTACCATTTCTTCACCTTTTCAGATACCATCACTTTATAACATAAACGTTCATGTTTCTTTCTGATCGTTGTCGAATTAAAAGTTTAATATAATAGCTACGTTTACAGAGATCATCACGTTTTCTGGAGCCGTAGATGTATCGTATGGACTGTTTCTGATACAGTTTTTGATTATGCGGGAAACTTTATAAAAAATCATTCAAAAAAAACTTAAACAAAACAGCATTTTTTATGCCATTACGGCACATAAAATGATGAACTTTCGTTACGAAGCCAAACATAGAGAACTAAAACAGTACTGTAATGTCATGCAATCAAGAAAAAACATTTGTTACACACTATGTATCAAAGGAGCTTTACAGTTTGCTCATGACTTATTCAAAAACAGTTTTTTTCAAAATTCTATCAACGAAAATTACGTAAGTTGAAATATTGAAAACAAATTTTATTATGATATATTACCGTTGCCATTACCATTCAATGCTAATAATATGAAAAGCTCAAAGTCAATGCAATATAAAGGAACAGAATTCAAAGCGGGCCTGTATGTAACATCTACAGAAATTAGGCTGATTAAATTATTCGAGATACAAGATGTTTTATAGGTTGAATCTAATATCATATTTTTGGTTTGCGAAAAATGCATTGTTTAACACTTTGTTGCATATGAAGTTACCGAGAAAACACAAAATTATATTTTGCTAAACATCAATGAAATAGATGGCTGACCCTGCATTCGATCGGTAAAAAATTACTTTTTCGCAAAAAAACGGATTTCCAATCCATTAACTTATGATCTTTTCCGATTAAATTTTCTGGATGAATTTTCTGTAGAATAAGTACAAAGTAAATGTAAAATGTTGTTAGAAAACTAATAAAATTGTTATCAAAGATATTTATTTAGTTATTATTCCTAAAAATCCTATGAAAAATAAAAACAAAATGAGCTAAAAGAACCTTTATTCACCATTAAATGATATTTTCGAAGCTCATGGGAATTATTTGCCGCTTTTAAGTTCTATATGCTTAATTTGCATAATTTTTATGTTAAACATATAAATTTTATGTGGCACACATAATTCTCATAAGTGATATTTGTTATATTAAAGACACGTCATTTTTATATGTAAATCATATTGCAAAAATCTATATAGGCAGACACATAGTCCCAATGTGTAGATTTTTTGCAGTGTACATAACGGAAGCCCTGGTAGTAACTACTTTACTTCCACATAACTGACTCATGAATTTCACGTAAAGTCTAAGTGGATGGCTAGCAGTACTTTTTCTCAAGAGTGTGTTATTAAAATCTTATAAGAAGCAGCAGCAGCAGTCAGCAGCTCTACTGTGTTGAACGTTTTGTGTTTGTTTTTGGAAATCTCGTGAATTTCCGGATATTTGGAACCGAGGACGTGATTTCTGGCGCTCCAAATTTCGATTAATGGTAGAATAAATTCTGCCTCAGCCGTAAGGTGGTTCTTCAGATTGAGTGTTTGCATTTTGGTGAGTTCGATTAAAGATATCTTTTGAAATCTGTTTCTGTATCTGATTTCTCAATATTTTTCAGGCAAGTTAACTGTGATCTAAACTGGAAACAAAACTTAAATAAATGAAGGCCATAAATTTCATAATATTTGTGATAGTGATGAGTGATAGTGATTCTGTGTTGTGTTGAATAATTTTAAAAATAAATGTAATTCAATTTAGTTTTATTGTTATTAATTACAAAAAAGAAAGAGCAACGAGAAAATCGACCCAAATTTAATTTCGAAACCAAAATTATTTCATGCCTTTTTCATTATCGCACCATGTCGAACATACCTAAAATTCACGTAAATTGTAGCTGAAGTTCATAGCGTGCGAATTCTTATTGAGGTGCGTTCACATGGTTTACTCGTACAAGCTACGTGAAAATCATTTGGATAAAAATTATGTACTTTTTCACGTAGCCACGACGTGCGGATTATTTTGGGTGTGGACCACCAGTACCATACACTGCAAAAAATCCACCCTTGGGATGTATGTTTCCGCACACATAAGGTCATCAAAACTGCTCTACGCATATATTTCATATACTTCATATGAACATCATAAGTCACACATAAATTGTATATTCATAACATAAAGTTTATGATATTAACTCATACATTCTATGATTTTCGTCTTTGAAAATTTCCGTGTTTTCAAAATGGCCACCCTGAAGAGAAAGTTGGTGTGCTCTTTTAAGTGTCAATTCAAACATTTCAATTGGGTAAATATTACTCTATTATAAATAAAACATCGATTATTGATCTCTTCTAACCTCCCCTACAGGAAACCAATCCCTGACTAATGAGGCAAGGACGTCGGCCTGGTGTTGATCGAAGCCTACGATATTGTTCCATTCGACTGGAACAATCGTCTTAGCTGCTGATTTTTCGGTGCGGAATTCGCGTTTCTGTGCCCTTGGAATACGCACGCGAGACATGTAAGTATTAGGCTTAGCATTTTTATATTTATTTTTATTCAAAATAAAAATTTCAAAAATGTTTCGAGCCAAAATCTCACAATTTTTTTTTATTTCCCTCCGAAAACCAATTCGAACAAAACAAAACGTCTTCAAGTATAGGCATGCACGTAAACGCCTAGATGTAGGCAGATGTTTGAGTGGAATGTAGGCTTATAATATTTATGTGTGGGATTTTACTTTTATGTGACGCATATAAAAGCCATAATTTTGTATTCCATATGTGTGCACACGTTATTTTTAAATGGGAATCACATTGCAAAAATCTATAAAGCTAACACATATCCCCAATATGTGGATTTTTTGCAGTGTACGTTTCAAATGGGCAATATCGTTGGAAGCATGCTTAGAAATTGCTCCTTGATGAAGAAACCATTCTTAATTTCACGAATCACTGGACCATTCTTTATCGGCTGGAAATGATTTATTTTGTACACAGAAACCACAAAAGCTGAGTGAATAATCATATTGAAGAATATATAGTTTTATAAATTAAAGGATTTTGAAATTCAAAGCTAAATTTTTCTATGTTTAACAGTTTTGGATTTCAATGTACGATCATTTCTGGTCATCGACCAAGGATAAAGCGCATTTACTCGCTCTTGAAAGTAAAAAAGAGAAATGGAAAACATTAGTAGAACATGAAACCTTAAGAGCTCTGTATAGAGCTCAAAAGGTTTCATTCAAAAAATAAAAATTCTATAATTTAAATTTACCTTTTATATTACCTTGAAAGATTTCGATAAATACCGATCGACCAGCAATGTGACAATAGACTTATCTTAAGTAAATTAACAAAGGACAGATACGTTATTGTAAGTAGGACCAAACAACACTTAGAACATTTATAACACCTTTATTCTAACTAAAATCTCACATTTATATTAAACTATCTTAGTTTCCCTGAAGATGGTGCCAACAAGCACCGAAACGTTGGACAAATAATAAATTCCCATGTTCGGATTATAAAGACTGCTTGGCTATTATTAAAATAAACAACGTACAGTCGAAAAATTCTCATCAAATATCAGCTTTCAATTCTTAAAATTATTGTATTCCATTTAATATCACTATAGGAACATAATAATCTACAATGTAGGCCGTACATTGTAGATTATTATGTTCCTATGTATGTCGCGCATGTAAGATATGCTCTAAAGAAATGTTTTTATTTATTTGAAGAAGATTTGTGAGACATGATTTGACAAAATTTCCAAGTTAAATCTTCGCCACAAGTGATTTAAATGAAAAAATTACCTTCTCAAAAAAACGACAATTAATCAGGTTTATTATCTTTGAGAAATTCGTCTCTTTAGCCGTTGGCAATGAAAGCAAGCCCCTCTTCTCTTACTCCTCCGGAGTAATCCGCCAAAATTACTTAAATTTTGTTAAATTTCATCTGCATGACTGCATCTCACTTGGGCATATGTAAAAACATGACCGAAACACGTTAGCGTTAGCTTATTCATTATCTACCCTAAAATTCTATAAGGCAATGACTCAAGAAAAAAGATGAAGCATGTAAGAAAGAGGCAACATTTAACCGAAAAACAAGCGTGGGAAATTTACACAGAACCAAATTTCACCACGAATATCAACTTGGACAACTAATGTTTGCGATTAGAGTAAAAACATGATAATTTTTTCAAATTAATTTTGTAGTTATTTTGTGTCAAGGTATTAATTCCCTGGGCTCGAATTGGTCATCGCCTCGTACAAAATGCACTGATATATGCAAAAAGCATGACTTGCAATATATCACTGAAAACTAATCGATCCAACGGACCATGATTTGGAAAGCCACCAGATGCACCAGAACATTCTGAAATTTGCTCGTTTTCCGCAATTGACTCTCGAAAATCGAAGAAACTCGAATTTATCCAAAATTAAAAATAATCCGATTTACTTTGAACCTAATTATCATGGAACGGACTCACCAAATAATCTCTGGACCCTGATAGTTGATGATTATCTCCACTTTTCCATCGTCTCTGGGCCGGATTCAGTGCTGTACAGCACATAAGGAAAACGATCGAAAAATCAATCGATTTTTCATTACGCCGAAGGAGGCTTTAGCTCACGATCTCGACCATTTGATCACACTTAACGGCAACTCAACACTTCCGGCAATTCGACACGTAAAAAGTTTTACCATTTTAATTCATTTTTAACACTTAATATCAAATGTAATAATTTTGAAAGAACGGAGAGCACGGTGTGTTTATAGAAGATGTTTAAATGAAAAAATACAGTAACTCTAATTTTTGCAGAAATGGAAAATTTAGCCTTTTCTGAATCATTTTCAGGCGAAATTAAAATATTTGGTCGGTGAGTCCCCATACGTTTTGTTTTTTTGAAGATTTGTAGTCCATATTTAGAAATTTTTAGCTGTAAACTTATTCCAGTGCAATGGAATAGTAATTTTTTTCATTGAAAATTTATTTTTTTTATTTTTATTCAAGTTTTTGTCATACTGAAACAAAGAAAAATTTCAACGCCTGGAAAGATAAGTGATTTATATTTTCAGAAAAACTCATTTTTTTATGAATTTTTAATTTTAAATTTTATTATTTGTGATATCATTGCTTTAATTGGTGTAATCTCAATGTAACTTTAATTTATATTCGTATGTGTATATCTTGGAGAACTTATTCTAGTTAAAAAAAAATGATGGAGGAATAAGAACAGTCCAACACCATTTGATTGGTTTCCAACAAAATATTTAAAATCTTTTCTCTTTTTTTCAAAATTGTCCTTTGAAATATTTCCACCATATGCAGGCTCGCTCTTTAGAAAACATAAATAAAATTTTTGATGGCACCACTCTTTTGAACGCATTTTTGAACTTTGTTTACCTTAGTTTAATTTTAAACATTTCCTAGCAGTCCAGTTTTCAATAGAATTTAAAATATGAAATTTAGTTAAAAGTACTTGCACTGGAATCCGTTTATCTTTCGCTACATAACATTCATGTTAAATTTCTTTTTCCCATATTTAGATGAATAAATTTTCTATCAATCATTTGAACTTCATTTTTGCTAAAGAATTGAAATATTGATTTTTTTTACAAGAGAAATTTGAATTCCATCGGCGTTTTTAGACAAGATTTATGCGTTTAATTTTTTTTTGGGTTTCTATGGTTTATTCAAATCAAGGATTTCAATAATTTTTACCATAATTGATATAAAATTATAGAAGTTATGATTGTTTTACTGTTACATTAATGCTTCATTAAGGTTCTATTTAATAATAAAGAAACAGTTCAGTGTACAGTAGAATAACTAAAATAAGTAAGAGATGAACAAAATATGATGAGTCTTACGCGCTGCAGGCTAGCTTGCTATCGATCATTTGCAATTCACTTTCGCAATTCACAACAATTCTCTTGATTTTTGTAAATTTTAGATCGACAAAAAGTTTGAAATGCATTTTTTGGAAAAAATTCAAATTTATCAGAGTTTAAGACTAAATTCATTCATTAAATAAAATTATTTAAAAAAAAATATATAAATTCAATTTTAAACAAAAAAAAATCAAGAGATTATTTAAATAATATAGTGGGTTGGAAAGCATAGAAGCTTAGATTATTTAACCTTAACAGTAATGCTCTTTGAATAAAATGGAAGAATCACAGAGTACAGCAGGGTTACAAAAATTGGACTGGAAAATGATTAAATAAATAGGTTAAAGGAAACTCCGAGTTTTTCATGATCATTGTATCAACAGACAGTAACAAATTAAACTAGATTGAACTGCTGTAGCGATTTGCTTTGAGTCTGAAGTGCAGATGGAATTTTGAGACAATTAAATCAGGAGAAGTATAAATAATAATTTCTTTTAAAAAATTGTTTTTAACTGATCGTTTACTTTTGAATATTGATTTTCTTAATTTTTAAAAGCTTCAGTTAAGACAAACGTTTCTACTCCAGATCGAATAACGATAAGCGTTATCAGAAAAAAGTATAGCGCTTCCTAGTGTTAACTTATTTTCCTAATCATTGAGCTTTTTTTTTTGAATAAAATTCCCTCCAGTGTTGCCGCAATCAGAAAATCTAAAGACAATGGATTCAAATAGATTCATATAAGGATTCATATTATTCTAGATAATTCTAATAATTTCAGATAATTTGACCCTCTCAGACTGCTGACAGGATTTGCCAGCCAATATTTATATTAAAGGATTAGAATATACCTTTTTAGCATATTTTTACGTTTAAACAGCTCTGTTACTAATAAAAATAAAAAAAAGTTTTTCAAAGTTTTTGATGACATTGTTGAGTTATTTGTTTAATTTAAAAGTAATGGAAGTCAAAATTTAGATAATAAGCATCTGTGAAATTATATAACAATAAAAATATATTTATTTTTTTAAGAATTCAAATAGAAAAATTTCAAAAAAAAAAATTGTATGGGGGGTCACCGACAGAATATTTTAATTTTTGGTGTAAATGAACCGGAAAAAGCTCTACTTTCAGCCCATGCAAAAATTAGCGTTACTGTATTTTTTTTCTTTAAGTCCTTCTACGGAACACACCGTGAGAGAAAACAAAACACCTCGTGGGAATGAAAGGGTGTACTGTTTTTTTTTACTGTATGTGCCCTGATTTCAACCATATTTGTAAACTATTTTACCAAACAAATCTTTGTTTTACAGCTTCTATAGCGCAGCGTTTTTTGCCAGATGTATCGCATTTTTGAAGGTTTTTTTTTCCTTTTGTTCTTTTCCGCAGTAAATAAAGAGAATGTATCACAGGAAAGTGCGCTGCAATTTGCAACCATTGCAAGCCGCCAGGATGCGGGTTCTTCCTTGTTAAAAGAAAACTCCGACGACGCGCTCCATTGTCTGGAGCTGAGCATGCAATTCCCCTTTCAAGCTAATTGAAACAATTGCGGATATCCGGCGCTTTAATGGTTACACCCACACATACAGCGCAACAAAAGACCTACCAGGCAAAATTCAACGTGTCGTTGGCGAGAATTGGACGTTGGATTGAATTATAGTAAAGTCAAATCTCGAAGGTACTATAATTTCTCAATAGTAAATTAAAGTGTTTTTATCTGACTTATATTAAGCTTTTTACGAACCTTTAAAATGTTGGTTTCTTGAGAACCTGATGAAGTCGACCAAATTTGTCAGTATTTCATCAGCTGGTTCAATTTAGGAACTTTATTTTGGAACTGAAACAGCAACATATTCAACCAACCCATCATGAACTTTGAACAGTAGATATTGACATGATGAAGCCATACAAAAATGCTGTGAAGTACTTCGGCTATAGAGTCCTGCCATATTTACGCAAGCACATGGTTGGTTGAATGTTCTTATATCCTCCTCACCCCAGTTCATAGAGAAATTTGACATTTTAATGCATATGTACTCACTACGATCACAATTAACAAGAATGGAAATCACATTTGACTTGACGTTATACGGTGTTCCGAATCGAATGTGGGCACATGAACGGCTCCGGGAAAGAATCATAAAGTAAAGTATAAAAACACACACACAATAATATTCTCAAGTGCTCTGCCTGTTATTTGTACACACCGCATGGTCTATATTTTCAAGAGGAAGCAGTAGGTATGTCGGTTACCAATGGTAGAAAAACACAAATGCTCCCGCTAAATATTGGTGTGGGACCTGAAAGGAACGCCCGCCTCCAGTCTGGAAAGCATGCAGGATTCCATTTGCGCGTTTGCAAGCCTACGGCATACCTTGAGACAATTATTTAGACCAGCATAACCTCACTTTTCTTCTCACTGTTTGTCTTTCTATTTGAACCTGTTTATTAAAGAAGAAACGAGAACTTGTACCATAAAGTTGCCGAGCCGCATGTTTTTAAATGTTATTTAAAAATGGTTTTATTGGTATATAGTGGATCATAAATCGTCCTGCCTGTGGTACCCTGACGAACTAGGCAAACTACAAGAGTTAAGAGAAAATAATTTGAATGAGTTTTGTATAAGTTTAGTAAATAATACCACAGAGAAAATACCGTTTTCCAGTTCACTGATTTAAAAGGTAAATGCTAATTGGTTTGGTTAGATTCTGCAATAAAAATAAAACTAAAACAAAATTTATTAAAAAAAAATGATATTTATTTGAGATAAATAGACTTTATAGTTGAGGCAAGTTTTTTCTTCGCCAGACTTGTGGCAATTCGGCTTCGCGTTCTTCCGAGCCAGCATGGCCACTTCTCCTTTCGACTAATCCGGTCAGGTCAGGCTTTTCCGGAATGATATCTGGAGGATGACGTGGAATACATCACGAAGCTCTGTGGGCATATCTGGAAAAAAAACAACAAAGTATTAAAGGGTGATACGGTCAAAATTTGGTCAATATAAACTTGACGTATTTATTTCAATTTTGCATTTAAAAAACCTGAACACCCCTCATTTTGAAGGTGTGTGTGTGTAGAATGTTGCTCCTATTTTGATTTTGGAATTCACTCTTCAGTTGTCAAAATGCCGTCCAAGGAAGAAGAGCAGCGTATCAAAATTTTGCTCGCGCATCGCGAAAATCCGAACTACTCGCACGCAAAGCTGGCAAAATCGCTAAAAGTTGCCAAATCAACCGTTACAAATGTAATTAAAGTGGGGAACGTTTGCCGACAGCCAGGAAGTCTGGATCGGTAAGCCATCTGTACCTGTGGCTTGAAATGCAGCATTTTCATAGCTTCCGGGACTGTCAACCAAGAAATTTACGTGAAAGAGTGTTTGAATAAACGTCTGCTGCCTTTCTTGAAGAAACACGGTTGTTCCGTACTGTTATGGCCGGATTCGGCATCTTGCCATTACGGTAAAAAGGCCATGGAGTGTCACGCCGCCAACAACGTGCAACTGCAACTGACAAAACAGCTTAACCTCGATACGAGTTCGGCAAATAGTTACTTTTTTCGAGATTTATTGTACCGTTTTGTTTAGCTCAATTCAGATCAATTTCACCTCGCTACGAGGTAAGTTTAACTTTTTTTTTGGATTTACTTTTTTTTTTCTAGGTGAATAGTACTATTTTATTCAGCTCAATTCAGCTGAACTTCACCTCGCTGCGAGGTAAGATTTACCTTTTTTTGGATTCACCTTTTTTCTCGGTTAATAGTACTTTTTTTTGTCTGCTCGATTCAGGTAAACTTTACCTTACTGTGAGCTTAGTTTCACCTCGAAAAGGTTGAGAAGTTATCTTTTCGGCTTCCACGAACGTTAACCTTGCTATATCGGTAAATTTTCCCTTTTTATTATTTTCCGTGTAACATCATCATTCTAGACTCTAGAGAGCCAGTGTGGCTGTGAATCCGCTCAACTACCGTACATTTGTTGTTGGAAATTATTTCCCTCTCGCTCTTTTCACTCAAGTATCCGAGTCACCACTAGAGATGCCAACTGTTTTTCAGAAAAGTCTGGAAGATTTTGAAAAAAAATGTCTGGAAAAGCCTGAATCGCAAACGTTATAGGTGCTTTTTTTAGTCGCCAGATTGCAAACTGCAGATGCTCATTACATGCTAAAATCATACATACTAAACACTATAAATGCCTGAGACCATTCGCTATTTCGAAGCTGCGCTGCTGCCATCTGGGGTAGTACGATGAAGCGTGAGCAACATTCTGGGTGAACGATAAATTATAGACGACTTTACATTGCTTCGAGTTAAGTTTTCATAAATCTAAATGATTATGAAAAAAAAAAACACTCCTTTGAAAAATTTAAGTTTGTTTTCAATTGAATTAGAATAAATTAGCCTGGTAGAAGAGTCAATTCTATCTGATAGCTCCATTTTAAAATAGTCAGTTGGTCAGAAAAAACTAACATGTAAATCAATCTTTTCGTTCATTTTCTAAACTTTTAATTTTTTCCAATTATCTATATTGGTGTATCATATCTTTATATTAAACTTTATGCGCTTCTCGTCGGTCTGTATGCATGAACAATTTGTTACTTTAAACTATTGGATTTGGTTTAGTTGTAACATACGTTATATAAAAATTTACGTTATATAAAAATTTAAATAGTTTACGTTATATAAAAATACGTTATATAAAAATTTAAATGAATACGTTATATAAAAATTTAAATAGTTTCAGCCTAAGACAGTATTAAGTGTAAAATTTCAATTTAAATTTTTTTACTGCTAGTGGTTCTATAAATTTAATTTTTAATAAAAATTTCTCCAAAAGAATCATATAAGGTCCGATAAAGTACAAAACATGACAACCATTGAACGATGTCAATTGCATACCGTCAAAGTAAACTTAAATTGTGTATTTATTCAAGGATATAATTTTTCCATTTTTACCACCATCAAATATCCAAATCCGCCTTACAGCTTTAAAATTATTACGCCTGATTGTATGCAGCTGCAGAAGGAAACCTAATAGAAAATATCAAAAATTTATGTTTTTTCGAATAAAAAAATTCTAGCCTACCAATTGTTGGTTCTTCCCCAAATTTTGAAGGAATGTTAATTGATTTCTTCTTTAACAAACTGCAATTGAAAATGTGCATTTGGCTTGAGTTTTCATTCAGAAATATGTGAAATACTCTGAAGAGTTTTTGGCGTAGTAAAAAATTGACGTTTTTTGTTGTCCATTTGCGATGCTTCACGGAACATCTACATTTTTTCCTGTAGCTCACAATAATCTCTGAATCTTCTACTTTAAATTTGTATCCATCGTTTTCTGAAAAACCTTAACCAAATCAGAGAAAATAATGATTTATTACTACCCAGATAACCAGAAATCGTAAAGCAGTGTTCATTGTAGATTGTATAAGCATCCAGTTTAAATTGGAATTGTATAAACATCATGTTGTAGCTAAACCAAGTTATATTTTATCGTTTATGGTTTGTATAGTTCATTATATACGATAACATTTTGTTAATCGTATAGAAAGATCAATAAAGTTGATTTAAATCCCAGTAGAATTGTGTAAAGATCAATATTTAATCCCACTGTACAATTAGGCAATCTTTCATGCTTGCGATCTATGATGACATATTATTTTCATGAAAGGTCGTACAGTAATTGTGAGAAAATCGTATAATGGAATTTAAACAATCTACTCATACATGTCATTCAAAGTCGCTTATTGAAATTTAATTAATCGGTAAATAAATGTTAATAATGCAATTCCTATGCTTAGCAATATCGTAATCATCTTATGTCAACAATTGCGAAAATTGGAAATCCTTGACGAATTTTGATGCAAAAATGAAGGCAGTTAAAATTTAAAAAAAATTATAAAAATGAAAAAAGTGGCACATTTAGTCGGCGTTTGCAAAAACACAGGAGACGCTTAAAAAATCCGGTTCTGTAATAAACGAATCCATGAACCCAGAAATCGTAAAATAGTGTTTATTGTAGATTGTAAAAGCATCCAGTTAAGATTGGAATTGTATAAACATCATGTTGTAGCTAAACCAAATTATATTTTATCGTTTATGGTTTTTACAGTTCATTATAAACGATAATATTTTGTTAATCGTTTAGAAAGATCGCTAAAGTTGTTTTGAATTGCAGTAGAATTGTGTAAAACTCAATATTATATCCCACTGTACAATTAAGCAATCTTTCATGCTTGCGATCTTTGATGACATATTATTTCCATGAAATGTCGTAAAGTAATTGTAAGAACATCGTATTATGGAATTTAAACAATCTGCAGATTGTCGAATTGTTTAACAGTACAGTAAATATCTAGCTAAGATCGCACAGCGCTGAATACAATTATTGATTGTAAAAGAATCATCTATGAGATTGGTTAAAGTTGCATATCAGGAAACGGCATCTATAAATAGATTTGGAGTCCGAAATGATGCAGTCAGTGGTATTTTATACGATCAACTGATTTTTAAACGGCACTCTCAACTGTACATGAACAAATTTGCTTGTTTGCATCTACATGAAATGGCGCCGAGGAAGTATCGAAGGAGAGGGATCGGAACGTTGTGAGTTCGAGACTGAGCGAAAAGAGACACATAAAGTTGAGTATGGTTCAATTTTTTTTCGCAGTAAACATTAAATTCTATTGTATTAATGTTCACGGCGATTCATAGTAAAATCGTAATAAGGGAAAAATATAATTGCTTTGGGATACAGTAACAATAAATTGTATTAAATGGCGAAGAAAGTTGTACAAACCTCAGGCTACCTGCTAAAGGAAATTGTAATCAAATTGTAAGACAGGCAATGTAAAGTTGAAAGTTGTACACGGAAAATAATAAAAAGGTAAAATTTACCGAGATAGCCAAGGTAAACGATCGTGAAAGCCAAAAAGGTAGCTTCTACCTCTTCGAGGTGAAACTCACCTCACAGCGAGGTAAAATTTACCTAAATCGAGGTTGGAAAAAAGGTACAATTCACCGAGGAAAAAGGTGAATCCAAAAAAGGTAAATCTTACCTCGTAGCGAGGTGTAAATTGAGCTGAATAAAAAAGTATAATTCACCTAGAAAAAAAGGTAAAACCAAATAAGGTAAAACTAACCTCGTAGCGAGGTGAAGTTGACCTGGATTGAGCTAAACAAAACGGTACAATTCTTCTCGAAAAAAAGTGACTATTCGCCGAACCCGTTTATTGAGGTTAAGCTGTTTTGTCATTCAGGAACAAGTTTTGCTTTGTGCATAATATGTGAAAATCGGAATAGAATGGTAAGTGTTTTCTTAGATATCATTTTGTTGTGCTGGTTCTCGTCATAATACATTGCTTTTGTTTCAGATCGACCCATAGAGCTTATAGGTGTATTCCACGTCATCCTCCAGCCGGAAAAGCCGAACCTGACCGGATTAGCCGAACAGAGGAGGTCATGAATGTACGCAACGCAGGAGTTTTCAGCGGCCATGGCGGCTCGGAAGAACGCGAAGCCGAATTACCAGTCCCTATTTATCTCCAATAAATATAATTTTTGATAGAATTTTGTATTTTTTTAATTCTTATTGAAGAAACCAATCAAACCAACCAGCATTTACCTTTGGGATGGGAATGGGATGGAATGGGAAAACGGTATTATTTACTATTTTGCTAGGTGAATGCGAAAAAGGTAAAATTTACCTTTTTGCTACGTGAATTGAAAAAAAGGTATAATTTACCTTTTTGCTAGGTGAATAAAAAAAAGGTAAAATTTACCTCGAAAGAGGGGTGGAAAAAATTCACCTCGCAAAAAGGTACATTTTACCTTTTTTTTATTTTCCGTGTACAATCCTAAGATTTTATGCAAAGTAAAGTTGCTGTCAAATTGTTGAAAACGCAATACAAAGTTTTATATTTTCAAGGTGAGCAAAATTTGGTCCGTATATTGCCTCCACTTTGGTACGTACAGGCTCATATAGAATATTCTATACAACTTTTTCAGATTGTACAAAAGTGTGTATATCTCAGAAACAACTGAAATATACAGACCAAAATGTTCACTGGGTAGCTAGTTTTTCCCCCTGTTTGTTTACATTTTTTGCACGCACACGATCTGTCAAAAATTAGCTTCGAAATCGCGAATTGTGGTAGTATCGGCAGTAGGGTCAAGTGGGGTAATTATGAACACGGGGTAATTCCAAACAAGTGCCATACGCGCTGCTGTGGGGGATGAATGAACACAAAAAGTTCCAAAGATGATAGTTTAACATCCAATTGATAGACGTAAGGTGTTTCCGATCTGTTTTCAAATCATAATGATATCATTTCAGATGTTTTAAAAAACCATTACCTCGTGAAACGGAAATCGTTTCGGACAGTGTTCAATGTTTTGGATATCAGATCATAGGAAATCCTGCTAGAGTATTGTTATCGACTGTTTTACATGCAGTTTATGATGCTTTGTCTGGATTTTGAAGAAATTTTGAAAATTTTTATTCGCACTGATTCACAGATGAGTGTTCATATTTACCCCATAGTTTCCGTCCTATGGGGTAATTATGAACACATCTTCTTATGCATTTTCTGACATTTCGAATGCTTTTTAATGGTCAAATGATTTATTCATCAACTTAGGGGGCCATTCACTAATTACCCAAGCATTTCCAGACCCCTTTCCCCCTCCCTCCCCTTGTGAGAAATTTCATAAAAAGCTACTCCCCCCCCCCCCCCCCCCTTTCTATAACATCTTAATACATTAACGACCGTGAAGAAATCTTAGCCGGGAAACATCAACACTCGGCATTTATATCCCAGAATCCACTGGACCAAATTCAATAAATTTCATAATTAAATTAGGTCTACAATGTGTTAAATTTTGAATTTTTGAGAAATTGATTATTTTTCCAACATTGAGATTCGGATTTAGAAAAAAAGCTCTACCAGTTCTTTTCAGTCTTTGCAAAAAAATTTTGAACCCCATTTTTTTTAAACTGAAAATAAAATTTCAAAAGTGGAAAATGAGAATAAATCAGAAATTTTGAAAAAAGCTCAATCTGTAATTAAAATTTAAACAAGTCCTAAGTCCAAAATTTTACCGATAATATCAAAACCGAAAACCTGTATCCCAGGAATAGTTCTCTAATACCGAATACAGGTTTTACGTGCTTCCAAAACCAGGTTTTTTGGTAATTGATAAACAATTAGGATATAAACCAGACTTGAAGAAATGTTTAATTTGACTTAAATTAAATTTCCCTTTGTTTACAACAGGTTTGCTGATCGAGCTTTTATGCATAGCTGTGTGAAATTGAACATATGAACCTTAAATCTCTGTGGTCAACAGTAAAATATATGAAAAACTTTGATAAATTTAATTGGTGAATAAGTCCACAAAGCAAAATTTTCCTGTATGTTTGGACAACGTGCAGCTATTCTGAACATTAGAATTACAGCAAATAATAATTGTTTATGTGTTAAATCCGGATCCAAAATCTATTTTCTTGTAGTCTTATTTTTCACTTAGATACTTTTTTCAATATTAATTTAAGCCTACCCCTTTTCTGATACCTGATAGATACTTTTGTCAATGTTAATTTGTTTGAATATTTTTTTTTTTAATTTGGTGCAGAATGAACATCTTTTGGTTGAAGAATTTCTCTTTCAGTTTGTTGAGTCAAACTTCGGTAGTACTTCAATTTTTTTTTTTGAAAGAATAGAACTACTTATGTGAACTTTCAGACAGGTGATAAAAAAATTTATAAGTGAAAATATTTTTCAAAACTGTCGATCATATAGAACTGACAAGAATTGTAAAAATGACTGTTAACTGATCCAAGAAGATTTTAATGAGTGTTTTTGTGAAACAACCCTTTTAAAATATTTTCGAATTTCCTATATATGTATTGGTTTCAATTTCATGATACCTCGCACGTACGTAAAAAGCCTATCCCACGACATTTTGGTGAAGATTTGATGTTTGCTGCGCAGGATATTTTAAACGGATGTAAAAACTATCGAGTAGCCTAACTCGTCTTAAATTTCACACGTATGAAGAGTTCCAATCAAATAAAATGTTCTGTAAAGACGTAAAGAAACGGAAAAAAGAAACCAACCAAAACGTAAAAGATGTAACAAAGAAATTAATCTCTCGAAACAAAAGATAGAAAAATATCAATTAAAAAGAACACTAAATAGCTGTTTTTCTATTGTTTTACATCTTAATTTTGATTACATATGTTTATTTCGCAAGTTTTATACATGAATTGGATTGAGTTTTTATAAAACAACCCATTTTCTTGTTACTGCTAATTATTTTCATTATTTGGTGTTGAATTGAGATTTTCTGACACCATATAACTCATATTGGACAAGTCTCGGGGTAAATATGAACATAGTTAGGGGTAATTATGAACAGAGTTTGGGGTAATTATGAACATAATTTTTTAAGTAAAAAATCACTATACACTGCTTACTATGGATAAACGTAACGTATAACTACTATTACTTTTCAAAAATTTTATACCAAGTTCGTAATCCGTGTTCATAATTACCCCCTAGAGAGTGGGGTAAATATGAACAAACGGAGTAATTATGAACAGACGTCCCAAGGACAGAGGTTGCGACCAAAAAACAAAAGTTGTTCTACAGAATGATTACGAGCACGGAAACATTCATTGATGGTAGCTTTTCAAAGTTTGTGATAAGAAATTACCATATGGTGGCTGTAAGTGTGCCAAATCAAGAAATTTTGTTCATAATTACCCCACCTAGCCCTACTACTGTAGGAGGTTGTCAAAAATTTCCCTTATAAATATAGAAGATTTTTAATATAATCGGTACTTTTGAGGACAGCAAACACAGATGAACATCAAATCATTCTTGGCAAAGACCTCATGAAGGAAAGCAAGCAAAAAAAATTAACGAAAAATTTACATTTTAAATCTCTCAAAAATGTAAAATGTTCTTTAAATTTCATGAAGTGCTAAAGATTGTTTTTATATGAAGTGATACAGTGATTCCTGGTTGGATTATACCAACACGATGCCATTCTCTACCGAGAAAAACGGAGAACGGAGAAAAAACACCCCTGTGCGATAGTTGCAAATCACCCGGGTGAGATTTTTCGATCCTCTCCACACATTATTCGCACCCCGGTTTCGAAAGCCACACACACCTTAGTTCAATAGCTCCAGCGTGCGAGGATTTGTCACTGTAAAGCACCCCGGTGAAAACACAGAACCGACTAGTTGAAGCAGAGGACTGAACCAGCTGTCAAATCGCATACAAACGCACCGTACCAAATTTTTGGTACCAGAACGTCAGTGTGGTTCCCGAAATTAAACACTTCACCCCATAACAGACTCGAAATAGGGTAACATTTTGGTTGCCGAACGCATCTGTTGTTGTCATACTGCAGATTTAGAATCCATTTTAACAAGGATTATGCTGAAAACTCTGCATTTTGTTCCCAACCATCATTTATTAATGCTACCAAAGATCCCTTTGATTGACATTCCCGAGCCGCAGATACCATTTTAAGGATTATTAAAAAATTGCCTCTGGTAGAAATTTTTGCAATGAGGACGCCATGTTGCCCCTATACGTGTTTCACTCGTTTCATTTTCTTCTTCCTGTGGGTTTCTTGACTGAAAACTTGGTACGGGAATTCTTGTTTTCTTCAGCCCCTTGAGTTGAAGCCACCAAAAAGCAAAGACAAAAACAAACACGACGGTGTGCATAATAATAGCATCAACAACGATGTATGTTTCGGGCGAGTGGTTCAGCTTCGTATGTGTTGGTAAACGCAACAAGCCAAGCCAGCTGCCGTCGCTGTCGCTCTCCGTGGTGAAAACATTTTTTCACTGTAGTGTGCGTTAGCTCTGTCGTGTTGATTTACAGATTCTCTACAGAGGTTCGGCTAAAAATCTCTGCGGTGCGTTTCAGAGAATCTCTACCGAAAATCGAAAACCGAGCACGTGGGTGATTCTCGTAAGAGAAATTGCAAGCCTGCAACACATTGGATAATATTCCCACAAATTGGAAAGCCAGCGCTTCCAGATGGCCTACCACAGATCAGCGATGCAGTTCCAGATCCCTTGTACATCAGAGACCGACGTTTCATAATGCTTTGGTGAGCCCGTTCTTTTTTTTAATTTTTGAGAGTTATGTTATTCTCGTAAAATAAATTTTCTCTATTGTTTCAAAAGTTATTTACGGATCAACGAAATAGACCCATTAACTTTAGCTAGACATCAAAAGATGTTCTATTCATATGGAACAACATACTTAAAAACATTTGATCAGTTGAGAAACATTATTCTCATTTGATACGGATTTTCACTAGAACAAGATGCCTTAGATGTTTGTTATATGAACTTGTTTTCGGATTTCATCTTCCAATTATGTAGGAATATTTTAATTAACTTAAGAGGAGAAATCACCGTGAATTTTTTTATTGAAATTAATTTGCGGCTTTATCGGTGAGGATTAAAGAGTTGAAAATGAAAGACGGAGAGAAGATCAGAAGAAAATTCTAAGGTGGTGAAAAGAGCGAAGAGCATGTGTCGTCATCGACACTCAACCAGTATAATATTCATACGCCAGGTTGGTCTCCTGTAGTAGAATGTTAATACATGGGCCCCGGAGAGGCGCAAGATGTGGGTTCAAGTCTCACCGGGAGACAAGGCAAATTTTTTTCGCATGTTTTTCAACATCGATTTTCTCTTATCTAGTCCCTGAAATTTCATCTTAGTTGGATTCATTTCTCTACAAAAAAAAAATTAATTTCAATTTTAATTAACTTTTGAGCAATTACACCTTATCCTCAGAATAATATTTGGTTTTGAACGGTTTTTTTGGCCCTACTTAGCCCTACTTTTAAAAAATATATTTTTATTTCTTTTTCGTTTTACAAAAATAAAGCCATTTTCAGTTAGGGAAGCGGAATTCCAAATAAAATTCATAAAAGTGTTTTTTTCAATAATTGAAAAAGCAAGCTTTATAAAGGTATCAATAGTTGATAGTCAGGATAGTAAATTTCATGAACTTAGAATAAAATGTTTTATCGATGTATATATGAATTAAACACGCTTAACATTCATCATTATTTTAAACGTTTAAAGAATAATGCCTCCTAGTTTGAAAAAGAAATTTCCTTAGGAAATCTCTAGGAGCTTAGGAGGTGTAGGAAATCGATGATCGCACCATTCACTACAAATGGATCCTAGTCCTTGCCCCACTAACACAAAAACTTTTCTTGAATACAAAAATATAAACTCCCAGACGTATTGACGGTTTCTATAGTTGGTGATACGGGTTTATTCTTGTTTCTCAATTTGTTTAAATAATCTTTTGGAACATGGGGAGACGAGGGATTGCTGTAAGAACCAATAAAGTATTCTACTAATATTCCTTCCATTTATCCCCATTGACTACTACGACGTGGCCAGCGCCGTTATTGATAGTGTTTAAAAGAAAGAGCATGAATTTTGTACATTAAGAATATTCTGCTAGTCCCAAGCACCACTCTATTGGACTTTGCACAAAATTGATGGCCTCGATAAATCACGAAGTAGCAAATTGGCGATGTGGAACCAGTGTGGTGGAGCTTTGTTCCACTCAGCCACGAAGCACTATAGATTGATAACAAACAACTAAGCTCAATTAAATTAGAAAGGAGTACATTATTTTGTAATTGGTTAAATGAAATTAAGCATTTCGGGTTTTACGAATTAAGAGGGATATGAGTAGTTAAACAAACTAAGCTAAGCTAAGCTTCTATCAGCAGCCAAAATGCTTTCTTTAGGTGATTTTTTTGTTTAAAATAAAATTCCTCCAGGTAAGCGTGACCGATAAATGCTTAAATTTCATCAGTCATAAAAAAAAAACTCCTATTAATCAGAAATTTGATACCCTTAAAGGACTGATCATCTCACGGAACCCTCCTTTTCATTTTTTTTGTCGATTAAATTTACTTTCTGTTGTAAAAGATTCTATCAGGAAAGGATAGATTTCCAGAGAAGTTATAGAAAATGAAAAAAAAAATATTTTGAAAATGTCAAATACGAGTCAGAGTGAAAATCTAGCTCATGTAGCTTGTTTCGCCATCGTTCAAATCTTTTTAATTTTTCTACTCACAAAATAATTTAGAATTTGATTTTAATGGATTCATTACGTAAAATAAGCTTCCGATGCATCACGTCGTTTCTACGTGTGACTTAAGTCACACTACAATTGTAGTACCGTAAAACGGGGTAACTTTGATCACCGGGGTAACTTTGACCAACAATGAATTTTTTCACATTATCATCAACAACTCAGTCTATAGAATGAATTTTTGAAAACTGTTGGCTACGTTTGAAACCCTATTAATTGAGTATCAAATAGGCAAAATTTGGGTTGTATTTGAAATTTTTTTCTGTTAGTAAAAATCTAATTTTAAAATCTTAAAATATCTATTTTCTCCAAGGCTCGCAAACAAACAGCTCTCCTGATGATACCAAAAAGCATTTAGAAGCAAACAAGTTGTTTAATGTGAAAGAACAACTTTAATCATTTGTATATGAACATTTATAGTGCTATTTTTATAGTCATTGAATGATAAATTTTTGATCTTTAAAAAATAAGGACATTTTCCGAGAGTAAGCACAAATTGGACAAATGGATAAGAACCCTATCAAATCGTTAACTTTGAAGAATAAATGAAAATGGAAATAGAGGGAGGGCCTAGGGGAATGTGTGAAGGTAAAATTTCATTTGTATTTTGAAGCTCAAACTATTTAGCAATTATTATAATTTTTGCCCCTAAATGTAGGCAGCATCGATTATGAATATTTTTAAAATAAAACGTTAAGGACCAAGGTTAAAATGATAAACTAGTACATGTAAATATTATGAAGGTGTTTTGTATCCTTTATGATCAAGAAAACTCGTTATAACCGTCAGAATAGAGACTGATCAATGTCACCCCAAAGCATCAAATTCTGAACAGAGACGAAAACGATTTTTAAATCGAATTTAAAGTAGTTTAATAAATTTCTTCCCGATGTCCCGATGTGCACCCGATGTCGAAAACCACGAGCCAGTTGTTTGCCAAAACAACGAGGTCCACATCACAACAATCACTTGCTGCCGAAAATGACTCGCAAGCTAAAAAACGCTCGCGGGAGGATCTGGATGTTGCTGGTACCGAAGATGTTAGTCTGAACGATTTATGGGCTAAAATCGAGGCGAAAATCGATTCCTTCCATTCGCAACTTGGAAAGCGAATCGACGATATTGAAAGTAAGTTGACTGCAATGAAAGATGACTGCTCCATCCAAATCAACACCTTGGCAGCCGATATTAGAAATGTCAAGTCGGAGGTTCAACTTGCTCAAGAAAACACCAATCGCCTGAATCTTTTTTTTTTTTTTTTTTTTTATTTGATCATAAGGATTTTAACACCAGGATGTCATTCATCCCTCCATAAACTTAACATTAAAAGAGAAAGAAAAACAAGAAATAACAAAAAATTAAATAAAATAAAAAATTACAATTTTTCGAATAATTTTGTTGATTTTAAAAACTTCAACATTTTGTTTTCTTCGTCGGGATCATTGGATAATGCAGTCCGCAGGCTAATATTGATTCCGTTGGTTGTTCGCGCTTGGTCGTAGCAGGGGCAGTTGATGATGAGGTGCTTTACCGTAATTATGACATTACAGGAAGGGCATATGGGGGGTTCGTCCTTTTCCATCAGGTGTCCGTGGGTAATTCGAGTGTGGCCAATTCTAAGGCGTGTGAGCGCTCTTCGTTCCCAGAACGTTTTTCTGTCGGTCCAAGGTTGGGTTGTATTTTTTATTTCCCGCAACTTGGATGATGTGTTTTTCAACCACTTGGTTTCCCATCGCTCTCGAACGGCATTCTTGATCCATTTCGTTGCGTCAGGGTGTGGGACCTCGTGACTTGGGGGAGGGACCATGCTTCCTTGTGAGGCCAGGCGATCAGCACTTTCGTTACCGGGGATTCCGGAGTGCCCTGGAACCCAGCAAAGCGTTGCATTCTTTTCATATCCCAGTTTGATTATGTCGTCAATCCATGGGTGGATTCTGTTGTTGGAGGCTACCGCCGTAAGTGCGCTCAGGGAATCCGAAAAAATTACGCAAGGGTTAGATGAATGGCAACATTTTTCAAGAGCAACGACTATGGCGCGTGCCTCGGCGCTGTAAACGGAACACATTTCGGGGAGCGGGAGACTTTCTCTGTATTCATCGTCGAAGATTCCACATCCAACCTGACCATTTGGGCCTTTGGATCCGTCGGTGTAAATCTTTCGGTGAGTGGAGTATTTCCGGCTTACCAATTCGAAGAAAGTCGGTAGAATCTTGGTTTTTCCATCTCCAGCTCGAATAATTCGTTGCAGGCTAAAGTCAACTTTAGGAATAGGGTGATTCCAGCTGAGGATTCTGGGATTGGGTCGTGGACTTATTGGAGGAAGGGATATGGGAGACGCTAGGTTGGTATTGAGGAATCCTTGGGTTCTAAGGATTAATGGTGCGCTAGGTGAGCCATTGTGGGAAAGCCAGCGGATAGATTTAGTAGAAAGACTTTGTAGGGCGACATATTCAAATGGTAACAGGCCACTCTCTATCATAAGAGATTCGATGGGACTGGATTTGAAAGCAGAACTTATAGTTCGAACACCTTGATTGTACAGTGGTGTAAGCATTTCAATAACTTTTTGTCCTCCTCGACTATAAAGGCAGATTCCGTATAATATAGATGGTAGGAGCCATTGGTTAAGGAAACGAAAAAGGATGCTACGGGAGGCGTTGCCCCAATTGTGGCTGATGATTTTCAGGATATTCAGTTTATTTTGGCAATTTTTCCGGACGAGATTAGCGTGGGTTGTAAATTTCAATTTGTCGTCAATATGTACGCCAAGGATTCGGATGGAACGGACTATTTCAATGTTATTATTGTTCATGGTTAGGGGAGGGAGCTTTGAAAGTTTTCTTCTGTTTGGGCCAAGATGAAAGAGTTTGGATTTGGCGGCCGAAAAGGAAAAGCCTGCGTTTGGTGCCCATTTGGCGATTGAGTCGACAGCTAGTTGTAGTCTTTTGCGTGCCAACCTGGGAAAGGCAGCTTCGGCAGTTATTACTATATCGTCGGCAAAAACCAAGATATTTACATTGGGGGGGATACATGAGAAGACGGTTTGCATAGCAATAAGGAATAGTGTGGGGGATATTACTGAGCCCTGGGGTACACCGTCGTTGATGACTTTGTGCGTAGAATATTTCCCATCGAGAAAGACTCGGAAGCAACGGTTCTCCAGAAAACTTTTTATGTAATTGCACATGTTTCTAACTATTCTCCAGCTCAGTAGTGTTTCAAGGATCAGCTTCCTACTGACTCGGTCGAATGCTTTGGAGAGATCCAGCGAGAGACATTCGATATGCATGTTTCTCTGAGTGGCGTCATCGAGGATTTGTTCTAGGCATGAAAGGTGGTCATCGGTGCTGAGTCCTGGACGAAAGGCAAATTGTCTGTTGTCTAATAGATTTCTGGATTCAAGGACTAACAGCAACCGTCGATTAATCATTTTTTCTAAAAGTTTGCCCATGCAATCAAGAAGTGTTATGGGACGGTAACTATCTAACAGATGCAGGTTTTGTTTAGGTTTCGGAATTGGGATAACTAAGCCTTCTTTCCACCGATCTGGGATCGAGCCGGACTTCCAGATGTCGTTAAATATGCGGAGAAGGTGGAGTTTTCCTATTGTGGGCAGGTTCTTGAGTAGCGGATAGCTAATACCGTCAGGACCTGCTGATAGACCTTTTGTTTTTCTAAGAGCTACCTCAAATTCATGCAAACTAAAGTCGTTGTTGTAATCCGGATGTTCGTTGGTGTCAAATGAAATGTCCAAAGCTACATTGGTGCTTCCAGGAGGGCAGCTAACCGATTTGAAAGTGTCTCCAAAGGCTTCTGCGAGAAATTGAGGATCGTTGCTGAACTTATTATTGAGGAGAATGTGATATTGGCTTCGACGAGTTTCACCATTAAGTCGCTTTAATTTGTTCCACAACTGGGAGGAGGGTGTGTCCGGTTGTATTTCCTCGAGAAACTCATTCCAGCTTTTTTCTTTGGCTGATTTGACGGCAGCCCGGGCAGATGATCGCGCACTTTTGAACTCTGTCAAGGCTTCAGATTTACGAGGGTCATCATTGGGAATTCGGCGAAGGGCACGCAGTTTCTTCCGTCTCAACTTTACAGCATTTTTAACCTCGGGACCCCACCAAGGGACAGATGTTTTTCCTGGTACGCCACTCGTTCTTGGAATTGATTCAACAGCTGATTTCATGATCAAATTGGTGAAGGAGTCAACGGTAGTGGGACATGTATCAATATTATTCTCTATTTCGATTTGGTAATTGGTCCAGTTGGCTTCTTGGAGTTTCCAACGAGGGCGAGCAGTGACTTGTGGGGTTGAGCCTTCAATGGTTATGTGGATGGGAAGATGGTCGCTACCACAGTCATCATCGATGGTGTACCAGTTAAATTTTGGACCTAATACCCAGGAGACAAGGGTAAGGTCAAGGGCAGAGGTGTTTCCAGAGGAAGGATCAATGCGTGTAGGGCTACAGTTGTTGAGTGTTGTGAGATTTTTCATAACCGTGAAGTTCTCGAGAAATGAACCTTTGCGGCAAGATTGGGAACTTCCCCATGAGGTTGAATGGGCGTTAAAGTCGCCCATGATAATAACAGGGGGTGGTAGTTGTTGATTGATAATCTCGAGACCATCAACAAAATCCTGGTAGTTAATTGAGGGGGAGCAATAGATGGATATTACTGTTATTTCAAGCGGGGACTCAAGACGGACACATACATTGCTGAAGGGGGAGGAAAGCGGTATCAATTTGTATGGATGGCCAATTTTAATTGCAAGGCCAGCGCCTTGGCCGGACGGGTCAATGATGGTTGTGTAACCTTTAATTGGGTTTGATTGTTTGTTTGAATATAGAGTTTCTTGGAGGGCGAGTATTATGGGCTGATATTTGGTTGTTAGGAGTTCGATTTCAGGTAAACGTGCTTTTAATCCGCGCAGGTTCCATTGAATCGCAAAATCTATTTTATTTTTCCTGGCAGGGGTAGGTGGGTGAAGGGAGTGGTTGGGAGAATTCACGGGTTGGGAGAATGAAGCCATTTGTGTAGAATAAAGGAAAAGGTTTGTTGACTTACCGCTGCCGGGATGTGGAGGGGTTTTCGGGTGGCGTAGTTTTGACCTTAGCTGCGTTGAGTTGATTTTGTTGATTGTCCTTGGGGTGTGGGGGTTGGGTCTCGGTGTTTCGTTGGCGTTTTTTCTTTGTTGAGTTCCGTTTATTTTCCGTGATGTCTGGAAGGCTGGTTTCGCTGTTTGTTTGAGAGTCCCCGGAGGAAGCGTTCCTGGTTCGTTTTGGAGTGGTCAGGTTGGTTGCAGATGAGTAGGTAGTGTTCATGCTGGTATCGCTTGCGGTGCCTTCATCGTCGCTGGTTTGTTCTTCCTGGGCTTTCTTTGTAAACATGGCCAATTGCGCAGTAAGAAGGGCCACTTGTTTGCGAAGTTGGAGGATTTCCGATTCTTGTTTTGAGATGTTTCGTTCCTGGGTCAGGCGTTGCTGGACACTATTGGGGGCATTTTGACGGTTCCGCAGTTGTTTGATGGCTTCTCGGTGTGAGATTCCGGAGTCTGTTTTGATTTTTATAATTTCCTGCTCTTCCTTAAAAGCAGGACACGATCGGCTGTTGGTAGGATGGTTGTTCTGGCAGTTAATGCAATGGGGCTCTTTCGCGCACTTGGAGTGGGTCTCCTTTTCTCCACAGGTCATGCAGATGGGATCCTGTTTGCAGTTTTTGCTTGTGTGCCCGTACCGGCCACATTGAAGGCACAGCATAGGCCGAGAATAGTATGGTCGAGTGGGTGTCTGGATGTAACCAAATCGAACAAACCGCGGCACCACGGTTCCCTGAATGGTGAGCACCATAGTGTGTGTGGGTGAGTCTTTGCCGTCCAGCTTCGTTTGGAAGCGGTAAACGCTGATGATCCCCTGGTCCGACAGATCGCTCGCTAGTTGTTCGTTGCTTGCTCCTGCTACCTCCCGACAGGTTACAACACATTTGCATGTGTTGAGTGTCGGATGGAATGTGACTGTGACAGGGGTGGAATCGATGAGCTTGTTCATTTTCAATAGTTTTTCTGCTTGCTGAGCGGATCGCACTTTAAGCAAGTAGGCATTTCCGGTTTCTGTTGGGTTTCCTCCGTAGATTTTACCAACTGCTTGCTCGACGGATTTGGAAATGATGAACGGGTAGGTTGGAAGCTTTGCGGGAGCGACGGGTTTGAGTTGCAGAAACTGGATGACACCATTTTCACCTTTTGGGTCCATCCATTCCGGGATTCTTCTCTTGTTTGGGTTGGGAGGATGGGGCGACTGTCCCCACGGTGGGGGATTTTCCCCCATGACGACCAATTTGGGTAGCTTGAGTGACACCAGCACCAAGCGAAAGCGATGCCACAGTTGACTATTGAAATCCTTTCGAAAGGATGTCCGTGTTAGTGACTGCTGCAAACTATGGATTGACTCAGAAGATAGACGAGATATGAAACACGTCCTGTCGCGTCGGCGGTTGGGGATAAACTGAATCGCCTGAATCGGAATCGAGAAATTGTTATATCTGGAATCCCCTACGTGCACCAAGAGGATCTCGGTGAAACATTTCGAAAATTAGCCACCGCTCTTGGTTTCGATTCATGTCCCATTGCCGAGCTAAGCCGTCTTGCTAGATTTCCGATTATTCCTGGATCATCACCACCCATTCTTTGTGAGTTCGCACTCAAGAGTTCTAAAGTGAAATTCTACCAAAAATATATTGGCTCCAGAGCACTAACGCTCCGTCATATTGGTTTCGAATCGAATAACCGTATTTATTTCAACGAAAACCTTACTCTTGAAGCGCGGAATCTACGCAATGCGGCTCTTAAAATGAAAAAAGAAGGTCGAATCATAGAAAAAGTGAACACAAGAGATGGTGTTGTTCACATCAAAATCCAAAATCGCTCAGATTTGATTGCTGTTGAAAGCCAAAGTCAACTCAAAACTATCATCGAAACAAACCCTTCCTAAAAAGCTTTTCTAATCCTTCCCACCATCCTTTGATTCCTTTCCTTTATTCCTTTGACTCCTATTACCGCTCCTGAAAGTCAAAAAAAAAAACATACGCCAAAAATACCTTTCCTAGTAAAATCATTTTCCTACCCACAACATCCTCTGACTCCTATCCTAAGCTATCCGTGTATCCATTCCCCTCCTGAAAGTCATGCAGTTTTTACTGCCCACCTTGCTGTTGCTGTTGCCCTGCTGATGCTGATGTTGGTCACCGACTCCGTTGATGCTGATGGTCCCCCCAAGATGCTGCCCTGATGTTGGTTCTCATTCGGTTGCTGCTGTTGTCTGTCCGAGATTTTGACCTAAAGTTGGTCACCGATTCTATTGCTGCTGATACCACCAATCGCCCCCCGGCCCCCAAGATAAGCTGCTCTCATTCACAACCTACAAACCATTCGAACCTGAAAATCATCAAGAGAACGCAAAAACCAAACGATTATCATCATCATCTACGCTATTGGTTTTGCGCTATCATCACTATCATATATAAAACATGCCACATTCTCCTTAACAGAAAAAATAATCGAAATATATTGAAAAAAGTGATCAATCTTACCCCGGATTACGGGTAACTGACTGATGTATTTCACGTAAAGTCTAAGTGTACGATTTAAAGTCCGTCTAGAGTATATTTCTCAAGCCTGTGATGGTGAATGCTTATTAGAATATGGAATTGTCGTCAACTATAGTTTTTTTTCGAGATTTTAAATTTTCACTTTAGATGTACCGCGACCTTTATAGATTCTTGAGCTTTACCATACGGTCTGAATTGTTTAAAAGTTTGAAGTTTATTATTATTACCTGTATCACTCTGTACAGGAAAGTGACACTTTTTCAACCTTTTGTTTTTATAGACGATCCAAGTTCTCGAGCTCAGAACTCAACAACGAAAACGCTTCCCGGTGTTGTCTCACGCCTACGTGTGTAAAAATTGAAATCTGATAGTCACAAGAGGCAGCTCATCTCTGCTCATTCATTACCAAAATGCTGGTTGCTGCAGGGCCCGCAAAGATTTGGCACACTTGACATCAGCACGACACCGATTCGAATCTGGAACAGAGATCCCACCGGAAGGCTCTCGGCACACACGTGCCGGTATCAGTTTTCCCAAGTGCCGTGACGGATTCGGCCAACACAAGCCATGACCAAACAAGGTTAGAGCTGCCTGGCTTCTGCGCTTACTTCTCATGAATGGTGGGTGGTTTGGGGAATATCGATTGAATTCTGCCGTCACTGGTCATTCCGATTCTAAATAAAAATACTCCACCCGGTGCCAGTAAACACTCGATGGTTTAGCTTTAGAGCATGTTATCCGGTGAATAGGATCAACAAAATAAGTGAAAAAAGAAAACTATTGAACCGGTAAATGGAAAAGGTATTCTCATGGAAATAAATCCCATATTTCCACATCCGGGTGGTTTCCGAAAAACCAGACAACTTTTTTGCACAACAAAGTCAAGGTACCTACAAGGGTTTAACTTTATGGCCACATTCACATATGTATGTCGGTAGCTAATTCATCCGATTCCTGACCGAATGATTCGCATCGATTGTGATTCACGTCCAGGGAAAAATTCTCGGAAAATCCGGAAAACTGTCACTGCCACTGACTGACCGATGTCGTTTGATGCGCCAACAATGAAGCTTAGATTTTCAGTATATGGCTCGTGTTTCGAAACTAACTCTGGCAGAGAGTTTAATTTGTTTTAGGGAGAATATACAATGTGAGGGTTTTGAATGTATGACCATTAGCAGTCAATGGTACTTTCAGTTAATTGTTTGGTTTAAACAAACATTTGAACATTTTTCAAGTGTTTTTTTGCTATGAAAGTTTAATAAGCACAACGAACGTGTTCATTTTTATAGTTTTCTACATTAATTACGATTCCTTACAAAAAATGAGTATTGCCCTTTATAGTCCCAAGGTACAAAAGTAAATCTTTGGATTAGTAACTTGAGCTTGAGCTTGAGCTTAGATAAACCGTACATTTCAGTAGTTGCTACTCCGTGATTGACAAGAACTATCAAAATTGTATATAGATCCAAATAAATGGGGCTTGGGATTAGCTTACCATTTTCTGTGTACACGTTTCGAAGGTTCCTTATCTCATATGGTCAATAACGGCGCCGGCCACGTCCTTACGGTTCATCGGGGAAAGGGAAGGATTGTGAGTTCGACTTCCGTTGCTACTAGAGACCGAATACACCTCTAAATCTCCACGGTCGTCACAGGAAGGGTGGTTTGTTAGTTGGGAAGGTAAATATGTAAGACCTGGATTCCCTTTGGGAAGGGATGTGATCAAAGCAAAGTTAAATATTTAATGACCGTCGCGTCGCACACTGTCGAGTACATCGCGTTTTTATTTAGAGCAAATACGTCCTAACGTGGCATTGTCATACACGTACAATGCACTTGGCACCGGTGCAACTCACCGAATTTTATCACGCGTTTAAAACGAGAAGAGCAAGAACGAGAGAAAGGGAGAGGGAGAGAGAGAAAAAACGAACCAAATTTAACCTCATTAGAAATATTTAATATTGGAATTATCATACACGTACAAAACACTTTTATCGCGCGCTGTAAACCAAGAGAAAACACGTCCAAACGCGGCATTGCAATACACGTACGAAATAAACGCGGGAAAATTATCAATCACCGAACACTGTACAAGCCTACGATTTCACGGCGGGTAACCAAAAAACTCACTACTAACAACCAACGAACTTTATTTCTTTCGAATTTTTGGCAAGCTAATTAAAACTTGACAGACCTGACCTGACAGATAGGTTCACATACATTAAGCAAATTTGAATTGAAATGAAAAATATACTTATCTTAGTATCCTGTTGAGAGGCATTTTTTCTGTGGGCAACGGTATCGGGTGAAAATTCGCCACTCGACGTCATCAAAAAACCATACATCGAATTTTAATGAACTGGCAGCACAAAAATCTAGAGCTATAGTTGCGCCATCTCCATTTGAAATGAATAATGAACTTTCGAAAACTCATAACAGCGCCATCTCGTGATGAAAATCACCAAAAGTAAATCTTTGGATTAGTAACCGGGACAAACTAGAGTGTACGAAATAGTGATGTTTCTTACATACGTTTAATCAGTCCCATCGTTTAATTGCATATCAAGCAAAGTTTTTGAACGTTTAAGGAAACATGATCCTTTATTCAGGAGCCCTATAACTTTTTTGTCTAAAAAGATACGAAGTTACGATCTTCGACAAAGTTGTTCAGCGGAAAATTTCCTTAAGGAATTTTACAAATTGGCACAAAAACTATCTGCTGGCTCGGTTCCACAGAAGAATCAAAAATGATGTTGATTTTTCAGTACAAAATATTCAATTTTCCCATACAAATCTAAAAGTTCAAATTTACTCATGTAAACGTTAATTAAAAATTCTGCAAAAAATCATGGATGAGTTTTGGATCAAGACGAAGCTTTTTAGACCCCAGGGTTAGAGAAATTCGAAAATGATCCCAAATCGACTCAGTCTAATGTTCCATGCAACTGCCTTGACGTATGCTTAACATCCGTTTCTTCCATTTTCAATTAAACAATGTATATATTTATGTAGATAATCCACCATAGGTGCACGGATTTACCGCAGTTTCGCCAACGTATGCGCTGAATTGCATTCTTTAGATCAGTGGTTTTCAAACTTTTTTCACTCACCGCCCCCTTTTGCAAAATTTCCGAGCTCAATGCCCCCCTGGGCAAATTTTCAATAAATCTATTAAAAAATGAAAATCTGGATCGTTGAAAAACCATTAGCTTTTGGCTTGATGTTGTAGTAAGGCTAATCTCAAAACTCATTCAAATTTATATGAGGCTCTCAGAGCCAAAGGAATAGGGGATATTATAAGTGTAAAAATAGTCAATTTTGATTTAATAATGTCAAACGATTCTTTATATTTCAAACTATTTTTCTTCATGACTTTTCAGATTTTGAGAATTTTATTTACATACTATTTTGTCCGATATAAAAATGCTATTTTTGAAAAAATTATGGAAAAGGACCAAATATAACAACTTAAATGCGTGTTTATTCGAAATAAGGTTTTAGGCACTTATACCATTTTGGATCCAAGAGCCTCATATTGCTTCAAACCTCCAGCAAACACTTAATTCTATGTAAAGTTTCCAGGACACTTACTAAAACTGGTTAATTAGTTTGTTTTGATATCAAATCATATACCTATCTCAAATTTTGGTAATCAAAATTTTCTATTCATCATTATTTGCATTAGTGTTGAAGACTGAATTGCCTTATTGAATACAAATTAAATACTGTCAAGCCGGTAAAATAACGTAAGAATAGTATTACTTCTTGATCTTAATCTGAATTTTAATCCTGTTCATTGTTATGCAGAATTCACGGGTCTTACAGCTTAAATAAGATTCCAATAAGTGATAACCGAACAGATTAAAAGTTTATCTATGGCAAATGGCCCAATTGATTTTTAGAATCGATTGAAATAGATATGAACAAATAAGAACTTAAAATAAAAAATCTCTAATCAAAAATAATTCTTTTAAATTTTCTTTTAAAAAAAAATTCAACACTAAATCACAGATGACGCCTTTTTATACAGTTTTTTCGAAGTTATTTTTCGTTTAGCAGTTTTTTTAGACAATGCAGCTTAAAGATTATCAAGCATTGTCATCTAAAATTATTCTTGTTTTAGTGTAACCCAAAATAATTTTAAAAACAAGATCAACATGAACAGCGTAAACATAATCAGTGACAATTAGAAAAATAATATTTTAGTTAGATTTAAAAATAATTAATGAGATATTGGAACATAAATTTGCTTGCAGCTCTGTTAAATCATAGATATTTAGGTCTTCAACCTGATGTCTAGTTTTGTACCCTAATTTTATTTTTTGCATCGAACTTACTCGTTGTTAAATCAAATCTATGTACGTTGTTTTGTGATTTGTGAAAATGTGAATTACGACCTCACCGACCCCCTGAGCGCTTCCAACGCCCCCCAAATTTCAACATTGAGCTCAACGCCCCCCTGAAAGCTCTCAACGCCCCCAAGGGGGCGGTAGGGACCACTTTGAAAACCACTGCTTTAGATCATAAACTCGGCTAATCTTCAATGCAAACCACCACATACCCGATGGCCTCATGGCTTCGTGTGAACTGTCATTTAATGAATGTGTTTTTGTGTATGTGTGAGTCTTATTTGGAGAACGAGACAATCAGTTTCGCAACTGTATAAGATTCATCACATTTTCAGTGTAATGAATCTACGACAGGTATTCCGCACTCGTGTATATACCTGGCCAGCTGGCAACTGATTGAACATTCTTATTATATAGTCATTTATAAGAAAAAAAACATCTTACCTGTCAACCACTTAAGGGATTTGAACCCAAAAGTTGTCTTGCCGATACCGGGAATCGAACCCAGTACGCCTGCCATACCAACACCAGACTTGCGCCAGCCTATCCGTTAGACCACATCGGTGCTATTCTGCCATTTTCAATTAAATAATACCAAAATATTTAAAGTGTAAATGAAATTTAGCTAAAAACATAAATATGCGCATTTAGCCCGCAGGATTCGGGAATCGACTATTTTGACTAATCTATTATATAAAATTCTCTTGTAACGGTGTTTGTAGTACTACTCCTCCGAAATGACCCAAACGATTCGAATGAAATTATTTTTAGAATATTCTGTAGGCATGCGAATCGGTTTATATCGAATAAAAACAACACAAAGTCGCATCAATTGTCCGTAATAATTAAATTTGTAGTTTTTTGAATGAAATGAAAGTCATGGCTTCCATTTTTTCGAGATTTTTTTTCCTTTGGGCGGTTTGTTTTTCATCTCCAAGGTCGAGGCGTCGCGACCTGACGTCGTTGGAAGATAGTAACTATGGCATAGCATACTGATCAGTAAGAATATTTTGGCGCGTATTTCTCAACCGAGCATATTTTCAATGCAAGTGGTGGCGATATGATGCCTTGATGTGATTTTTTTTGTTCTTGATTCCTCACATGGTTATGAATGACGCCAAGATGTGACTCAGGTTGACATTTTGCTGATCGAATACAACATATAATATTTGTTTTGCCAAATTCTGAAATTGGAAAGTCAGGCATCAATTTTTAGAGATTTTCTTTTCTTCGAGGGGTTTGTTTTTGGTCTCCATGGGCGGCGCGTCGCTAGCAAACGTCGTTGCAAGATAATAGTAACCAAAGCATACTGTTCATTGATCGCTGGAAAAATTTAAAAATTAGGCGCCTTTTTCTCAACCAAGAACCTATATTTCTTATGCACGTGGGGGCGATATGCAACCAAGATGTGTTTTTTTTCTTGCTTATTTGTACACAGCACATGATAATAAATGACGCCTAGATGTGACACGGATTGATATTTTATCGATCGAATCAAAACCATATAAACGATTTCAAATATTAAAACAATTTTTAATTCGTGTTAATTTAAGTAGTAAATTGTTGTCCAAAAGGTATAAATTTGGAATTGATAAATATAAAATAATGACACTTTTTGAACGTTTGAAAATAAGAAATTGGGAAGCTTTACTTTCAATTTCGTATAATCCGATACGCCTAGAACGCTGGGCACATTAACTGAACGAGAGTCTGTTCTTTGAAATAGATTAGATAGGATTGAAGTTTTTAAAGGCCGAATGAACTTTTTGATTTATTGCAAACGTAAGTTGAAGTTATCAATAAAATAATCTACTTTTCTATAACAAAAAGTGAGGATATGAATTTTCCGGAAGAATTTTCAATTAAGAAAGTAAACTAGAGCAAGTGCAAACTTTCAACTTTTACGAAAAGTGTATACATTAATTCATCATCTAAAAATTGTTGGGCTCAAAAAAAAACTATCTGATTAAATAAACTCAACTCTTTTTTTTTTTTAAATCATTCATCAAAAAACTGTTTACACGTTTACTGTTTGTTTACTCACAATTCAAGTACGAACTTAACATGAAAAGTATGTTTTTGTTTAACATATTTTGGCTACATAGAAGAGACTTTTGATTCAATTTTTTGTTGAATAGTTTTTTTATGATTGATATTCCAGGGGCAGCAGATTTTTATGATGAACTTTTAATATGACCTGAAAACGCGAAAAAATTATTATAAAGGTCTTTGTAAATCAAGGTCTTTTGGTTGAACAGCATTCAGTGAAATTGAAGTACCAAGCATTATTTTATTCCGGAGAAAACTTAGTATATATCAATGAAAGTTGATAAAACAGACAAACAAGAACAACTATTAAATTCATTTTAAAGTCTTTTCACTGACGCATCTGAAAAAGACCTATGTGTTATCACTTGCCCCAATAAATGATACAAATGTATACTTCGATATTTCTTTTTGTCAACATAACCAAAATTTTTTTTTGAAAATATGAATTTTTTTCAGAAAACATGAAAGTTGAACTGTGATGATATTCGTTTGCATTTGCCCCTATGTTTCATTTTTGAAATGAACTCACGAAACCATCAAAGCCTGAACATTTCGATCTATTAAATTTTAAAAAATCTGCTTTTCAATTAATTTTATTAATCTTAAAAATACTACATAATCCTAAATGAAATCAAATGAACTAATTTGCATTTTTTGCTTGAATTAAAAAAAAGTAATTTGCAGTTAACAAAATCGTCAGATTTAATGCCATGACAAATGCTGTTTGGGAACATTTTAAGTTGAAATGTGTAAAGTCTATAACTTAAGTATCAGGCGAAACTATTTGGAAATGATTTTGGTGAAAATATGGATTTTAATTCAAACTGCTTTGAAGCATGAGGATGATGAAAAAAAGCTGTTTGAAAATGGTTAGTCAAAAATCTTTTCTTATGTATTTCAATTATTCAGCTCTTAAAAATACACCACCTAATTGGGAGCTGAAAGCGCTGCGTTAGGCAAAATATTCGGAAAATACTTCAAAAATTTTCCGAAGATTCATAAGCAATATATTCCAATAAATGAGATACTTTTTATTTCGGTTTAAACCTTATTGTGAACTCGAACAAAACGGAATAAATCACTAAATGGAATACAGCAAATGGAACATACATATTATCAACATACAGTTATTTATGGAACAAGTAACAAAAATTGGATTTTAAAAGACCCGTTGAGTTAAAATTCTATGGTTTAATTTTGATAGAATTAAGCGGGACGATTCGAGTAAAGGGAAAGAAGAGAAATGTAAAAAAAAACTAGGAAAAATTGAAAATGGACGCCAAGTTTAACATGGTAAGACGAAGTTTACCGGGTCTGCTAGTTTTATTATAAAATTATTTTCACAAAAACTGTAAGAGATTTTATCAGAAAAATTGCTCTAACGCATATGAAACAGATGTCCACTCATGTGCATATAGTTTTCAGACTCCTATCTATTGGAATATGGGAGAAAATGAATACTTTCCTTAATAAAGGGTGATACGGTCAAAATTTGGTCAAGGGAAAACGCGTGTAAATCGGTGAAATCGTTTATTTGAAAAATCAAATTAAATTTCTTTTTCAAGTTTAATAAATATAAAATTCAGAAAAAATATTCAGTTAGGCTTCCGCTTTTCCAAATCCGAATTGCCGGGCCTTACGCTTAACCCCTGCCATCAGATTTTGTACAGCCACCTTGTCCACCTTCTTCGCCGCAGAAAGCCAGTTTGCCTTGAACTGCTGCTCGTCCTAAGCAGTTTTTTTGGTCTTGTTTAGGTTCCGCTTGACAATAGCCCAGTATTTCTCAATTGGGCGGAGCTCTGGCGTGTTGGGAGGGTTCTTGTCCTTGGGAACCACCTGCACGTTGTAGGCGGCGTACCACTTCATGGCCTTTTTACCGTAATGGCAAGATGCCAAATCCGACCAAAACAGTACGGAACAACAGTGTTTCTTCAGGAAAGGCAGCAGACGTTTATTCAAACACTCTTTCACGTAAATTTCTTGGTTGACAGTCCCGGAAGCTATGAAAATGCTGCATTTCAAGCCACAGGTACAGATGGCATGCCATACCAGATATTTCTTCGCGAACTTTGACAGTTTCATGTGCTTGAAAATATCTGCTACCTTTCCCCTTCCTTTTGCCGTATAAAACTTCTGTCCCGGAAGCTGCTTGTAGTCGGCTTTGACGTAGGTTTCGTCGTCCATTACCACGCAGTCAAACTTCGTGGTCGTGTACAGTCTCCGGGATCGCGCTTTGGCCGTCGTATTTTGTTTATCATCGCGATTTGGATTCACTACCTTCTTGTAAGTCGATAGTCCGGCTCGTTTTTTGGCTCGATGTATGGTTGTAGACGATACACCCAGCTTATTTTCGGCATCTCGGAGAGAGAGGTTAGGGTTTCGCTTGAAACTACCGGCAACTCTCTTTGTCGTCTCAGCGGCTTCCGGTTTTCGATTTCCCCCCGATCCAGACTTCCTGGCTGTCGACAAACATTCCCTGTAAGATTCGCGTCCGTCCTTCTCCGTAGTCAGCAACTTAATCCCCGATCGAGTGGCGGGCTACCTGACAGCTCGCCCGTCAGCAAGCCAAGGTATGTGTATATGCTGGTGGTAGCAATATGACATAATACAAGGTAGATATGGCAAGGTGTGCAGAGAACTATTCCAATCCTGAATAATAATCAATACACTACAATCCCTCCTTTGAAATAAAAATGCAAAATAGTTTAACGATTAGAGATTTATTTAATAATGTTCCAAAATCTGAAAATCAATGCGGAACATAGTCTTGGTACTTCGACGGTGCATTCCTTCGTCGTGTAGTTGAAGGTCTTAGGGAAGATGCTGTCTCCGATGGTGTGTTTTCTGTTTCCGTCATAGGTCCGGATTCATGTTGAGCCGTTGCCGGCATAAGATCCGGAACTTCTCGTAGTTCATCGCTGTGAGTCTCCTGTATGGTTTCTTGGTCCTCGATCTTCTTCAGGTGCGCCGAACTACGCCTGTATTGTTTACCAGTGAGCTTTGACTGTATAAGGGTATCAGTCCCCTCTTTACGCTGAACTACGAACTCTTCGTTCGAAAACTCTGTGTCCAATTTATTCGCTTTGCGCATCCGTTTAGCGAGTACAACATCCCCCTGTCGTATATCGCTTTCTTTTGCATGCCGCTTTCTGTCACTATACTCTCTCCCCTTTTCTTTGACGAGAGCATCTCTCTCGCGCACTTCTCCGTCTTCAGGAAAGTTTGAAATGGTCGGTAGTTTGCTTTTGATCGGGCGTCCAAACATCAACTCTCCTGGAGATTTTCCTGTGGTTGGATGCTTGGAGGAATGATATGTTAGTAAATACAGCCGTAGCTCGTTTCTCCAATCCTTCCCGAGTTCCTGTGAGATACGAAGGCGTTTTAAAATCGACCGATTTTGCCTTTCTACCTCTCCGTTGGATTGAGGCCAGTAGGGTATGGTGTTCAGCAGCTTAATTCCGTTAGTCGAACAAAACTCCCGAAATTCCTCACAATCCGAACTAATCTGTGGCGCGTTATCGGCCTTCAAGAAGGATGGAATGCCATACCGACTAAACATGATCATTAACTCCCGCATAACATCTTTCGTAGTCGTTGTTTCCATTTCAACTACCTCTATGTACCGGCTGTAGCAGTCAACTACAACCAACGAGTGTTGTCCCTCAGGTAGTTGACCTAAAAAATCAAGCGCTAGAGTTTGCCAAGGGGATGTAGGAAGACGACTACGATTCATCGGCTCTGGTGGTTCTGGTGCAGCAACTAATGCACAGCCTCTGCAGCGCTTGACGAATCGTTCCACTGCCTGGTCCATTTTGGGCCACCACACGTTGGATCTCAGGTGCCCCTTCATCATCACGATACCGGGATGGCCTTCGTGAGCTGTTGTTAGTACTTTTTCCCTCAATGAAACAGGTATAACGATTCGGTCGCTTCGTAGCAGCACTCCTTGGAAGCTGCACAACTCATTGGCAACTACCCTGTACTCTACAGGCAAGTTCTGTAGATTGCCATCCTTTAGAATATCTAAAACCTCAAGAATCTCGTTGTCGGCCTCTGAAGCCTTCAATATTTCGTTCCATGTAAGTGCTGCACAATTAGCTGATTGCATGGCTACTTCACGAACGAATATTTCCTCCGCAGGATCGAAAGGTTTCGGCTCTTGGACAGCTAAGCGAGACAGAGGATCAGCTATGTTTTTATCACCAGAGACGTGTACGATGTAGTAGTCGAATGTTTGCAGTCGCAGGACCCAGCGTTCTATGCGTGCGCAAGGTCTTGAGCGCTTAGAAAACAGAAGTTCAAGAACCTTACAGTCAGTCATAATGTCAAACTTCTTTCCAAGTAGATAGTACTGGAAGCGTTCCACGCTCCAAACGACGGCTAACGCTTCCTTTTCAGTTTGACAGTACCGTCGTTCGGTTTCTGTTAAGGATTTGGATGAAAAGCTGATGACGCGTTGCTTATTTTCATGGTCGAATTGGAGTAGAACAGCTCCTAGCCCAGAAGGGCTGGCATCGGCAACAACAGCTGTATGGTCTTCTACTCGATAGAATCCTAAAATACTCACGTTACTCAGTGCAGTTTTGATTGCTTGAAAAGAATCGGATTCTCTTGTACCCCATTCGAATTTAGTACTCTTGACCAAAAGTTTGCGCAACGGTTCATCAATAGTAGCAAGGTGTGGGATAAATCTATTCAGATAATTTGCTAAGCCGAGAAAGCTACGTACCTCTGCTTCATTCTGAGGCTCGCGGAATGACATTAGGGCTGCTACTTTCGCCTCGGAAGGCCTAATTCCCTGTTTGGAGATGTGATACCCCAAGAATTCCAATTCGTCCACGCGCAGCTGACATTTTTCCCATTTGAGCTCAACTTCCCTATCCTTCAATCTAGAAAGAACCTAGAAACAAAACACTAACTAAGACCCAGTTCTATTTATTGCATGACGATAGGAGTTAAGTTCGAGAAATTCAGTTTATTTTATATAAGGATTAAAAAAAAACAAGAAACAAAGCTTTATCAATAATCAGCAGATCAATGTACCTTCTCAAGACGATTATCATGTTCTTCGACGTCCTTTCCCTCGACGATGATGTCATCGAGGTACCAATAGGTGCCGCTACAGTCTGCCAACATCTCGTCCATCGCTTTTTGGAAAAGCTCTGGTGCCGTTACCAAGCCAAACGGCAATCGCTTAAAGCGGAATAGTCCTCGGTTGGTCATAAAAGTTGTAACGTCTCGAGAATCTTCTGCTAGTTCGATTTGCAGAAACGCCTCACGAATATCTAGCTTGCTCCAAACAGATCCTCTTCCCAATCGCGCAATGTAGTCCTCAACGACAGGCATCGGGTGATGCTCGCGGAGAACAGCCTCGTTCACTCGCCGAAGATCAACGCACAATCGCGGTTCGCCGTTTGCTTTTCCTACGACAACCAGAGGAGATACCCAGCTGGTGGGACCCTTTTTGACCTCGATGATATCACGCTTCAGTAATTCATCGATTTTCTTGGCGACAGCCTCCTCCAACGGCAAAGGAATCCGGCGCATAGGTTGAAATACCGGAACAGCTTCGGGGTCCATGTGAATGTAAGCCTTGATTCCCTTGATTTTTCCGAATGGACGCGCAGAAATCTCGACACGATTAACGGGCAGTCCTACATGCAACACTCCAAGTTGCTTTGCCGTCAAGTCCCCGAGCAGGCACCGTTGACCGCCTTTAACGACGAGAAATTCAGCTTGAACGGTCTTAACACCCACTGATATGTCCGCAACGAAGGATCCCAAAATGGTCAGAGGATTGTTGCTTCCATAGGCCCGCAGCACCCGATTGCTTCCTTTCTTTGAAGAATACACCGCAACGTTGTCCTTTTTCATTTTCGTCCACACCACCTCACTAATCAAGTTGGCATCAGCGCCAGAATCAACCAACATCTGCGTTGGGATACCACCGACGACGCAGGTAAGCACATTCGATTCGTTACCTGAGTAAAAGGCGTAGTACACCTTATCCGGCGTAGAGTTTTCTTGGTATTCGTCCTCAAGTGGCTCGACACGTGGAGCGTTGTCCGTGCTGACGGTTTCAATCACCCGAACCTTCTTCTCCGAGGGTCCTGTGCGCAGCGACTTCCGTTTACGACATTGCTTCTCGAAATGGCCGTATGTTTTACAGTTGCGGCATTCTTTACCCCGTGCTGGGCATTTTAAAGCAGTTGAAAAATGTCCAGTACGGCCACAATTGAAACATGTCTTTATCTGCCACGTGTTGTTGGTGTCATTGCTGGGAGCTGCGCGGTGGTCTCGAGATTGTGGATGGACACGGAATATTTTCTCTCCTGAGTGAGATGCCGACTGGGTCGAAGTAATCTCAACCATCTGCTGATCCACGCTTTCTTGGGTCATACCAATCGCTTCAATGTCCGCGAAGGGTAAATCCTTTAAAACAAATAAACCTAACCATTAAACCAGTCTGATTCATAAAAAAAAACATCAGAAACAAACCTTTAGCAAAATCATCCTGCGTACTTCATTTGAAGAGCATCCTTCGACCACAGCGTCGGTAAGATAAATGTCCTTCAAGACTTCTTCGATCTCGGCTCCGTATTTCTCAAATCCGCATTCGGCAGCTTGCTGCTTGAGTCGAATGATATAGTCCGCAAACCTCTCACCAGGGTTCTGCTTCATCAGCCGGAGCTTTCTGCGTTCGGAGGTACTTTGATGCCGTGGCTCGAAAAATTCATCGAGTTTCTCCACCGCCACATCGTACCATCGTGGAACAAGTGCTACCAGTGGGACGTGGTCGTGGTCTTTAAGGTTCTTGAATACCGACTGCAAGGCAGTGCCGCCCAGGTGGAGCAACTTCGCACGCATAACCTTTTGATCGGTTATATCATAGGCAGCAAAGTAACACTCTAGGGACTCCTTCCACGCTTTCCACTCCCGAGCAAGCTTTCCCGTTTCGATCCTATCGCAACGAAAGGGTGGAACAGCTCGCGATTCCTCCATCTGGAATAACAAAAACAAAACTTTACTCAACACATTCATTTAAAAGTAAATGTGAATCTAACTCCGATTAATTCCAACGTGAATTAACCCCAAATATGACGCCTGGAGGAAAAGAAAACATGCTTGGGACTATCCTGCACAGAGCAAAGTTTTCTTTGACATAACCTCACTCTTGAAAATCAAGCTTTGCGTCCCGTCATTCAATCTGAATCCTTCCGATTCTGAATCGACATCAGGGAAATCCCAAGATTTCCGCTTACTCCTTGAGAATTTCCACATTCTCTCGAACTTTGCCCCCAGGAGAATTCTAAGAAATTCTCGCTATTCATACAGGGGGAATCCTTATGATTCCCGCCAACGCCATGAGAACCACTTTGGTTCTCGCAAAGTTCGACCCACGGAAAATCCTACTTGATTCTCGCGTTTAAACACACTATTCAAGTTAGCACCAGTCGCTCACTTTTCTAGCAAAAGTTTCCTCATTCTCCCTTGTGTCTTTCCTCACAAGAAGAGTTTTCCACGGGATGTATATTTACCTCTAATTTCCTCGATTTTTCCAATCGTCGCCAGTTGTAAGATTCGCGTCCGTCCTTCTCCGTAGTCAGCAACTTAATCCCCGATCGAGTGGCGGGCTACCTGACAGCTCGCCCGTCAGCAAGCCAAGGTATGTGTATATGCTGGTGGTAGCAATATGACATAATACAAGGTAGATATGGCAAGGTGTGCAGAGAACTATTCCAATCCTGAATAATAATCAATACACTACATTCCCCAAAAACTTTAATTACATTTGTAACGGTTGATTTGGCAACTTTCAGCGATTTTGCCAGCTTTGCGTGCGAGTAGCTCGGATTTTCGCGATGCGCGAGCGAAATTTTGATACGCTGCTTCCTTGGACGGCATTTTGACAACTGAGGAGTGAATTCCAAAATCAAAATAGGAGCAACATTCTACACACACACACCTTCAAAATGAGGGGTGTTCAGTAGACCGCTGCAAAAACTAACTTTTTGCTCCCATGTGTTTTTCCGATTCCTTTTTGCTCTCCAATCATCTGTGTTAAATATAAGATGATTTGGTTCATCCCTGAATTAGCGCAACGGTTTTTAAATTTGTATGGAAATTAGTATGGGGAAAGTTTTTTTCTAGATAAAAATCGCTAGGGAAACGATTTAGAGTTTTATGCAAAAAATAACTTCTTCATTGGGTTACTGTATTCTTAAACTTAAATTTTTACTAAGGTTACTTTCAGCTAGATGCTACCAGAAAAAAGTTAAAGCAATCTGTAAAATAAAAATCATTCATAGTAGATAAACAGTCAAAACTGTCAGCAGCACTGGAATCATGAACTTGCATGCAATTTTCCTAGCTAAATACTTGAATACAAGCTACTGCGTGGCATACACAAAGTCATTTTAAATCGGGTAACGCAGATAGAAAAAAAAACTACAGCACTATGTAGAAAGTAAGATACAAACTTTTTGAGATTATTGAAGATATATGGTGATAGATGTGGTGAAACGTTCCCGAAATTCACAACCAAGTTGAAAAATAAGATAAAGTTACGCATGTGGTATACCTATTCATTCCGCGGGCGGTTAAATGACGGTAAACACTTTCCCCTAAAACTCTCTTGTTTCTCGACCGATTTCTACAAAGTTTATAGTTTTGGAAAGCGCGTAATGTGACGAATTTCAACTACAATTATTTTTCTCAAAGTTCATCAAAGTCGAAGAAAAAAATTCGTAAAACAGGATTCGGGAAAGGCTCTAAATCAGTTATTAAGGACTCGAAAAGAATTTCACTCAGTGCCTAAGAACGTTGCGATCCAGTGCAAAGCCAATTCTAGGTGCTAGAATAGTCTCAAAAAAGGCAGATTGATAAAAAGTTAAAAAAGAAACAGCTGACTTTGAAAAGTCGTCATAAATTCTGTGTTTCATGTTTTAGAAATCTAAAGATGCCAAAATGTCACAAATTACGTCAAATTTCCATTTCACTTTACACAAATTTTCTAATGAAACGGGAACAGCTTTGGCGTTTGATTTATTAAAAATTACGGTTTACCAGTTTTTTACATTTTAGTGGCCATGATCTTAAGAAATTTTCAAAAAATATTTCCATATGTGTAACATATAGCTTCTAACTTCAGCGTTCTCAGGCACTAAGTAATTTTTTTTTGCGAGTACTTAATAACTGATTTATAGCCTTTTCCCGAAGCCTGTTTTTTCGATTGTTTTTTTCTTCGACTTTGAATAACTTTGAGAAAAATAATTGAAGTTAAATTTTGTCTGATAACTGTATTTGAGTCAATTCACGAGCTTTCCAAAATTATAAACTTTGTAGAAATCGGTCGAGAAACAAGAGAGTTTAAGCGGAAGAGGTGTTTGCTGTCATTTGACCGCTCGCGGTATGAACAGGTACACAAAAAATGTCGATATGTTTAGTGTTAAATTTGCAATTGATCATCTGAACTTCATTTTTGTGTAAATTTAACACAATACATACAGTTTTTGTCAATTAATGATTGAAAACACGATAAATAACGCATTTTTTTTAGAATAAATCAACTTAATTTATGGTTTCGGACCTGGTTATAACATTTAATAAAAATCATTTCATGTGGATTCTGTGAGTTAGTTAAAGCAAATGATTCAAGAGGTTGTTTACCGAAATCGACTGAAAATTATATAAGTTATGATTGTTTTACTGTAATAATGATGCTTTTTCTCTAAATAATACCACCATAGTGTAAAGTAAAGTAACTAAACTTAGTTTATGAAGAATTCAACATTGTAAATCTTCACCTGTAAAACGGACTGACTTTGGACTGATTTCTGACCGATTTTGGACCGATTCGGGACCGTTCCTTCGATCTGGGAAGGAATAACTTGCATGCAAGTTTTCAGCCAGCGATGCCATGAGTGAAGCAAACTCGTCTGAGTTTTTGATAAATCTTTTCTAAATTCCAAATATCTTTGTTGTGTTACAACTAAGCATCATAGTACCTGCACATCATTTGTAGAGATTAATTCGAGGAGTAGTATTCAGCCTTTTTTTTATTTCTCCGAAGTTTCTGTAAATCTGTAACGATTTTGAATAAAAAAAAATTGATTCTCCATGTAATTCTCCATACAAAATTAAAACTCGTTGCGCTAAATCAGGACTCAATGTATCGCTTCCAAACTTTACGGAGATTTTTGTGTGTGAAAATACCATCAAAAAATGGTATGGGAGTTATAATAACTCATAAATTTCATATTTCCCATACAAAGCCTGCAGCGGTCTAGTGTTCAGGTTTTTTCAATGCAAAATTGAAAGAAATACGTCAAGTTGATATTGACCAAATTTTGACCGTATCACCCTTTATGCGCATTTAACCCGCCTCGCCTAATGTATTTTTTCACTATTTCCCAAGGGGCTGAAGAAAGCAAACATTTCCGTACCAAGTTTTCAGTCAAGAAACCCGCAGGAAGAAGAAAATTCAAACGAGTGAAACACGTATATGGGCAACATGGCCGTCTTCATTGCAACAATTTTAACCATAAGCAATTTTTTAATAATCCTTAAAATGATATCTGCGGCTCTGGAATGTCAATCAAAGGGATCTTTGGTAACATTAATAAATTATGGTTGGGCACAAATTGCCGAGTTTTCAGGATAATCCTTGTTAAAATTGATTCAAAATCTGCAGTATGTCAACAACAGATAAGTTTGGCAACCAAAATGTTACCCTATTTCAAGTCTGTTATGGGGTGAAGTGTTTAATTTCGGGAACCACACTGACGTTCTGGTACCAAAAATTTGGTACGATGCGTTTGTATGCGATTTGACAGCTGGTTCAGTCCTCTGCTATTTCCAAGTGTCGATAAATTATTTTAATTTCCTAATATAAGGTTGCCAGATTGCCCGGTTTTATCCGGGTTTTCCCGGATATTTAAAACTAAATTTGAGAACAGTCCGGCCCGGCCCGGTTGCCCGTATTTCATTGAAAAATGCCCGGATTTTGCCCGAATTTATTCACTTTATTTGCCAAATTAAACAATAAAAACACAACAAAAACCTACAAAACGAAATATTTTGAGCAAGTTTTATAAAAATAAATTATGAAAGGTTTTTTGGAAGCCTAAAATACGGTTCAATATCTATCGATGAGTTTTGATGAAAAAAGATTTTTTTAAATTTTTTTTTCTTGATTTTTGTTGAGGAACTTTTGAGTTTTGACAAAATTAGCCCGGATATTGCCCGGATTTATGGTCGTCAATTTGAAATCGAACGCCCGGATTTTGCCAGGTTTTTATATAAAAATTGCCCGGTTTGTCCGGCCCGGATACCTGCTGAAAAAAATCTGGCAACCTTATATCATTGCTAATTAATTTGAATGTTTGTGAATGTTCATTCATTAATTAGTCGTTTTGCTAATTTATTGATGTTGTAGGAACCACATTAAGGGAAACAACCTACGTAACCAGTCGCATTCTTACTTAATCGTGTGCATTCAAAGTTAAATTTGGCTGAATGAAAGGAACTCGAGAGAAACTAGGGGGGGGGAGACTGAAATTTGCCCGATCATTTTTGTATCCTTTTCAGGGCTGTTCGAGTCACTTTTTAGTGACTTGGTCACTTTTTTCTGGTCAGTCACTAAAAAGTCACTTTTTTCATCATTTGGTCACTAAAGTCACTATTTTCCGAAAAATGGTCACTTTTATCACCGAAAGTCACTTTTTACCGAAAAAAATTAATGAAAGAGTAATTTGAATTGCGCCTGTTCATAGTAACGGTAAATTACTTGATCAGTCAGTCAGAAAATTTTTCGGAATTTCGACATAAATCACCTTTGGCTTGAGACATTTCGATCTACGACATTATTTGACGTTCATGAATTGAAACTAACTTTGATTGTAGATTTTAATTTTTAGTTCAATCAACCTTTTGTATTGGAACTCAAAACTTGATATACAAAAACCCTATGTCGTCTTTAGAATGGGTTTTTATTAAAAAGTGTAACTAAGATAGAGATTGAAACAAACCATTTTTTTTTATTAAAAAAATCTTTTATGTCATAACAAATGTTATGTTGATATGAAATATTCTTAAAAAAACAATTTCATACTCAATTTTATTTCGTGTTTTTTTGTTCTTCTAAATACTTAAAAAAAAGGGTTTTAAAAATTTACACAGGGCCACAAAATTTACATTTTTCTTAGGTGCAATGAATTTAAACGGTAATTTCAACTAATTTGGGTTTTGAAAATAATTAAAAATCTTTAGAGAAGTTTCTGCAATTTTTTTTTACTAAAACTCAAATCAAAAACATATTATTTAAAAATAAAAGTTTTATATGCATTGATGAGCTTTAAATAAAATCAAGTTTTTTTTTACACTTTCTGCTGTGATGTCAAAAATACTTGTAATGACATTTTTCCGTAATCAGTTAGGGTAGATACTCTAGATTTCGACAGGAGCTAGTTTTCGACAACTCTTTGAAAAACTACATATCTTATTTCTAAGTTGTTCAAATCCTACATGTTAACATTTCTAAATTTTTCTTTTTCGAACGTAGCACATGTTGAACATAAATATGAAACAAAACTAGTTGCTCATCATGCGTAAATCATTAATTCAAAAGTTACTGTCTAATTGGCCAATTCAATTCGAAGCTTTGGTCCAAAGAAAGTAAATTTTCAAAAATGAAAAGAACTGAACTTTTTTAAAATAACAGCAATTTAAGTGAATCCAATATGTTGATAATGCTTTGAAATATCTGATCTTGATTGATTACTTCGCATTTTTTTAACCATCAATCGAATTTCAACAGTTTTATTCATCTGTCGAAAATTAGCGCTGAAAAATCACTTAACATCTAATTTTCGACATCAGCGTTGCAGCTTACGTAGTCATGGTTTCCGAAGTTTTGTGATTTCAAGAGGTAAACAAACAACTTGCAAATTCGAAACTGAAGATGGAATTTGCAAAATAAAACCCTTAATGGTAAGCTAATTTAACAAATTTAAATATTATAATTGAAAAATTTCTTTTCTAGGCCCTTTGTGCACATGCCCAACAACTCTGAGTCGTAATGCGCCAAATATGTGACTATGAATCTTCAAAATGTGAATGGTTTTCCTGTTTCATGAAGAATGGGTTTTCCGGTCGTGTCATTTGTATGAAGCTTCTTCCGAGATGATTGTGCACGGTCGATTGTCAGAAATCTGACATCCGGTCGTCTAAATTCGAGAAAAATTCATAAGATTGATTCATAAAATAAATTGTATGAAAGAAAAAGTCGTGCAGTGGATTGTTGTATTGTATCGACGCTTCAGCCTTTGAGGTCTTTTATGTCCTCAAAAGCAATGGAAATCTGGTTTCATTAGGCTCCTTATTCAGAAAACTTTTCACATTCTTTCAAATAAAAGCAGTTTTGCCGCAAAAAAATTGAATGATTTCTAAAGTGAAAATGATTGATGCTGTTTGTTGATTAATTATTCCATTTTAACATGACTGTCGAAAACTAAAACTTTTTTGTCGAAAACTAAAACTGGCTGTCGAAAACTGGATCCTCTACATGAGCTTTTAAATAAGGCAGTAAAAACTGAAATTACACATTTATGGTTAGCCAAAAGTGCTAAAAGGGTAGAAAAATGTTTGTTTTATGTTAAAAAACATTTTTGATTTTTGAAATAAAATTCTGAAAATTACGATATACGATTATTGTGTAAACCTAGATAAAAACTGTCGAAAACTAGATACTTTACCCTATCTGTCAATGTTGGATTTTACTAGTAATAAACTCTTTATTACCAAAACTAAATGTGTTCGGCCGAATTTGACAAAATTTCTAGTTTAGGACACTATTTACCAAATCAATAATTTAAAAAAATAAGCACCAAAATGGTTATAGTGAAACATGTTTATTGAAAAACTCTTCCTGAAATGTTTTTAAAAACTAATCTTTTTTTATTTTCATATTGTTTTTTCAATTTTCAAATAAATTTACCGAATTCTATTGTACAGTTTTTTTCAATTTTCTGATCAACTTGCCGGATTTTTTTTAATCAAACTTTTTACATTTTTAAGACATATTTTTAACAATTGTTTTTAAATTCTGAATGTTCGTGTTCTTCAACCATAAGCCTTTAACTCCGAATTTTTAATAATAAAACATAGTTTCAACCTTCTGTTCTTTCAGGACCCAATATTTTAATCAAAAGAGACAAAATACTCAGAGCTCGTAATTTAAAGCTTAAAAACCTGCGATTGAAAATTTAAAAACTTTTGATTATTATTTTTTTATATGAAATTTTAAATTAATCTCAAAAGTTTGGAAATTGTTCTAAGTAGCAACTTGAAAAATAAACTTGAATACGCAGTGTTAACTAACTTTGTATTTGATTTGTGCTTTCAAAATTAATAACAAAAGTTTTGAACTCATTATTTTTAATATCAGTTTTTATCATTCACGAAATTACTCATTTTCTAACATTTCTTTGTCAGTGTAGTTGAACATGAAGTTATTATTTAAGCTTCAAAAATGAAATTTTGATAACTGGAGGATTTTACTTCATTAAAGGTTTTTTAGCTGGCTTATATAACTGGCACTTTTAAAATAATTATTCTTCTTTTTATCAAACCATAGAACATTGAATAAATTCTGTTAAATATTCATTTCTTATTCAGTAATCGGTAATTCACATTTTCACACAATATTTTTTGTTCAAATTAAAAAATGATAGAGGAATTTCTCACTAAACTTCCAGTTGAAAATGAGGAAAAGAATTCCAAATTTAGATGCATAAAAATTAACAATTATTATCATTTTCCTAACATCCTTTCATGGTAAGTTTTGTACAAGATTGGACATTTATTTTAGAATTCAGATTTTTTAAATTTTAAATTTGCTAAGAAATTCTTTCGAAACTAATTTATTTCTTACTTTCTTGACTTATCGAAAATTTGAAACATTCATTGTAATATGTTTCCAAAATTTTGTTTATCAGTCATTTTTTTAGTTTGTGTGTTGAACATGAGTAACAAACTGTGTAAGAAAACCCTTTCCTTTTCAATTTTTCAGTCACATAGTCACAATTTGGTCACTTTATTAAAAGGGGGTTTTAAGAGATGCTTTTTTCGTAATTTTCAATCATTTATATTTTAACAAGAAAACACATAGTGGTGCTATGGGGTCAGTCTGTATATAAAAACTGCAGAACGAATTTCAACAGGATTGCCATTTGCTTCCGGAATTTTCTTTAGATTTTAACTAAATATCATGTTTTTGCAATCAAACGCAAATAAAGAATTCCATTTCTTCCTGTTTCTTCCACACACTTTTCGTTTTGTGACCCTTAAAAAAATTGTGACAATTTCGAACCCTCAAATTTTTTTATATTATAACTTTTCTGAAGATGAAATTTTCGGGTAAAAAGTTCGACATAATATAGGCTTCTAAAAACGATATTCAAAAGAAATCGGCTAGTTGCAAAAAGTTATTGATGGGAAAGTAGTGTTTCATACTTCCCCCAAAAATGTGTCAAATTTACACGTTAACTAAATTGTATGATTTGTTGAAATTTCGCATGTGATAGGTTTTCGATAGTTGGCTGATTTGGGCTTCTCAAATGAACATTTTGTTTTAAATTCCAACTTTAGATGCAAGATCAATATTTTAAGTAGGAACCTAATCTCATTCTAACATATTTGAACACGATGTCAGATTCAAGATCCCTAACCAAACTATCTTGCCTCCGAGAAATGACTTCGGGCTACTGTAGTATTTTCATGTATTTTGCATAGCCTGGTGAAGCATACCAGTTCAAGGAAATCCATAAATTTTCCCATCAATCACCAAACCACTTGGTGCGTAAACAATTGAACAAATTTGTCATGAGTGTGGTGCCGGTTATTGTGCAACAATACAATTTAGCCTATTGTTCACCATTAACCGACCACCATACAGTGCCGAAGACAAACAACCGACATGTCTAAGACGAGACGGGTGCCCTTCCTTTCACCATCAACGCAACGAAACGCAACGGTAGGAATGATATTTCAATCAATTAGTGCGCCTTGATTGGAAGCTAAGGAATCTTTTTATCGTTCCCGGAGATCGCCCCAAGTCGTGTTCCTTTCCACGCCAAGAAGGCAAAAAGGCTGAAACAAACGCCTCGCCCAACGGGTGGGTCCATTCATGCAGCTAGGCAGGACTACTTCGAGCGGCTCCTTGAGCTGAATTTCGGAACGAAGAATAGCCGAATCTCAGCTGGAAGAGGGCAGCAAATGTCGTGTGACTGCCCAGTGGGACATCTTCTGACGATGCTTCTCTTCCTTCTTGGCGAAAGGGAAAGCGTCCCGGATCTGAGGAACAGCGTTTTTTCCAACTCACTGCCAAACCCTCGGAACCCAACAACAGTGTTTCACATTGTCAGCTCACTTTCAAACATCGCCTTTCGGGAGAATGCGAGCGCAGGATGCTGGCACCCTAAATTGCATAAAACGAATATTGTAACGCTCATTTGGGCTGAAGAATCGGAACCGTACCAGCAGCAGCGGAACGTCCACGGGGGGGCATTATTATTTGCCACTCGATGGATCAACGGATATATTATGTTCTGTGAATGGATTAGTCCGGAATACTTTTGAGACGGTGTGTACCGAGTAATAAATATATGTACACACATCCCGGACCGTTTTGTCGTCTTGATTCGCGGTAATGATTGAACAATACCCAGTGAATGGGAATTGACTTAATGTAAAATATTGTGGCAATGGACAATTTTTTTAATTGTACTCTATCGAACAACTTTTAATAATATAATTATTTTGGTACTTGATGTTAATATATATTTTAAGATTTCAACCCTCCGAAGCAGGACTGATTCTGGGGGAGGGAGGGTGTACTTTTCGATAATTTTTTTTTCTATGACATTTTTGCTCCAACAATGCAAAGATAAAAAATAAATGCATTAGTTTTAAATACCATTTGATTATTCATTTTTAAGTTCCTTTACATAAATATAGATAAATATAAATTTTTATAATAAACTTTTAAAAATACTTCCTAAATCTTTCAAATGATGATAAGGATTTTTTTTAAAATCGTTTAGTAACAAAATAGGAAATTTTCTTTAATCGATGGTTGAAATGTTAAAATTTGCATAAATATCTGGTGAACAGAGCTCAAGACTGCCAGAAGTTCTTTCGCACGTATCCGGGCCAGGCAAATCCGGGATATTTTATTTAAAACCTTGAAAAATTCGAGAATTTTCCAAATTTTCAACCGAGCAATATCCGAGAAAGTTTGACAAAAATCCAGGAAACTTTTCAACAAAAACCAAAAAAAAAAATTGAATCATTATTTTGTCATTGAAAAACATAACCAGATGTCAGGCTCACAAAAGTCGTCTATGTTTATTTTAATAACACTTGCTTGAGAAAATTTCATTTTTGGGTGGCAAAAATTATAATTGTTATGATGCATTTCGAATTTTTTCCTTGATTTTCAAAAAAAAAATGGTATTGAATCCGAGCAAAATAAGTAGGGGAGAGTGGGGTATCGTGGGCCACGTTTAATATCTCAGATGTGTGTTGAGATAAAAATCTCGAGCCAACTGTCATCGTAGTCGCTTTGCGTGAGCATATATTTCTAAATGTTGTTGACTTAAAAACGCTAAATATGCTTCTTTTATTTATCAAGCTAAAAAAAGTTAGAAAAATTTACTTTCAAAATTAAAAATACACCCGCTAATTGCATCGATGGGGAACCTAAAGTGCATAACAAAAATATTCTCATACGCCTATGATCTTAGTTTTGTCATGATCTTTCACGTGGAAAAGAAATTTTTGATGAAACATCAATAAGTCACACAAACGCAACCAATTTGCAAATCATAGCTTGTGGGAAATCGTGGGCCACACATCTTGAATCACCTATATTTTTATGTTTTTATACACATTCAAAACTTAAAATACGTTTTTCCTATCTGTAAAGTTTCCTTATGCCAAATAAAGATGTTTTTTTACGGATGTGGACTTTCGGAGACAATCAATTACGCACAAATTAACTGGGCAAAAACGTACATATATTCAACGATAAACGAATAAAATATAGCGCGACGGTTCGGATCAAACTTAGAAGACGTTTTTATTGCTTGCTTAGGTACACGGTACGTCCAGGACAGACACAAAAGATGCGTGTGATCTGCTGGCCGTTTATTGCAAGTCTAATTGTAGGTAATGTTTCACTTAGCCAGCAAAGTACCGGCTATTGTGTGGCGCATGGGTCGGCTCGTATGGCGCTAATTTTAACTCGCCTCTTGGAGAGTGCGAGATAGGATGGTTAATTCAATGATTGCGTTGACTGTTTGTAGGGATTGCAACGACACCGGATTTTCAGACTAACATACCGGCCGCCTTGCAATACTACCTATACTAACTAATCCTAATCTAATCTAACCTAATCTAACCCATGCGCACGACTACTATCACTAATAATACTAATTCTAACTAAACTAACAATGTACTGGTAACGAAGACTACGATGACGAAGACTACGATGACCAACACTGCGATGACAATACAGGTTACGGTTATTCACAGCCCAGAACCTCCAACGCAACGCCGACCCTGTGAGGGAGAACAAGTAAGTTCCTAAAAGGATGAAGGTAACGCAGGGTACTTAACGTTGGGTGGGGTTGGGGTGACAGGTCCGACCCGTCCGATCGCGACCGCGTCACCCCCCATGGCATTAGGGCTGGAATCCTGCTCAGACTGGCTGTGTCTGGTTGCGCTTCTGCAACTATGAGGACTGGACGATCTTTACCAACGATGTACAAACGACAGGACACGAAAACACATATCGCTTGTAGTACGGATGGCTGTTGAACGGACGATGTGGTGACTGGACGACGTGACGACAGGAGAACGGAACAACTGGTTGACTAGATGGCTAGATGACTAGTTGACTAGATGACTGGATGTGGTCCACCGGACCGATTCGACCTAATAAGATGAGAGGGTGCTTTTTTATCTTTTTAATCACACATTACAAAAACTTCCCTGGAGCGGAGGCCTCCTGGCCTCCGCGAGCGCCCCAGGCGCTGATGAAGATGAAACTGCGATGTGAAGCTACGACGATGGTGGTTTGCTGTCAGCTTACGATGACCGCCAGATAAAGTTGGCCGATGCTTGACACGAAAGGATCATCACAATGGAAAGGCAGGAATGGTCGAATTCGGTGGACGACTAAACTTATGTTGTATACTGGAGTGGGTGGTGGTGAATTTAGTTCTCCTGCTGGACGGGATCATCAATGTTGTCCTTGATGGGAAGAACACAAATCTTCTGGATTCCTCGCTGGAACTGGCTATCCTTGGTTTTGACGTCGATGACTCGGATGTTGCCATCGGGACCGGGGTAGATTTTCGTCACACGACCGAGAGCCCACTGCAACGGGGGAAGGTTGTCCTCCTTGAGGAGCACCATGGTTCCAACGGCTATGTTGTTTCGTTTCCTAGTCCACTTGGTGCGGTTGTGTAAATCCGACAGATACTGGGAGGACCAGCGCTTCCAAATGCGCTCGTAAAAGACTTCGGTTCTTTGCCATCTCGAAAGATGGTTCTCTGGAATATGTTCCTTGGAAGGCTCCGGCACGGCTGTTAACGGTCGGTGGATCAGAAAGTGACCAGGTGTGATGGCTTCGTAATCTGCAGGATCGTTAGTCATTGGTGTCAACGGACGGGAGTTGAGAATAGCTTCAATTTGAATCGAGATGGTGTTCATTTCATCAAAACGGAGAATGGTGCATCCTATCGTCCTCTTCAGGTGCGTTTTGAATGACTTAACAGCGGCTTCCCACAGTCCACCAAAGTTAGGCGTTCTGGGGGGGATGAATTTGAATTCGGTTTCGTCGTCTACTGCCGAATGGACGACATGTCTCTGGAACTGTTTGTTTCGAAAAAGCTGACGGAGTTCATCCAATTCCCGGCGAGCACCAACGAAAGTTGTCGAATTGTCACACATCACAACTCGAGGTTTCCCACGACGACCAACAAATCGTTTAAACGCTGCGATGAATGAATCACTGGTCAGGTCCGTGACCAGCTCTATATGGACTGCCTTTGTAGCCAAACAAACGAAGATAGCAACGAAAATTTTGCGGGGTTGGATTCGACGACTTGAAGGATATTTTACTAGGAAAGGTCCACAATAATCTACTCCAACGTTCTCGAATGGATTCGATGGCGAAACACGCTCTGCTGGCAGGTCGCCCATAAGCTGCTCTGTTACGCGTGGTTTGTTACGAAAACACTGCACACATTCGTGCAGAACTGTGTTGACTAACGATCTGATTCTGGTGATCCAAAATCTCCCACGGACGGAAGAAACAAGAAGTTGAGCACCGGCATGGAAAAACCAGTGGTGGTAGTGCTTTATTATAATTTTCGACAGGGGATGTTTACTGCACAGGATCATCGGATGTTTTCTGTCTTCGCTTATCGGAGCGTGCGCTAGCCGGCCGCCAACGCGAATTATGCCATCGACAAACACGGGATTCAAAGAGAGGATCGGGGATGACGCTTTCAGTGGTCGCCCTCTCTGGAGAGCGTCGAATTCGGCAGGGAAACTTTCCTGTTGTGCTACACGAACGACGTGAAGGATGGCTGCATACTGTTCTGCGTACGTCAAACTTCCGGAAGATCGTTGGTGTGGGTTTCTCAAACTGGAATTGTGCGCAAATCGGAGCATCCACGCAACAAGATGAATCAAATCCAAAAACCTCTCACGCCAACCGAAGATTTCACTAGTGACGGGTGTAACAGGAAACGAACATACTTTCCGCTCTTCTAGTAACGACTGTTCAACTTGTTCTGGATTGCTTGAAGCTGGCCAGGTGCTGCGGTCTTGTCGCAGCCAAAGTGGACCCTCAAACCACATCGTTTGATATTGAAGCTGTGCTGGAATCATGCCTCTCGAGATGATGTCCGCTGGATTTTCCACTCCTGCGACATGGTGCCACTGGCAACCTTTTGTGGTATGCTGGATTTCGGAGACACGGTTTGAAACGAAAGCTTGCCAACGGGACGGTAAGGATGACAGCCAGCAGATTACGATGGTGGAATCTGTCCAAAACTCTGCAGAATGCGCAATTCTTAAACTGCGCCTAACTTTTTCGTACAGGTGAGCTAAGAGAAGAGCAGATGAAAGCTCGAGGCGCGGGATTGTCTGCTTCTTCTTCTTCCTCTTCAGGTCGTCTAACGGTGCTACTCTGGATTTTGCGGTTATCAAGCGGACGGTAACTTCACCATTTTCTGCTGTACAACGAAGATAAACACAGGCTCCGTAAGCCTTTTCGGATGCGTCACAGAAACCGTGTATCTCGACAAATGCTGCTTCGGAATGAAAGGTCAACCAACGTGGAACCGAGAGTGAAGATAGGGCTTTCAGGTTCATCCGATACTCCTGCCAAAAGTTCTGCATCTCTTCTGGAAGTGAATCGTCCCATCCACACTGGAGTTTCCAAAGATCTTGCAGAAATATCTTCGCGATGACAACAACGGGGCCCACAAGTCCAATCGGGTCGAAGAGGCGTGCTGTCTCTGCAAGCACAACTCTTTTGGTGATCTTGGCCTTGTCGCTCCAAACTGGACAGTCGTAAACGAAACAATCGGTAGTAGGTTTCCACACTAAACCCAACGTCTTCACAGCTGCAGTCGAAGAATCCAAGTTCAAGGAAGCACGCTCGTCTATAAGATGATCCGGTAATGCAGACAGTACGTCGGCTGAATTTGAGTTGAACTTTCTCAACAAAAAACCACCTGCTGCTGCTAGTTCAATCATCTCCTTCGCTAACTTTATCGCACTGTCGACTGAATTCGCTCCAGTGAGAGAATCATCGACGTACGTATCGTATTGTAGACTCCTTGCTGCTTCGGGATACGATTCCTTTCCACTGTCTGCTAACTGCTGAAGGCACTTGGTTGCCAGATACGGTGCGCATGCTGTACCATAAGTTACAGTGACGAGCTCGTACGTACGGACCGGAATTTCTGGAGATTCTCTCCACAGAATACGCTGGAGACGTTGATCTTCGACTTGTACCTTGACCATGCGGTACATTTTCTCCACATCAGCAACAACGGCGACTCGATGCAACCGGAACCGAAGGACGATGGACAACAAATCTTCTTGAACTACGGGTCCCACCAATAGACCGTCGTTTAGTGAGACTCCGGTGGTAGTCTTACAGGAGGCATCGAAGACGACGCGAAGTTTTGTTGTAGAACTGTCGGGCTTGTAGACCGCATGATGTGGGAGATAGTAGACCGGTAATGCTTCATCAGGGTTAGGAACTTCACGCATGTGACCGAGACTGATGTATTCCTCCATAAATGATGTGTACGCTGACTTCTTTTCGCTGTTGGACTCAAACTGCTTCTCTACGCTGAAAAATCGCCTCAGTGCTGCGTTACGAGACTCCCCCAGTTGCCGAATTACGTGATCACGTTTCGGCAAAGAGACAACAAATTTTCCGTCGCAGTCACGGGTGGTGGTTTCAGCGAAAAGCTCCTCACAAGTCGACTCCTCTACGGATTGGGTACTTGTTGATCTACACGATTCCAGTTCCCAGAATTTAGTGAGCTGCTCCTGAATTTCTGCTACTGAACAAGTCACGGAGGAAGGCGAACAGGATGCAGATTTATTCGGAATGGTACCAGCAACTATCCATCCGAAAACAGAGTTCTGAAGGCTTGGGCCATCCCTCGTCAGCTTGAATCTGCCTTCCAGAAGCAGATCAAAGAAGTGCTCGGCGCCAATAATGATGTCGATCTCTCCTGGTTCCGAAAAGCTGGGATCAGCAAGCTGAGCATCGTGGGGTAAACGCCAACTCTCGTACTCGACTCGTTTTGCGGGAAGTGTGGCTGTCAGCTCAGGCAAAATAAAGAAGCTCATTGCTCTGCTAAAAGCTGAGATGTGCGAGGTCCGAGCACGAACGGAAGCTACAACCAGTTTGCGTGACACAGCTCGTGATCCACCGATGCCTTGAACGGTGAGGTTTTCTGGAACGTGTCGAAGTTTTAGTTGTTGGCTGAAGCGAGTGGTCATGAAGCAAAACTGGGAGCACGAGTCGAGTAAGGCTCGAGCTAGTCGAGTATTGCCAAGAGAATCCTGGATGCGAATGATGGCTGTGGACAACAGGACTTGTTTCGTGAGGTTCGGTGTGTGGGAGGGAAGTGCTATGGTTTGCTGAGGGTCTGTGGTGAGAATGGGCTGTGTAACTGGGTACGAGGTCGAGGGTTGAGTGTTGGGAGGGTGGCTTGGGGTTGGCTGGTTGGATATCGGTGAGGTGTGTGATGATGATGAAGACTGGCGACGAGGCTGAGACACTGAAGGTGTAGGACGAGTTAGTTGCTGCGAGACGGAGGATATGGGGTGTAAAAGCGAGTGATGACGCATTTCGCAATGGTGACAGGAACCTTTCACACAATCGCGAGCTAGATGACCGGAGGACAAACAATTATAACACAATCTAGCTCGCTTCACTGATTCACTTCTTTCACCGACAGTTTGTTTAAGGAATTTAGTGCACCGGAAAGCTATGTGAAACACATCACCACAAAACGGACACTTCATCAGGGAGGGAACTGCTGGGTTGCTTACACTGAACTTGACACTTTTCTCACTGTTTTCTGGTAGCTCTGGTCTCCGATGAGCGATGGACTCCAACACCGAACAATGATTACGCAGGAAACTCATCAGGTCGTCGTACAGCGGAACCTCTTTGGAACTGTGGTGGGTTTCCCACTGGCGCAGGGTGGATTGATCCAGGCGAGAACACAGCATGTGAACCAGGAGCGTGCTCCACTGGTCTGGGTTCTCGCCTACCTTTTGCAGCATCTGGAGGTTCCGCTCGAATTCACTGAGCAACTTGTTGAGAGAATCGTAACTCTCCTTCCTCATCGGCTCAATGGAAAACAGTGAGTCCAGGTACGATTTTACCAGCAGCTTCCGGTTCTCGTATCGTTTTTCGAGGGTAGACCAAGCGATATCATAGTTTGCGGCGGTGATGTCCACTGAAGCAATCGCTTGTAGAGCTTCACCTGTCACGGCCGAACGAAGGTAGCAAAACTTATCGGTCTCATTGAGTTGATTACTGGAGTGGATCAGGCTTTTGAACGAGTCTCGAAAGGTGACCCATTCTTTGGTCTTCCCACTAAAGAACGGCAGTTTTATTTCCGGCAACTTCACCCTTGCCAGAGTTGATGGAGGACCTGATGATACGGTTGCACTTGGAGCTGGAGTTGCGTTGGTTGATTCTCGAATCGCTGACAGCTGGCGCCGGAGTTTACTTTTAACCACACAGTAGTCCTCCTCGAACTCCACTAGGATTCCCACATTCTCGTCCTCCCTTGCTTGATCCAATGCCTCTTGATCACTAAACTCGTCCGTGGTGTTGCTCAGGTGGTCAGTTTGCAACTCAATTTCCGTTCTCACTTTTTTGAACTCTATAAACGTGGTTTCGAGAAGTTCTAAACGTACACTTATCAGTTCACTATTGTTGCTTTCACCGGAAGCAAACTGACGCACCGAGTCTAGTGTTCTTCGCAGGTTCCGCTCCTGCTTAATTAGCTCACGCAGTTCACTTGGCATTTTCACAAGCAAGGGATCACTGTTTCCGCTGAATTCACTGAATCACCGAATTGACACCCGACCGATCGACTCAACGTCTCGCGCGAATAATTGACAGCAACAATAAAGATGGTTTTCCGGAGCTGATGTACCGCAAAAATCAGCCAAAAGTGTCTCAGCCAAGCTGTTATCACAAAATCAGCCAAAATCAACTCTGGTCCGGATTCTAATCCAACCAGCGTTACTTTAGTTATTCTTCTCGACCAACACTCAACGAGAAGTCCAGAAATTTTACACAGGCCAAAATGTGTGGGATCCTAATTCTCGATCACCACAGCCCAAAAAGAAAGCAAAATAGTACTTCCCTGAATTCCTGTTGTCCGAAAAGATCCTCGCTGCACGATGAAGTATCGCATCCGTCGCGACTGGTCCAAAGTCGCACACACCAGCAACGGGTTGCTACGAGGCAGCACGGGTGATCAAATGACCGAAATCTGTTCAGTCGGCAGACACAAAATCACCAGCAGCAAACAGCATCAGCTACAAAAACCGCTTCGCAGTTTTACGTCAATATTGGCTCACTTTTTTCAACACCTTTTAATGTACTTTTCAAAATTTTCGTTTGAAATATCACGGAAAGATCGCTTACAAGTCAGCGCACATTTTATGTTTTACACAAGGCACCTTCGAGAACATTTATCCCCCATACAACACAAATTATTCGCTCATCAAGCGATATTCATCAAGCCAAGGGAAAGCGAGTACTTAATAATTTCTTCCGAAGTAGCAAACGATTCTTATCGTAATAACTCGCCAATCAGACACGATAAAACGGATCAGAATCTTGACTCCCCCCAAGCACGGGAAACGAATAACTTTTTTCTTGTCAAAGTGGCAAATTCCCAATAAGCCACGAGAAAACGGATCAAAATCTACTTCCCCCAAGAGGCGCACGGCACACGCTAGTTTTTAGCGGCAATTTGTACCCGCCAACCAGACAGGACAAAGCAATTTTCTTCTTGCTCCTGTCGACCGACGCACTGATAACAAGCAAGTCCTTCTATGCACAACAAGCACACACAAAAGGTCAACGACCGAACAAGACACGCTTGCCCAGCACTTTTATCGCAGCACACTTTATCAACCACAGGCCACTTTTTCCGCGGCGGCTTTAAAGTCCCGACATCCGGCTATCGAAGGACCAATGTTTTTTTACGGATGTGGACTTTCGGAGACAATCAATTACGCACAAATTAACTGGGCAAAAACGTATGTACATATATTCAACGATAAACGAATAAAATATAGCGCGACGGTTCGGATCAAACTTAGAAGACGTTTTTATTGCTTGCTTAGGTACACGGTACGTCCAGGACAGACACAAAAGATGCGTGTGATCTGCTGGCCGTTTATTGCAAGTCTAATTGTAGGTAATGTTTCACTTAGCCAGCAAAGTACCGGCTATTGTGTGGCGCATGGGTCGGCTCGTATGGCGCTAATTTTAACTCGCCTCTTGGAGAGTGCGAGATAGGATGGTTAATTCAATGATTGCGTTGACTGTTTGTAGGGATTGCAACGACACCGGATTTTCAGACTAACAAAAGAGTTGTGAAAAATATTTTTTCCATCCTATATAAGGAATTTTGCCAAAACGTTCGTGAGCCAGGTTTAAGAAGCTTTACGATCATACAGCTCTCTTTTTTATTTCATCATCTGAAATTGCTTTAAAATAACGAAATGAATTATGAAATCACAGTTTTGGGTCAACTCATAAACTTTTCATTTTATTTGGTCAATTTGGATTTAGTGGCCCAAGATTCCCCACCATTTTACAAAATCCAATAGATATTTCTTTTTTTAAAACAGTCAGGATTTGTGGAAAATAACTTGTTGAAAATTTAAAAAAAAAAACCTTGAAAATGTAGAAAACCATACCATTTTTTTATTTTTATTTTATCTTTTATAATAAAAAAGTTAAGGAACAACGAAAAAAGTGGCCCATGATTCCCAACTCTCCCATATATTTTTCGACAAAATTCGGACAACCGGGCCGGGCCGAACCTTTCCCATTTTTTTTTATTAAATATCCGGGCAAGTCCAGGTAAAACCGGGTAATCTGGCCAGCAGATTTGTTTTTAAGAAAGCATTAAAAATTCAAATTTTGCGGTTCAAATCGGATTCATGCAAAATTTATCTTAGTTAAAGATTTTAGTTTGAAATTTGGTTCTTGAAAAAAACTGCAATATTTATAATGTTGAACAATACGCCAAAACATATGGAATTTCCTGCATTTTCTTTGAGAGAAGATACATGTTTTTTTTTCATCAATGACTTTTCATCAAAAATCGATTCCTGATGATGGTTTTTTTAAATAAGTTTTTCTTAAGACTGAACTTGCAAAATTAACTTTAATTCTACTTAATGTCGATTTCAGCTGAATTGTGCAAACGAAATAACTTTGGTTGAACTTTAAAATCAGACTAACAATCAAAATTATAAGCCCACAACCTCTTGAAATTTAAATTCCTTACTGAAATACACTATCGTTTTTTATACGCGGTATGAATTCCGTCGTTAACGTATAGGACTTGGAATATTTTCTCTTAAAAAACGTATTGATTGGCGAGAGCCGCGTAGAAGAATTGTATCCATGCGCGTAAAAAAAGACCTTAGTGTAGTCATCTTGATAATTTAATTTTGATTGTGAAACTCATTTGCGAGCAGAATCTGAATCTGAATTCCAAGTTTGAATTTTCAATCTGTTTCGGAATTTCATTACGTTTTCTGAAATGTACAGAAAAACGGTTTTTGAATTCAGAATTATGAGCCAAGTATTGAAATCAGGTTCAGAGTCCTCAATTATGAATCCTGTTTTGAGTTTCAATGGTTATTCTTTAATTCAATTATGTTTTTATAACCTGACTTCCAAATTTAAATAAAAATAAAAAATCGAATGATGAATCTGTATCGCCATTTCGAATCTTTGTTATGTTCGAATTTTGCATATGATTTCAAGGTTTTGTTTTCTCATATTCGAAAAAAATATTAAACAAACGTATGAGTTTCGCAAATTATGAACCAAATTTCGTGAAACCAAATTTAAACGATGATTTCAAACGCAGCTATTCATTTCAATTTTTAATGATGATTCGAACCGAAAATCAACGATCCTAAACTGGATACATAATCCGAAATATGAAAACACAAATACCAATTCGATTTTAATTATAAGGAACCAAACTATCTGAAATTAGTTAAACCTTATTTAAAATTTAGTATTATTATGAGGGCTTTTCGTGGTCGGTGCCACAATTAAAAAGAATCAAGCTGGGGTTAACTTTGCGTGTATTGGGCAACATTTAGTAAACTCAAACCTCCCATCATCCCCGAAATGGCGAGTACTCACTAGCTTTCACAAGGTTGCAACATGCTTCCTCCCTCCTCGGATGTTGGCGGCTGACCCACTGGACATTCGCCACCGGTGCGGCGATTAAAATTTGTTGGCGGCTGCTCCTTCGAATGTTCGCCACCGATGCGGCGATGAGAGGCGAACGAATTCAGCAGCTGCACCACCTGGATTTCGCCACGGGTGCGGCGATTGAGCGCCCTCTGATTCGGCGGAGGTTGGCCCCGCCGCGGCGAAGAACTTCGGTCCGGAACGGCAGCGGTACCCTGGAATTCTTTCGTCACTGGTGTGGCGACCTAAGGCCGTTCGTTTCGGCGGATGTTGCACCGGATGTTGCGCAACTGATGAGGCAAGGAACTTCGGCGGATGCTCCACCAGATATTCGCCTGCTGTGACGGTCGGAGGCCCTTTGCTTCGGCGGCGGTTTCCGGGGTGCTATGCCACAGATTAGGCAAGGAGCTTCGGCGGTTGTTTCCGGGGTGCTATGCCACTGGTGCGGATCGGAAAAGCCTAAGAATCCAGCGAGAAGGAGAAATAACGGGAAAAGGGCCGCCTTTAGCGAAAGCCCGTATTAGTCGCCAGACCACTTTCCCGATTTATCGGCAATTACCTGGCTTGATTTCCTTTTCCTGGAGCCGGGGGTTTTTACCTTCGACTGGCTGGATGTTGTGCTGAAAAGCACGTGGCGTAGCCGAGTTTTCTTTCCGCGTAGCAGCTGCAAATAAAATTGCATTTTTTTTAAATGCCTTTGCGCCAACCGGGTGCGTACCTCCTACTGGAATGCTGGAATGCTGTCCTCAGGATCCTCCGGCTTCTTCCGCTGGCAAAATCGAGTTTTTCCTCGGGGCACACACTCAACACTTAGCGCCCGAAACTTTCCACGCCGGAACCGCGAGTAACGTTTGAGCGGGTTTGCTCGCTCAGTATGGTTAACCCATTTTTTCTGCACGCTCAGTATCGTTCACTCATTTTTTTGCACGCTCCGTATCCTTTCTATATTTTTGCGTTTATTTGATATGGGGTTGGGTTTGCGCTACTTAATATGGGGTTGGGTTTTTGGATGAGTTATTGTTGCCTATCGCTTTAAATGTATCAAATTTGAGACTAATGACTTAACATAAATTCAAATGCAACAGTATTCAGAAATGAATTGAAACCAAGAAGTGAGATAATTTTGAAAAACTGTAGCTGAATTTCGAACTTGGGATAGTTTTCGAGGATTTGACATCAGTTGTTAGTCAATAATTTTGAATTTAATGTAGAATACCTCGGATACTTTTGATGGACCCTCATGGGGGGAGTTTAACCCCCAACGGGGGAAAGGCCCCCCCCCCCCCCGGGTGTTTGAGTATCTAAAAATGCCAAGTGAAATGTTTTTCTCTAAACTCAAAATTTCAAATACTTAATCAAATGTCGATAAACAACTAAAATACAGTCCACCCACAATCATGGGTCACACACAATTATTAGTCACCGATCATTAGAACTGCTGATATCTACTAAACCAAAAGAAATTATATCATATTATTATTTTTAGTTAATCGACAATATCATCAAAATGCATTAAAAATATTATTTGTGCGTTTGATAACAGTAAAATTGCTGTTTGAATACTCTTTATCAAAGGTGAACTATAAGCTGTGCAACTATCGCATAAAATTCCAATGTTATAAGGTTGACATCTTAAACCGTTAAGCCCCTTATTCGGGTATTTCAAAGATTCCAACCAAATAAATTGGTCCCATATAAGCACAAAAAAAGAGTTCACACTTTCCAAATAAAACTGAGCGAATGAAATGCGAAAATTCAATAATATTTAGCTAGATAAAAGTGACCCATAATTGTTACAGAATCCACCAAGTTCCACACAATCATGGGTCACTTTTTCGCAAGCAAAACAAAACATTTCTTGGTTGCTAGCTCAACCCAATTGCCCCTTGAACGTATACTAGCAAAGAATGCCCCTGAATGTTTGCCAGAAACTTGTTGATTTGCATGTTGATGTTCGGGTGTTGCCATGGACTTCTATGTGACTAATAATTGTTACAAGCTTCAATTTTGACCCATAATTGTGGTTTTGAAAAACGTTGATTGTTTCGGTAAATTATTTTATTTTTCAACAAAATTGGAAACAAAGTCATGTTTGAAATCAAAGAGGGAATATTTAATGACTGAAATTCATGCAAAGCTTGATTTTTGGTCCTCTAACACCCGAATGAACGAACATTTTGTAGTGAAATGATACGTTAAGTGACTAATGATTGTGGGGGGACTGTAATTCAAAAGTAAAAATCTCGACTCAGAACTAAAGCTCAAAATCTTATTCTAGGTCCGCAATTCTAGTACATACAGTTTTTCAAAAACTTTCTCTTGTTGATTGAAATTTAGTCCCGAATATCGAATTTCTATAAGATAGAACTTAGCTTGCAAGATAACCCAGATGTAGCCCGATTATGTTCACTTTATATTAAAAATCAAACGAAAATTTTATTTTATTCATTAGAATTATGCGATTTGCGTCCCAAAATTTTGAATAAATTTCATCCAAATTAACATGAACGAATTTTCGAAATTTAAAATATGATTTTAAATTGACTGACGTGTTTAAAAATGATTTTTTTTCAAGATCTTTTCTTTATGACTTTTTTTTCAATAATTTGGATATTGGCGGATATTGTAAAAAATTACCCAAAATTGCACGACCCGGAGGTCGGTAAAACCAAATTGCACACGAAAATTAGGAAGTCATCATACGTCTTAAATTCAAAGCATTTTGTTGATGTTATTTATTGATCAAATGAAACCAAGTTTCCATCAAACGTAGAATACATGTTTAAAAACTGTCTGCAGTCTTTAACTCAATTTTGTTTGCAATGGTTCATTAGACATAATCAAATCAATCTCTTCATTTGGCATTTATATTATCCAGATTTCGTTGATTTTTACCGATATTTTCGTTAAATTTTATTTACCGATTAACGAAGTTGGAAAAATGAAAAAATAATCCACTATTGAAAAAGTAACTATTACCGAACTAGTTGGGTAAAATATATTACCGAACTTGTACGTTTATGATTACTGTACACAACTCCAAGTGACAAAAAATTGAAATTTAAATCTGTTTGTACAAACTATTTCCAAGTTAAAAAGAACCAAAAGAGAATTTTTATATATTTTTTTTGTTCAAGATATACCTATTCCGGCAGCGAACCAAATGGATACAACAGCAGTCGATCGGCAGCCAAGCTAAGGGCCGAATTTTGTTCGCTGAGTTTAATTGTTTTTTTTTGCCTCCATCGATTGTTCAAACATGAGAGGCCACTCGAGATTTTGTTGTTCAAGAACCCCATTTTTTCTTCTTTCTATATACTTATGAGCGTTTGTATGTAGGTTCAATTTTTTTTTCCAATGCGGATTCCTAGCCTGGTGCATGCATTCTGCCGATATGTGACTCGTCCAGGGGGGGTTCGAACTAATTATTCAAATTTCATTTTTTTTTCTTGTTGGTTACCCGTTAATGACCATAAGGTTGATAAAGAAATTTAACTGAATGTGCAGCGTATGGGTCATATTCTAGTACCATATACATAAAGGTTTTGAAATCGAGGTAAATTGTGTACGCTTAAAGGCGGTTTACTTGAAATCACCGGATGGTTAAATTCGTACCCCAACATATTAATCTTTTATAACAAATACTTCAGCGATTTATGAAGATCTGTCTGATCGATCTAATAACTGATGTGGAACTTAAACACCTTAAGGTGTACTATTCAGCTAAACCATTCCACTGCTAGAATGATGTCAAGTTGTTTGTTTTACTGTTTATTTTGTGTATCTCATTAAATTCGCCGGAAAAGTTAAATTGGATTATGGATACGAAATAAAAATTTCGCTTTAGTTTCGGACGTCTATCACGAAACAAATTTTTAATCCGTATTCGTAAAGGCCTGATCAAAACAAAGTCTTATGCAGATTCAGTGTCTTTTTCCAACCAATTAATTCAAATGGATGAGCAAAAATCAACTGTCACTGATAACTACATAAAGCTTAATCTTAAACTTAAAATATTGGCGCAATAAGCGTAGCAACATTCAAATAGTTTCCTTGCTCGTTTCGAATAATCTCTTTATGACTATACTTATTCATGTGGCAAGAATTAGCATAAACAATGCCTACCCCATGAGTCTTCTGTCAATAGATAATGTTGAATAACCGTCATATTTTCGACGGACAGGTAACTTTCAATATTTTTCTCAGAACAAATTCCTCAGAATCTTAAAGGCGAAACCTCCACTGGACTCACGGGTGGTCAAATCGACGACGTCGAAGCAGATAATTTCCATTGCATGTTGCCACATTGCTGCGGATCCTAACTACAGAAACCTTACTGGAGCGAGGCTTAATGGCCCAGTCTTGCTCGTGGGATAGCCCGGGACGAAGAACGGCGGCCATCATCATCTAGAGTGAGTCAGCAGTATCCAATAATAATATCGAGCTTTCAAGAGGACTTATCAACAGCTCAGTCCGATTACGCTTCGAGGCCCTGCCTGGGCGTTTGAGACCTACCTTCGGCCATAGTTTGCTCGCTGGAGGTCAGGATCAAAGTCTCGTTTGGATGGGTTCGGTTTTTGAACCGGCCACAATGCACTGTTTGCTCGCTTGCTTGCTTGAATTGCATTGATTACCCAGAAACTCAGCCTGTGTGAGGCCTTCCATGTTTGTCTTCTTTCATCGTCGTCGTCGTGTGCCCAAGTTGAAACTTTGATTGAAGCATAATGATTCTTTCCCGGTAAAATATCCTATTCACGATGGCGTTGACAGTTGTTTTATACAAACGATGGTTCCATTCGAGAAAATTGTCGAAGGTTAGATTAGAGTGAATCTTTGTCTGTAAACAGTGAACCTTTGGCAATTAGGCTAATCACATTGTAAATTTTTGCCTCGATTTCCAGCAAAAAAAATTGCTGGAAACGTTCAGCAATCCAAATTTTTGCTGGAAACCAGCAATCGGTTTTCGAATTGCTGGATTTTTCAGCATTCGGTTATGTGCTTGTCATTTTTGCTGAAAAATCAGCAATCGGTTTTCAAATTGCTGGACTTTCCAGCAATTGATCTAGTTTGCTGGAAAATCAGCAATCGAGTTGTCAATTTGGAGTTTGTTTTGGTTTCGTACGCTGAAGTAAGGTGAGATTCTATTTTACGAATTTAGGTTAAATTAATATAATTATTTTATTTTCCTCTATATTCTAGCAATCAGGCATCAAGTCAAGGGTAAGTTTTTATTGTACAGGTAGATATTCCATAGAAGATACTAATCAAAACTATTTTACAGGTGGCGGATGATCAACATTTTGGCACAAAGCGGCCACCCCAGAGCCGGTGTTAGAAAGTTGTAAAAAAAAAAGTTTTTTTTGGAAAATAAATTAATCCCTAATTGAAAATGGGAGAAAATAATTGTTTTTATTGCTTATTATATGCACAGCCAATATTAAACTTTAATTTTACATTGAAATATAAATTTCATACTAAATACTGCCGGTTGTGTTGAAAGAAATAGCTGGTTTCCAGCAATCTGGATTGCTGATTTTCCAGCAATTTGAATTGCTGGAAACCAGCATTAACGTTTGCTGTTTTTTCCAGCAATTTAAATTGCTGGAAATTTTGCTGGAAAGTCAGCGGGACAAAAACCAGCAAAATTTTGCTGGTTTCCAGCAAAAAAAAATTTGCTGTGCACGTTTATGAAAAAAAAAAGTACACACTAAGTTTTTGTCTTGATTTCCATCAATTTAAATTGTTGAACGCGTTTAGCCAAACGAATTATTGCGGGAAACCAGCAAAAAATCTCCATTTCACTGATTTCTCCAGCCCTTGTTTTGCATTGCTGAATAACCAGCTATACAGTAAGCGAAATAAGAATAGTACCACTATGTGTTTTGCTTGTTAAAATATGGATGATTGTAAATCATCAAAATTTCCTTCTACAAGTTGTTTTGAATTGTTTAACGTATAAATCAAGTATAAGTTTACTTTTTTTGGACGTAGCAATTGGCGTTGAGGACCAAAAAGATGAAAAAAGGGTGCGAAATAAGAATAGTACCACTTGTGATTTTCAACAAAAACAAAATTATTTCTAAAAATTTACTGTGTAATAGTGAAAAATAATACTTCTACGAATTATTTGAATAGATAACTGCATTTTAAGCAGTTTTCTAGGATTCCAAAGGTTTTCAAAGATTTTAAAAGAGGGTTTTAAAAGATGCTCTTCTAGAACTAAAGAATCTAATATTTGAGCTATAATACTTTATCAAACTGCTTGATTTCTTCATAAACATTCACTAGTATGATGCAAAATGATAAAACAAAGATTTGAGGCTGAATTTGAATCCAAAAATACGGCTTCAAATTCAAAAATACTAATGTTTTTAAGTAGTCAAACACTATTTCTCTAGTTTTAAGTTATACATAGATGGCAGCTCTATCTTGCAATTAAACCGAATTGATGCCCATTTTCGAATATCCGGGATTAATTCAGGTGTGTTTTATGGTTTTGATCAAGAAATAAGTTCTTGGTACCCTGTGAACGCCTTGGAAATTCTAAGATCACTAAATCAAAATATTAGAATTGCATAAAGGTCACTAAAAGTGAATTTCTTAGACCGATAATTTGAATAATGTTGTCCTACTTTCCGATGCAGCTAGATGGAACAGACGACTAGCAGTATGGTTGGTATGATTTTAAAATGGAACTGGAAGTTGAGATGAGCAGGAATTTTGGCGGTGGTATATTCTTGTGCTGGTGATTTTTTTTTTCAAATCCGGGAAAGCTTTCTGTAGCGTGAATTACAACAAAACTGTGTTGGAAAACTACCTCAAAATTATGAATATGGGCCTAAATAAATTTGGAAAATAAATATTGAGACTTCGTTTTGTTTTAACTGCAAGATAGTGCTGCCATCTACGACTTGAATCTGGACAAAGTGAGGTTAACTGAAAAAAAATCTAAGTTATGGAATTCTAACCTGTTTTTTTTCTGATGAAAAAAGCCCAGAATGTTTGATTCACCATTTCACGTCATTTTAATGAAGAAAGTATATAGTTGGGTGAAGAATTACAGCTCAAATATCAAATTCCTTAGTTCTAGAAGAGCATCTCTTAAAACCACCTTTAAAAACCTTTGAAAACCTTTGGAGTTCTAGAAAACTCCTTAAAATACAGTTATCTATTAAAATAATTTTCATTCAAAGCATTATTATTATTCACTTTTACACAGTAAATTTTTAGATATAATCTGGTTTTTGTTGGAAAACACAAGTGAAATTATTCTTATTTCGCATCCTTTTTTCCATATATTTAGTCCTCAACGCCAATTGAAACGTCCAAAAAAAAGTAAACTTATGCTTGATGTACCCATTAAACAATTCAAAACAAATTGTAGAAGAAAATTTTGGTGATTTTCAATCATTCATATTTTAACAGGCAAAACACACCCAAGTAACATTTTTAATTCTTCAAGGTTTTATACGAAAAGTGTAGGGTTTTTAGCGAGCTTGAACAAGTGATATTAGCTGAGAAGCGTATTTTTAGAAGATCACTTTATAAATTTTCTTCAGGATAGCTACTGAACCATTTCACAACCATCTCGTAAGACTTAGATGAATTTGAATTTGAATTGAATTTGAAACCTTTTTCAAATCTACTCGCATAACAGTCCCATACAGAATATTTTTTTCTCACCAAGCTACTTTCTAAAACTTAAATTTGATCATTTTTGAACTTCTAAATGCAATTTTCAGAAAAAGAAACATACTTTTGGAAAAATTTCGTAAATTCCACATTGTAAGTTGAATCTTTTTACGATTTTTGATTGCATCCGACCCAAGCAACCAAAAGTCTCATATCTAGCCTTCTATGGACTTGAAGTTCCAAAAAGTTCCTCAAATAGCCTTTTTTGTGACATGTCAATCGCACCCACAAAGTATAAAAGTTACAAATTAGGTCTCAAATAGCCTTCTGTGAACTTCAAATTCCAAGAAGTTTCTCAAATAGCCTTCTGTGAACTACAAGTTCCACGAAGTTTCTCAATTACCCTTTTTTGTGACATGTCAATCGCACCCACACAGTATAAAAGTTACAAATTAGGTCTCAAATAGCCTTCTGTGAACTTCAAGTTCTAGGTAGTTCCTCAAATAGCATTCTGTCAACTTCAAGTTCCAAGAAGTTCCTCAAATAGCCTTTTCTGTGACATGTCAATCGAATCATTCAGAATAAAAGTTACAAATTGGATCTCAAATAGCCTTCTATGGACTCGAATTTCCACAAAGTTCCTCAAATAGCCTTTTTTGAGAAATGTCCGCCATTTCATGGATATGAAATGTGAACGAACATCCCCAAAGGGCATATAATAAATAAATCATTTTTTGGAGCTTGGAAATTGTTGAAATGTATTTTTTTTTGAAGCTTCAACTCAGAACAACTTAAAGCTAACTCGCAAATGATTGTTTTTTAAAAGAGTAAATACTTTGACTTTATAAAATTTCGCCAACTGTATTTACTTACCACGAATTTATCACACATTGAAAGTAGTTGAAGCAATTCATTGATTAAATATCAAGATAAAATCAAGAATTTGTATAATTTTATGCTTAACAGTTATAAACATGGAGTTTCATTTTTTTAAAAACCTATATTATTTTAACGGATGATTGATTCATACGCCGTTTCGTAATGTTTCTTAGTAATAATCAACATGCGTCTTTGCTGTTGGCCGCTGGTTGCCCTTGCGGGTATTCTAGGAAGCTTATAACCACTTCGGATTTTAGCTGCCGGCAAGGCAACATCTAGGCGTGGCGTCGTGGCAGCGTGTTCGGCTATCATCTCGGAGGATGGGGTTCAAATCTTGTACCAGGACTAATTTTTTCCATTAGGTTGTTTGATTGCTTGAGTAAGCGAATCTCATAATTGTGTAGCAGAACTGGCGTGCGTGCTGGCATGTATCGAACAAAGCAATTAAGTAAGATCAAATGAGGGAGGTGATGGAAGGAATAAAATAAAGATGGATGCCGAGAAACCGACAGCACCACATGGGCTGGTGATGACCAAAATAAGAGAGGAGAGGAGAATTATTTTTTGTTTTTGCTGATTAAACGTTTTCTTGTGGGCTGAATAGAAGGCCGTTCAAATCTGTAATGGAACTTCAAAGTTTCAATAAGAACTTAAATTTTGGGCTGAATAGAAGGAACTTCAGCACATCGATTATGCTGATTAAGCTGTGTTCGAGCTTTTTAACGAGACTTTTGGTTGCTTGGGGATTGTTTTTCACTCAGGAAGTCATTCCTGCCTTCGAAAACTCGTGTGCATCATTCGACATCAAGTGAGTTAAATTTTTTTAAATGATTCAAGTATTTCACATATAGAACTGTTTTTCGGGTATATTTCATATAGGACAGCCACAAATTGATATTTTTTTCGAAATTTGTAGAACAAAACCTCTTTTTAAGTGTTTTATTTTGAATCCCTATGTTGACTTAAAATGACGAAAATTCATATGGGGCTGTTATGCGAATAGGGGAAGTCTACAAAGCACAAAAAATAGTGTTTTTACCTGCTTTGATAAGTTCTTTTGTTTCCATGTTGTTAGAAGTGCGAGCTACCTCCATATGTGAGTGCAGTTGTTCGACCATTGTTTGTTTTCGATGCAAAAAAAGAGATTTGTTGTCATTATTTCTTTCATAACTCTTCAAGGAGTTGATGGCCCACTTTGGTGTCTTCAGATGAAAGTTGCATCATAAATTGAGCTACTCAATGGTATTTTTTGCAAAATATTCGGTGGTGCAGACGGTACTTTTAGGCGCCATTTAAAGTTTATTTACAACTTTTCATGTTGAAGGTGTTTATTTATTTATTTTCAACTATTTTATTTGGAAAGCTGATAAAATTTCATTGCATTTTTATGTGCTATTTTATAATTTCCGTTGAAAAATAACAGAGTTATGTAGTTTTGAAAAATGGTCAAAAAAATCTAACCGAAGCTAACTCAAAAAATAAAAATGTTAGAAATCTGAAAAAATACATGTTTTTTTAAGTCACAAAAATGAACCAAATTTTCAATTTTGGGGAAAATCTGAAGACCCCCGGCGCAAACCTGTCAGATAATAAAGAAAAATCCCCACCAGTAAAATAGATACTTGGATATGATTGTCTCTATGGGGTGCTACAACTAGTCGGTAAGAAGCATATTGACGAAATTTGTTTTTAGTTGCATCAGAATCAATACAATTCTAATATTTTCTTAGATGATTGTTCGTGCACCGTTAATTTTTTTGAAATGTCATATTCTTTTAGCAACTCAAGCAATATGGATGTAAAATTTTCGATAGATTCAAAACATTACCATTACCAAATCATTTTTAGTGGGGTTTGATAACGGTAATAGAGAGCCAGATAACTGTTGAAAAAATCACCTTTATTTATTTTAGGTTGATTTTTAGAAGATGTTAAGAATTTATCCAGTCAGTTTGAGAATTGAATGTTATCAATTTTGTGGTTCCGAGTAATTTGCATCACTATCATAAGAACGGTTTGGAGGATCAGGAAACATTGATAAATGCACACTACCTTTTATGCTCAATGGTTAAAAAGAACTTTTCCAAAATTTATTTATATAGGACTTTAACTTGATATTAGATCCAACTCTCAGTTTCAAAAGTCTGAAAAAAGGATCGTAATCAAAAATATCATCAAACTTGAAAGAACATAAAATTTAACATTTAAGTAAAAAGCATGCCACTTAAAATTTCGAAACATTTAAGTATAGAGAAAAATCTGAACCAATACACGAAAATACAAAAAAAAAATTCGTACCAGATATCAGATCAAAAAAACGATCTATCAAGCACAAGTTAGTTTAAGAATATAAACACTTGAACTCGATCAACAAAAATAAAATCAATATCAAAGAAAATCAGCTTTTAAATTTTCGTTCAAATATAACTGAAATTTCAGATTCATAAAGCCAAATTCAGAATATTGATTTAAATTAACAATAAAATTCAGAATTAAATTTAACTGTATGGATTACAGTTTCTTATCTTACGATCATAAACTAAAATTTTAAATAATTTGTGATTGTTTTGAATTTTTATTCCAAATACTCAAAACAGATTTGCCTTCATTCAAGGTTTCAAATGCTAAGAGAACAGTAATCCAAAAACATGACAGTTTAAATTCTTTTTTTTTAATTTCCTAATTTATAGCACAGAGAGCAGACGTACAAGCTCGAACAAAAAATCGTCAAAAAAGTGTGTAAAATTTCAAATGCTATCAATAAAAAAAATACGTTTGAAATTTACTACAAACAGTGCCATCTATTGCGCCGTTCAAAAATTTCATACCAACTTTAAAATGTCCAGTTTTCGAAAAGCCGTAATCGTATATGAACTCAAAAAAAAATCAATCCAATGTCTCAGTAAAATGGACGGCTTCAATTTATTGCTAAGTAAATGAAATCAGAGTTACTTTTAACTGGTTGAAATTTCTCTTTCTTAATTTTTGCACTACTATGACAGTTACGATAACAACAGCTTTGGTATAAGTTTTCGCACTTCTTGAACAGTAATTTATGTTAGAAAATGCATCACCTATGTCCAGTCAAATACAAGAACATTCTTGACGATCAATCTCACCCAGCAGTACTGATTCTAGGCATCTCAAAGCGGGCTACTTTCACATATCACTTTAGCATCCAGCTGTTTAAAACTTTGAAACAATTTGAAAGAAAAAGATAATAACTTTAATGATTATTTTTTTCATGCAACATGATGAACGTATTACGAAACTTCAACAGCGATTTTCTTAAAGCATGCTAGGCAGCTCATACGACCTATAGAAAACTGACTGAAACTTAGTCAGCTTTGTTTTGACAGTTCTCTTTGGTGTGTTTGGAGACATCTGGTGGCCCAGCCTACAAACAAAAATTGGTTCAAAAAGGGTGTTGGAATTTTTACACAACTTTCGTGGGCTAGCTTGTATGTCTGTTCTCTGTGTTTATAGTGCAATTTGCCAATCCCTTGTAAATTCCAATCCAATCCAATTGTAAATTGAAAAAAGATAATGATGACACAAATTTTAAAGACATTTTCAAATATTATATTGATAAGAAAAGTGTTGCTATAAAATGAGATGAATAATGACTTTTCCTGAATTGTTAAATATTTGTCAAACTCAGCTTTGTCAATTCAAAATAAGATTCAATTAGTGTATTTAGTACAAAGTCCGAAAAAACGACATTTGAAATAATTAAAAAAAAATTATAAATTAAGTTTCTTTTCGTTATTCTTTAAATGTTATGGTTTTGTCCAAATCATTTTTTAATTTTTCTATTCTGACGATCACGCTTAAAGAAAACTGCAATGTATTTGAATACAGAGGTAAACAAAATCGAAAAAAAAACTCAGTTTAGACGACTCCAACAAAAAAGATCCATTTTCTGTTCAAATCAATCTTAAGCAATTTTAAAATACTTGATCAGATAGGAGTTTTTGAATAGGAATGATCGCTAAACTGAATTGAACTTGATAGATTAAGCGTTCTTAAGTTACCGAAAGAAAATAAGTTCGCTAACCAAAAATTAGCGTAAGTTATTTGTACACTGAACCCAATTTCACTCTTAAAAAACACATGATCTTTCACTTAAAAACAAGGATCCAGTGATTTTCTACCATTCAAGTGCTACATATTGGCAGTCACTTAAATTTCAAGTGAATTAATCCACATTCACTTCAGTCGTCACTTGAATTTGAAGTGACAAAAAATATTCACTCCCCCATCACTTAAATTTCAAGTGAATGTCGGGTTGTAATTGTGTTTATTTTCAGAGTTTAAAATGGCAAATTCTCAAGAGCAGCGTTTAAAGCTTATGCTGGATTTGGATTTTCCCAATTCTTTACTTGGCGATTTTGGCGGTAGTTTATGTTAAACGTGATGTAAGAAAAAGTTATTTAAAGGTGTTATCATGTTTCAGCTTGTGGGTTGGACTGGACAGATTTTCTGGTTTGCAGCAGGGAAGATTAAGAAATCACACTAGCTATAAATGTTCTTTTATTTAAAAACGCGAGAGATAATTAACTAGAAACTTAATTAGAAATTCAGATAAATTTCACTCGAACTTCATAGTGTAATTCACTTGACCGGTCACTTAAGTGAATTCACTTGACCCATCACTTAAAATTCAAATGAAATTACGTATGGCGAGAATTTACTACAGATGTCACTTATTTTTTAAGTGAAAATTATATTGCGTTTATAGTGATTTTTTTCTGACATAAGGGTATCCACTTGCTTTTATTCACTCAAAAGGAAGGCTGCTGGCTGACTAAGGAACAGTGCTAAAATATAAAAAAAATTCTCAAAAATACAGGCTCAACAAAGTTTCCGGGTCAGCTAGTAATATTATTATACTAAAAACTAGACATTTTCAACTAGAGATGTACCGAATATTCGGTCGGCCGAATATTCGGCGCCGAATATCGCCAAAAAACCGTTAAGCCGAATATTCGGCTCACCGAATAGTTGAGCTAGGTATTCGGCCGAATAGGCCGAATAGGCCGAATAGTTATGTTTTCAATTTTTTACAAAAACAGACTTCTCAATTTTTTTAAATGATGTTGGATAATTTATTAAATATCCAAAAGTAATGTTGAAAAACCTTCAAAATCATCACAAACTTATGGTTTCAGATAAACATTTTAGATGCATCCGTGAATTTTTCACTGTAGATAGGTTCATACTTTGATTATCGTTTATTCCAAATTTTCTTGACATAAATATCCAGGCTTGTCCATAAACCAAATAAAGAATTCGAGAAAAGTTAAATCTGACCGGGATGGTCAAATTTTTTTTTTTTACTTTTCGGATTTTATCCGGGTTTATTAAGATTTTTTGTCAAATTAAATTTAAAAAACAAAATATCTTATAAAAAATTTAAAATTTTCTGTTTCTAAACGGCTTTTTGGAATTAGATACGATTTGAACACTGCTGTTGTAATTCGACGAAAACTTTAAATTTCAAGTAATTTTATTTCTTTTTTCCTCTTGAATGTTTGAGAATAATGTAAAGTTTCTGCTCAAATTTTCCCTTTTTAAAAAAATCAATTAAACCCGGCCTTGTGAATAGCTATCGTAAAAAGTATTGAATCCTTAAGGCAGGCTTGCCATTTCTCTAACGAGAATCACCGATGTGCTCGGTTTTCGATTCTCGGTAGAGATTCTCTGAAACGCACCGCAGAGATTTTTAGCCGAACCTCTGTAGAGAATCTGTAAATCAACACGACAGAGCTAACACACACTACAGTGAAAAAATGTTTTCACCAAGGAGAGCGACAGCGACGGCAGCTGGCTTGGCTTGTTGCGCTTACCAACACATACGAAGCTGAACCACTCGCCCGAAACATTCATCGTTTGTTGATGCTTTTATTATGCACACCGTCGTGTTTGTTTTTGTCTTTGCTTTTCGATGGCTTCAACTAGTCGGTTCTGTGTTTTCACCGGGGTGCTCTACAGTGACAAATCGTCGCACGCCGGAGCTATTGAACTTGGGTGTGTGTGGTTTTCGAAACCGGGGTGCGAATAATGTGTGGAGAGGATCGAAAAATCTCACCCGGGTGATTTGCAACTATCGCACGGGGGTGTTTTTTTCTCCGTTCTCCGTTTTTCTCGGTAGAGAATGGCATCTCTGCCTTAAGGTTAAAGCTCATCGTTCTTTTTGGCAACTATTTTGATGACATTTAGCAAAAATTAGACATTCATTTAATTCGATAAAAAAAAACGAAATTGCAAATAACTAAACACCTGTTTTGACATGTTTGTCCCAGATTTCACTGGAATCCAATCTCTGTTGAGATAAACGTCCTAGAAGCGACAAGTCATCTGATGTCCTTTCAGCCAATGGTAACATTTTGAAATTCAAAGAGACCTCTAATTGAAACAGATCTGATACATCTGGTTGGAAATAATCGACTTAAAAACATGAGGGACATTAAGATGATAGAAGACAGAAGTTTTCTATTAGAAATAGCAGTAGAAATAGTAGTATATCTAATGAAAACTCAACAGAATATTCGACCGAATATTCGGCCGAATATTCGGCCGAATATTCGTTTGGCCGAATAGTTGAAAAGGTCAATATTCGGTATTCGGCCGTTCGCCGAATACCACTATTCGGTACATCTCTATTTTCAACTAATTTGACAATGTTTGCGGTACTATTTGTTGTATAGGTAATGAATTTCAAAGCAAAACAAAAATTGCATCATGTGAGCAAATTTAAATGTTACTTAAATTATTATTTTTTAATTTAAAAAAAATATTAAAATTGTGTCAACCTTGATTTTCTTTAAGGCGCGCATATGTTTTGATTTAAAAAAAGTCTGTTTTAAAAAAAGTAATAATTTTTGGATTTTGAAAAATGGTGGGGAAACGTGGGCCACCAAATTCAAATTGACTAGATAACGTGCAAAGTTAATGAGTTGACCCAAAACTGAAATTTCATAATTCATTTAGTTATTTTTAAGCAATTTCAGATGAGGAAATAAAAAAGAGAACTATGTATGATCAAATAGTTTCTAATTCCTGGCTCGCGGACGTTTCGGCAAAATTCCTTATATAGGATTTATGTTCGTCTCTATCGCATTGGAAAAAAAATGGACAAACATTTTTTCACAACTCTTTATTTGGCTTAAGAAAACTGAAAGAACATGACAAAACTAAGATCATAAGCGTATTTTTGTTATGAACTTTAGGTCTCCCACGGTTGCAATTTGTCGGGTACTTATTTAATTATGTAAGTACGTTTTTCTAGGCAAGTTAAATAAAAGAAGCATATGATGCGGCGATAAGTCAACAACATATAGAAAACATCCTTACCCAAAGCGACGACGATGACAGTTGGATTGAGATTTTTATCTTAACACACAGCTTACCCCACTCTCCCCTACAGTTCGGGTCACCGCAAAGGGAGGTTCAATTCGTTACCAAACATTAAAGGACCGTTCACCAGCATCTTGAAGGGAGGTTATTTAGGCCTTTCGAGTTATTATAAGGCATTTACTGACCACTGCTCACGGAATTCGTAAGTAAATAGGTTCGAAATTTACTCAAACAAGTTGATCTCATAGCGATCAATCTAGCTTGAAATAGAGTTATTTCCATGATTTGTTACCAAAAATTTAATTTTGTTCAATTTCTCTGAGAATTTCTCTTCCATTAGTTGAACCATATGGAAAGAATTAAATGGAATGAAAAGAACTCCAGCTGAAGTTTATCCAAAAGAAAAGTTCATCCGTAAAGCAAATGTTTTGAAAGAAAACATTATCAGAAAGAATTTCTTTCCGAATTCCGCTTTCCCGATGCCCTTTGTTGGGTCTTGCATAAATAATGATGCCTTTCACACCTTCCAAAAACCATATCGCTAGCTAGAGCATCGGTTTGGTTGTCTGTTTTGATTTTATTATTTTTTCCGTTATTGAAAGGCTTTCGCCCAATATCCATTCTGCTGTCCATCATACATCGGGGTTTAATTTTAGGGGCTCTGTGGCCTGGTGCTAGGAGATTGAGCAGGAGAAAAAAAACTGCTTTGTCCGGCTTGAAATGTCAAATAGTTGTTTTTGGGGTGGGCAGTTTGGAAATGTATTTTTTTTTACGATGCGTAGAAAAATTTTATAAACATTTGGGTAATGACTTAGGTTTTCCTTTACAAAAAGCCTGGAGCTATACAATTTCAAAATTCTACTATAAAATGCTTTTACATATGGCTTTGATGATTTAACAACAATATTTTTTGTATTAGTCAGTTGACAGTTTTTCATATGTTACATGGACAAACAGATCAAAAATTTATTTACTAGACAGATGAAAGGCACAATAATCGTTTAAAAATTTTTAAAATGTTTTAAAAACGGCAATTGAAGCACATCTTTGTATTGTACTTTTTATTATCAACTGTTAAATTGGGACTAAAGAAATGTAGCTCAATCTAGAATCAATTCATGAGTTAGTGCTTATGCATCAGTCTAAACCTGACGCAATCTAATGCCAATCCGCGACCATCCGGTCGTTTTTTTTATCTGTCACCTCACAGCAAATGACATATTCTCTGAGGGCTGCAGCATCCACCATCAGCAGCAGCATCCTTCTACAAACAACACGAATTCAAAGATCGTACCTGCGGATATGCAAGTTTCCGTACGGCATTTAACGTGACATGTACGTGACTCAACAATTGGGAAATAAATCATCCCTCCTATCCGTTAGGGGGAAGCTCAAAGTTTCTCCCCTGCTGATGGCACTGATTTTTTTTCGGTTCGTCTCCGTGATCTCCCACCATGGAATGCCAAAATTTTCGAAGACAGTTGCTCAGCGTAGAAGGGACGTGCATAAGTTGATGAGTAATTATAATTTCTTCGGTCGGTGCTCATTAATATTCCTGAGATGATTTTTTTTCCATCGAGCCAGCAAAAATTTCAGTTCAAGTTTTTTTTCTTCTTCTCATCAGTCAGGGGCAAGGTGTACGAAAAATGATGAGGAAGCACCTTATTCTAACAAACCATCTCGCATATCGGTCGGTGGCAACCTTCTGGTGGCAGGAAAAGTTTGAACAAGTGCAAACCAGGAGCTCTGCACGGAACGCAACTCGAGAGCTGAAATGTTTGTGTTCGCTCTTGAGCGGTCACTCCTGGTGCTGACTGTTATGACGCCCCATTCATCATATGCGCATTTTTCCAAATTTTGATTGATAGTAGCCACCAAGATGCTCTATGAGACCATGAATTGTAAGTTTTCGTCCCTTCACGTAGAACCCGTTGCTGGTTTGAATTTACATAATTCAAATCAAGGCTCCTTGAATTCAAATGTTTACATACTAATGAGTCTTTCCAGAAAACAAAAATCTGGCCCTATTCCTACCTTTGCTATGTTCAGTGTTAGTGCATGTAACAACATAGTGCAAGCTTAGTGAAAACATATTGATGAAAACCGATGGTGCATAGAGATTAAAAATTAATAATTTCGATAACAGATTTTACCAAACCATTTCTGTCATTAAATTTTGGTAATTGAATAATCCAATTTGAAGAATTTTTCCCCGAACTTCGTTAAACGTCGCGTGCTTAACTTACGAAACTTATTTGTTGCCTTCAAAATCTTTATATTTTTCTTTTCGGTAAAAAGTGCCAACCTACCTACCTAAGGGTCCGGCGCCGATTGGCTGACGCGTAGGGCTGAGATAAAAGATCTCTACTGCTGGCGATCCGGAGCCAGCGTCTTCACTTGCTGCCAACTAAGGTTCTCGTCAACAGTGCGGATTTCAGCGGCAAGACTACGCCGCCACGAGCTTCTGGGCCTGCCTCTTCTTTGATGCCCATCTGGATTCCAGTCAAGCGCTTCTCTGTAAATCTCGTTCTCATCTCTTCGCAGCGTATACCCATTCCATCTCCACTTACGTTCCCGAATCTCTAATTCTAGCGCCCTTTGATGACACCGGCGATGTAGTTCCTCATTCGAAATCCAGTTGTCAGTCCACCAAGCGCGATTGATGTTCCGCAGGCAGCGATTCACAAAAACTTGCAGTTTTCGCGTCGACACCACAATTCTGCACCAAGTTTCGCACCCGTACAGCTACGGATTTGACGTTTGAGTTAAAAATTCGGATTTTAGTTCGTAGAGAGATCTGGCGTGAGCGCCAGATGTCTTTCTTGGTACCACCATCAGGCGTAATCTGGCTACCAAGATACTGGAAGCACTCCACTTTCTCAACCTGTTGTCCAGCGATCAAGAAAATGAAACGATTTTCTGTGTTGATTTCCATCGATTTGGTCTTTCCAACATTGATTTTGAGACCTGCTACCTTGGAGCTATATCGGTGAGGTCGTCAAGTTTGCCCTGCATGTCTTGTTGTCTTTGGGCGAGCAAAACAATATCGTCTGCCAGGTTGTGTAGCCGATAATTGCGAGCAACCTCCACACAGGTCGAGGTCGTTCAGCTGTTCCATTGTCGAAGGATTCCACGGCAATCCTCGGTTTGGTCTACAGTCAATCGATCCAGTCAAGATCTCATCAATAACGATGAGAAAAAACAGTGGTGATAAGATACATCCTTGTCCCACTCCAGCAGTTACCAGGATTGAATCGGACAAGGAAACGTCGTGCAAAACCTTGCACGAAAATGCTTTCGATGAGATGGACTACTTTCTCTTGGACTCCTCGTCACCTTAGAGCCACTCAGATGTTTTCGTAGTTCAGTCGGTCAAATGCTTTTCAAAATCAACGAACACCAGCAGAAGAGAGTCTTGGAAACCGTTGATTTATTCCAGTGTTATTCGTAGCGTTGTGATGTGGTCCACACATGATCGTCCGGATCGGAATCCAGCTTGTTGCCGTCGGAGTGTAGCGTCGATTTTCTCCTGGATCCTGTTCAGGATCACTTTGCAGAGTACTTTGAGAGTTGTACAGATAAAAGTTATGCCACGCCAGTTACCGCACTCGGTCAGGCCTCCATTCTTCGGGACCGTTACAAGGATACCCTGCATCCAGTCGGTCGGGAATGTTGCAGTATCCCAAATGTCAGCGAAAAGCTGGAGCAACGTTTGTGCTGACAAGGCAGGGTCGGCTTTGAGCATCTCAGCAGGAATGCAATCGATTCCAGGTGCTTTGATGGACTTCATGTCTTTGATAGCCGCTTTTATTCCAGCCAACGAGGGCGCTTCTGAGTGCTAAGCATACTATAAAAAAAAAACAAAGTTTTAAAAAACCCACACTAATACACACAAATACACAGAAATCGTCAGAAGTCGTCGAGCTGATTCGATTGGTACCTATAAAGGTATATCTAAGACCCATAATTTATGATCTCCCAAATCGACCGATAACTATGTATACCTTTCTGTAAGAATAGCATAACATTCGTGAAAGTAGATATCACTAGCGAAGCGATTCCCCTTTCAACGCTTTGAAGAGTAGTACCTACATGTACTCTTTTTCGATCGAGAAATGAGTGTAAGTACTCTTCTTTCTGTGAAATTTAACGTTTTTTTTATTGTTGAAAGAGCTATGTTCTCATATGTACAATAAGTTCGAAAGAATTGCAACATTCTATGCATTCGGTGAATGCTGCTGAAGTTTTCCCTTCTTAAGCCTGGTTTACAGTTCCCGTGAAAATGAGCGTGTGAAAATCTTGTTCTGCCTATTACTTAAAACGCGTCTCAACAAGTGTTTGTAACATGGTGGAATCGATGAGGAATGGTTGAAAGATGAACATCCAATAGTGCTTGTTGTTTAAAACCTTTTAGAACTGTTTTTTTTATTCCGATTCCCTTGGTTTTCACCGTAGAGTTTTCATCATGGCGGTGAAATCGGAATTAACACAGTTCTAAAAACAACAAGACCAGTTTGATTTTCATCTTTCAATCAACCATTCTCCAAAGATTCCACCGTGTTAGAAAATCTAGTTTAGTCACTTTGTTGATTTATTTTCACGAGAAGTATAAATTCTTCAAATGATGGTCAACATTGTGATAGAAGGCATCGATTTTGTTGAAATCGCAGGTTTCAGTGGTGGAATAGAGTTATCTTTGTTCATGTTTCGTCTGTGAGGTCAGTAGAATACGTCTATATTAATTAGCGATAGCTAATTGTCACTTTCCACTTCTTATATTCCCTAACCGGGAAAGTACTCATTTCTCAATGAATACTTTGATATTCTTACCCAGAATATCTGGCAACACTGTTTTGTCCTCACATACCCAATTCGAGTGTTCCCGCCTAACCGTGTGATGATGTAAACATTTGTACCGCATTTATCATCATCACTTGTCATCAGCAATCATTGATCTATTGTTCTCGATTGCGAATTGGAAATAGCAAGAGGAACCAAAACAAACAATGTTTTGGTTCTGCTGCAATCGGAAGCAATATGCTTCACCGAAATCATCAACAGATTTAAATCGGAATTTTGCATAGAAAACAATTTTACTATTAGATAAACAACAATTTTGGGGCACTGATTCCGAATATAAGGCATTTCCTCACTTGTCAGACGAACAGCTGATTTCTCATGTTTACATTTTTTCGGCATATCGTGGTATGATATATATCGTAAACATACCCAAGCAACCAAAAGACCCATAAAACAGGTACAAAAACGCTTACTCAGCCCCATCATTGATGTGAAGGACGTTCTTTGCAGCTCAAAATTTGAGTTCTTATTGATACTTTCAAGTTCCAAAACAAGTCTTAATGATGACAAGGCTTCTATTTAGCTTCCAGTGGCCTCTTAACTCAGCTTCCAAAAAATCGCAAAATGAGCAAAAAACCTCTCTCTATCTCAACTGAACCCTTGGCCACCTCTCTTGATTATTTACTGTGTTCTGTACCGGTGCCACCATGAGGCCACACGCTGGATTCCAAACTCGACAATTGCTCAATTGCTTCTTTCCTACATTTCCTACATAAATCGGTCACTAAATTACTAAATTACTTAATGAAAAAAAAAACTTGCCTGGAATGGGGATCGAACCCGACCTTCGTGGTGAGAATCGATCACTCTACCACAAGGCCACGCCTAGATGTTGTTCTAACTGAAACTAAAACTCGAAGTGATGATTTGATTTTGGAAGCACATCAATGCACTTTTTGTGACTTACCAAATCCCGTTTTGAGCACTTTTGTGCCCTTTATGTGACTTAAGTCCCGTATAACGTACGTATGTGTAGATCACTTTTACAACTTTCAAGTTCGTTAATGAGTACATATCGTTCAATCATGGGAATTGGGCAAAACAAGTCACATACAAAGTACATATTTATCACTTTTGCAACATTCAAGTTCATTAATGAGTAGGGGAGAATGAGGATACTTGATCCCTGGGGATACTTGATTCCTTAGCTATATCTCCAAACTGGAATGTCGTACAAAGATCAAATGTTCTAGAAAAATGTGCCAAATGGAACAAAACAGCAATGGTTGAAGCTCAAAAAATTTTAACAAAATAAGTTTTTGGATTATTGAACTTTGTTTGAAAAATTTCACAAAATGTGACTTGAAGATCTTTTTACATCATTTTAAAATGTTCCTAACATGGAAATATTATAACAAAAATATTTATTCCAATACATCAATCTTTCGAGTGTAAAATGAACTTCAAAATACAATATTTTCAAAGCGATGGAAAACTCCCAACTTTTTTCAGAAAAAGTTTTCTAAAATGTTGATTTTGGGTACAATTGATCCCTAATATATGGGTACAAATGATCCCGGTATATTCTTTTTCTCAATGGATCGTGGTCATTGCTGATTACGAGATTACTAATATTTATCCAATAGCTAATATTCATCCATCAATTATCTGAAGAAAAGTGCTAAAATAATTGATTTTCTCTTGTTTATAAAAAAATGCGCCCGTAAGCATGCAATGTCATAAGGGTTGAGAATAAGCTATAGATTTTTTTTTCTGACAATTATAGATTATGAAATGAGAACAAACATGACCAAAATAGTCAATTAACATTCTATATTGAGGATTTGTTTGATTTTTTCCATGGATTAGGACTTCCTGAAAAAAGGATCAAGTCTCCCTTAACTTCAAAAATATCGCAATTTTTTTACTCCCACGAAAATGCTTCTAGTTCATCTACGGGTTCAAGTTTCGTTCTAATTTTAGGAGCATAGAAACTTGAAGTTACACGCTATCAGAAGATGTAAAAGAGTGCGAGTTGCTAAATTTTTCCAAAAAGATATGGTGAAAATAAGAAAAGGGGATCAAGTATCCCTACTCTTAAAAATGATTTCACCTTAAAAATGATTACAAATGAAACTTAAAATATTGGCCTTCAAAATTTTGGAAACAATTCTCCCGAAAATATCAAGGAATTTGTTTGATTAATTCTGTTAAGTCGTTCCAAAACGAAAAATATTACTCTCCAAGGTAACTTCTCCGCCAATTAAGTTAATCCTCAATAAGGTAATTGTTTACGAATTTTCTCAGCACGCCTGTCAAAACTTCCCCTTGCAGCCAGCCAGCAGCGCGCGGTGCCTTCCTTTCGGACCAGAAGAACGCATCAAACCCCGGAGAGCAGCTCATCACATCCATAATCCAAACATATGAAACAAATTATCAACTCTCACAAAGGCTCAACCAGAATCGAAACTAGAAGGAAGCAATCATCCTCGGCAGCTTCAGCTTTTCCCTACAACCCTCGGGCCGAGCTATGCCGATTCAGCATCTCAGCTTATGGTTTTCACCCTCTGCCAATCCCTGTGTAGGGGACCGGGTTGTTATTTCAAGCCTCGACAAAAATTCGGATAGCCCCTGGTAACGAGGGAAACCGAAAAACTCTTCTAAATCCTATGACCCGCAACCGTAACGGCAATTTAATACACCACCACCGCACGGTACCGAATGTTTCACTCAACCACGTCCTTCCTCCCATGGTGTAAATATGCCTGTTTCGAAAGGGTGAGGAAAATTGCCGCCGCCGTCGTCGTCGTCGTCAGTCCAATGCGAGATTTCCAATAACAAGCGATTAGCGGAGCTATGTCGAATCGGTAATTTAATTTCTTGCTATCAACTTAGCGCGAAAATTTAAAACCTTGTAACCTGTTCTAGTTTTAAGAACCTTTGTAATGAGACGACCTGTCCTGGAGTAAATTCGATGATATTAAAATCGAGATGTTAAAACCGAAAACAATATATCGCAGTATGAAAATTGTTTACGAACTGGGCAGTGTTTCTCAATACATGCTACGATAAATCAACTGCTTTATCACGGCATGCTTAGAAAGTATCCACGCTGATAAAATAGCTAGCTCAGATTTTGGTAGCGATCGATCATCGAAGATGATAAAAGTACTGATAAGCTTAGCGATTGCTAGTTATAACCACTAACCGCTAACTGCAACTGAATTCAAATAAAAAGTTGGACAGAACCACAATTTCAATCGTTTTTTTTATAATGATCTATTGGTTGGAGTGAAATTTACACCTCGAAACAAAGATAGGTTGAGATTTGTTCCATTTAGAATTTAACCACATACCTACAATTTCCGATTTCTACTTGACGAACAAAATTGCTAAAAAATATGATTTTACAAGTTTAGTATTTAACTTCGCGAAAAAAGTACAGGACGAATTCTTTGTTGCTTGCTATTGTTATTATTTGTTATTGTTATAATTGTTATTGTTATTATTATTTTTTGTTATTTGTTGCTTCAGTGATGGAAACTTTGGTCATCTTTCACAGCTACCTTGCCAAACCATTCGACTTACGGATAAATTTATTCAGGGAAACAAATTTGAACTTATGTAGAGCATTCTCCTTATGGTTAGCAAGGTGAAATTTCTGACCCGGAATTTTTCCAAGTACATTCTGACGTAGTTCAAATCAAAATACAACCCTTGAACCCTTTTTTTTATTAATTGGTAACCAACGTGGTGAATCCATTCAAGGGATTGCATTCCAGAGCACGGCGAGCTACCGCACAATTTTCCTGTATGTTTGGATAACATGCCGCTATTAAACCTACCCCCATTCTGATGTACTCCTGCTCCACTTGGAGCATCTGGTCATTATTCCCGTCCGGACCTGCAACTCCAATATACCCGTGATAAGAGACCAAGTTCGCTCTTATGCGTTCAGCGGCCGTACTCGTTTTTTAAGTAAACTCCAGCATAAAACCCCGCCTCTTGTTGTGATTTAAGACTTAACGACATGAGATTCAGCCTCTACTCGTAGATCGATCATAAATAATTTGAGTAAAATGAAAAAAAAAAAATAATAATAATTGCACTGACCTAGAGTCGAACTCCAGCCGAGTCCACTTTCCGTCACATTTTCACAAGGCTAACTCGTCAGTTGATTTGGACCACGCTATAGCTATGCGCGGCCCTATGGGAGGGGGGCTGATCGGGGGAAATTCCAAGCGGGGAAAAATCGTTAAAAAATACACGAAAACGCACGAACTTCAATCAAAATTTAGAACTATTCCTAGTCGGTAGTTCCTTGAATTTTCAAAACTTTCGACACCTTGGGAATGTTAACCAAACGGAGGGTGGTTTGCCGTTGGAGTAAGAAATTCAAATTGCTGTCAAATTTTCCATTAAATAGGCATTTCAAAAGCGGAGGACTTCAGACAAAAAATTCACGAAAGTTTATTTCTATAAATATATACCACTTCAGTTTTACAAAAAAAATATAGTTTAGGAAACATTTTCTTTACAATTCAAAATTGTATAACCTGGCTAAATTACTTAATTTTAGTACCGTAATCCGGGGTAATATTGATCACTTTTTTCAATATTTTTCGATTATTTTTTCTGTTAAGGGAAATGTGACATGTTTTATATTTTTAAAACCAGTACTGGATTCCTATGAACGTAAAACATGGATGCAGAAATTTATTGGACCTCTTTAAATTTGATTTAAAAATCGTTTTCGTCGCTGTTCAGAATTTGATGTTTTGGGGTGACATTGATCAGTCTTTATTCTGACGGTTTTAACGCGTTTTCTTGATCATAAAGGATACAAAACACCTTCATAATATTTAAAAATGCTAGTCTATCAATTTAACCTTGATTTTTAACGTTTTATTTCAAAAAAAATAGTATTGAAAAAAGAACTAATATGCTGCCTACATTTAGGGGCAAAAATAATTATAATTACAAAATAGTTAGAGCTTCAAAATACTAATGAAATTTTACCTTCACACATTCCCCTAGGCCCTCCCATTATTTCCATTTTATTTATTTTTTTCAAAGTTAACGATTTGATAGGGTTCCTATCCATTTTTCCAATACGGGCTTACTCTTGGAAAATGTCCTTATTTTTTTAAATATCAAAAATATATCATTAAATGACTATAAAAATAGCACTATAACTGTTCATATACAAAGAAAAGAAGTTGTTCTTTCACCTTAAACAACCCGTTTGCTTCTAAAAGCTTGTTGGAATCATCACGAGAGCTGTTTGTTTGCGAACCTTGAAAAAATAGATATTTTAAGATTTTGAAATTAGATTTTTTACTAACAGAAAAAAATTTCAAATACTAACCAAATTTTGCCTATTTGATACTCAATTAATGGGCTTTCAAACGTAGAAAACAGTGTTCAAGAATTCAAACTATAGACTGAGCTATTGATGATAATGTGGAAAAGTTTCATGTTGGTCAAAGTTACCCCGGTGATCAATGTTACCCCTTTTTACGGTACCTACTTTTTCGGTTGCAAATGTTGAACATATTTTTCGATTTGTTGTCGTTTTTCCAAATCCTACCATTAGACGGAGTTCAAATTTCTTCTTTTCTACCTTACATAAGATCCTTTTTTTCTCTTAAAAGAATAACTTCAGAATGGTGGTTATATTTAGACCTAACTGTCAATAGTTATTTTAGATCGAAAAGCACATTAACTAAGGATTTCTGATGCAACTATATTACATTTTTTCGGAAAACAGGCCCCTTTTTCATGTTTTTAGCTTTCGTAGCTTTTAAAATCTGCTAGTCAAATAGTTGTCGTTAGATTCACATATTTTGAAACATTCTGCATCAAAATTTAGTTGAAATAACGATTAGATTTCAGATGGTTAATAATATTCAATTTCTGATTTCTTTTTTCATAATGTAACAAATTAAATACAGACATGTGAGGCAAGAACAATTTGTTCAATATCCTGTTAAACATGATTTGAAAAGAAAAATTAAGAACATTTAAACGAAGGGTCTTTTTTCGGATATCCTTTGAATAAATTTCAATTCTGAATTTCATGATACCCTTTTAATTGCAAGTTCCGATTATGACAAAAAGCATCTCAAAACCCCTTTCTATTTATTTATACAATAAAAGTAACTAGTCAACTTCAAACGAAGATGCATTTAAATTTAAGAATCACAGTAGTAAATAAAAATATCCACAACGACACAAAACCCCTAGCTAACATTTTTACCAACTTTTCGATTAAGGTACACCGGGGTAAGTGGGGACGGTTTTTCGTATAGTTCAGCTTTAAAAAATCATTGAAAAATCAGCAGTGGGTCAATTTTGATAAAATCGCGTTCAATGTGATGCAGAAAATGCTGAAGAGATGAGCTTGATAGACGCAAAGCGGAAAAAGTTATCACGTAAATTGTTATCGACTGCTGGTGTTTTCACTTACCCCGCTTTGTGAGGTAAGTGGGGACGGTAGATTTTCCCTTTGATTTCTCAGGAAATTTTCAACAAATTTGTATTTTTTTTAGTTCAATACGTTACTCTATTGCTCGAACCATTCGAAGTTTTGAGAAAAGTTCATGGTACTATTAATAAGGCATCTTTCAATGATTATTGTGTGTAATCCGATATTATCAAAAATATATACTTATTTTAGAAAAAAAAACAAGTACTTTTCCCAACTTTTTATGATCTAAATGCTAAATAAAGCTAAATCGTATTGAATGAAGGAGAGAAAATTGAAAAAATGTGTAAACATCAAGTATGTATAAAGCCGTCCCCACTTACCCCAGGTAGGGTTTGGAGACAAAATTTTAGATTTTTGCAAATAAACCCTTTTTTCTCAATTTTTAACCGTCGTTTCTTTTGTTAACTGGTTGTTTCGAATGTAAGATTGTTTCAATGTAGAGTTTTTCGCTAAGAGCCAGCTAGTTTACGAGAAATTTGCGATTGAAAAAGATGCACATCGTAGTTAAAAATAGAAAATTTACAAAAAGTCACCGTAAACATCCACAATTGTCGGAACCGTATCTCTTTTACAGTTATTGGATAGATTACAAGTAAATTTAACATTCTGTATTAAAAGTTGGAAAAAATAGTTCACAGTATTGTTTTAATAGCCACCGTCCCCGCTTACCCCGGAGTACCTTAATCAAAATAAGAACAGTCAATCTGAGGACCTAAGGTTTTAAAAACTGTTAAAAGATACTTGGAGGAACATGAAAAAACGGGAGTGAGCGCAAACAAGGCCATTTTCCTACCGTACACAAAAAATCATCTTTCCTGGTGTAGATGATTTTTATGGAACATTTTTAAATAGAGAAAACGAGGTTTATTTGCTCTTGCCGTCAATTTCTCTGGTGTACCTTACATATTTTAGCCAATAAAACCAATAAACATAGCTGTCAATTTTTATCATAGGGCTTATTAGATATTTTGTTGTTTAAAATATTTTCAAAATCGAAGAGAAATAATGAAGTCAATATCAAATTCAAAATATTGAAATAAAACTTTCATTTCAGATTAAAAAGAAAAACAGTACTCGCTCGGTAATCGAACGTTTTAGAGGGTTGAGAGCAGATGCTCTATAATCGAACGTTTTCTCAAAAAAAATGAAACTTTGTTTGTAGCTCAGATCTGCATTCGGAAAACTACGCCTGTAATCCAACTGAAATATAAAAAGTGTTGCGCCCGTTATGCGTCTGTTAATATTTTACCATAACTTTGGTAATTGGACGTTTTCGAAATCGGACGAAATCCTTGGTTAGCCGATTAGCGAGCGAGTACTGTATACGAATTTGAAAAAAAAAGAATCGAATTTTGATTTTAGTATCATAACCCAGATTTAGAAATTCATAATCAGACATCATAGATAAATAAATTATGAAACTCAGAAATGAATTATATAATGAAATTCATGTACGTATTCGTTTCTAATTCCAAAATCATGTTTTGAATTTTGGTTCCGCACTCGGCTGGTTCACACCTATCATATCGTCAATATTGTTTCCAGATTCATACAACGAAAATTAAAATTTATAATATATTTTAAATTCGACAAAAAAGTTCATTTATGTCTATTGTAATTGATAACAAATATTGTAATTGTAATTGTATTTTAATAACTGATTAAGAAAGATTTTTGTATCATGAATTCGAATATTTCGCCAGATTTTGTCTATCATCTCTAGTTTTGGTGCTATGGCTCGTGGAAATTTAAAAAATTACCTGAAATCAGTCATAGTTTGATGATAAACTACATAAATCTCGCAAAACATTTGCTTCCAAAACTGTCCAAGATCCATTTTGATTTTTGGTTTGTCATATTCCTGGATTTTGAAGAATTGTAAAAAAAACTAAAAATAAATTTTAAGTAACATTTTCTTGAGGGTCAAAATTACTCTCAGTCATCGAGAAAGTTGATCTAAATGATTCAAAGCCTTTATTTTAAATATCTTTGTAGCATTTTACAGTTTTTTTTAAAAAAAAGGGCATAAATTTACTAAATAAATTTTGACATATTATTTTCAAATGTCAGCCTTTAATCTCAGTATCGAAAGCTGGTATAATGGAACTATAAGCATATTGTTTTCAGCACTCTCAAAACAGTCAAAATCAGCTTTAAAATTTGTTGCACATCGAAAAAATGTAAAATTTTCTTTACTTTGTGCTATATTATACATTCTTTGTTGCAAATTGGTTACTTTTCGAAAGGAAGAAGTCAACATTTATTTCATTCGTTGCTGATTAAATAAAGTTAGGATGAGAGGTTGAAATTCAATAGTAAATCAATGGAAGTAAGCGCCAAATTCTGCAGACTTCAGAATCATATTTTAATTCATTAAATGAGAATTAAATTTTAACTTTGGAATAAAACCGCAATTCACAATGAGAAATGAATTTCAGGATAAATCAACACTAAATTTCCTTATCACTATTCAGAAAAATATAAAAAAATAATAAAAAAAATCAGACTTTCAAAATCAGTTTTAAGTTCATAGCAATTATCATCAAAACTGATCTCAAATATTAGTTTCACGTAAAACGTATACAGTGTTGCAAAATGAGAATCATTAAAATTTCGTTGTGTTAATTCGCGCTGATATGGAGAAGCTCAGGAATACAGATCATTAAAAAGTTTCTTAGGATGTTCTTCTATTCAACAACAAGTGAATTATTTTCCACAATATATTATACGAGATACAAAAATCATCTTTTTATTAACATTTTCTCGCATTGAAAATAATAGATTCGCAGATTGAATTTTTATCAAAGTATTGAAAATCGGTAGAAAAAAAGTTTTAATTTCTTCTCTAATTATGAAATTTCTCAAAACATGAACCTCTGATTTAGTTCAATGAGATCAAATTAAAGGAGAAGAAGCAGTGCGAAGGACCCCCCCCCCCCCCTTTCACTCGTTCAAAATGATTATTTTCACAGAAATTAACTCCCAAAAGCGAATTTCAAGACTGCGCCTGATTGAAAATATCATTTAAACGATTTAAATTACCATTTCCATTTCCATTCCATTCCAGGGAAAATACATCCTCCAGTAAAAAAAATGACCCTTACTGGACAGACGTAGGAAACAGAAGCATTCTTTTGATGAACATGGTTCAAACCAATCTTGTGTCTATCCCTAGAGCTAGCATAAATCTTATCGGAAGTTTGTTGTCTTTTTTTAAACAGGAAGGTATTAAAAATGATAAGCGCTGAGAAGGTCTAGCGGATGGAAGTGAGTCTGGTATGCCAGGCGTACTGGGTTCAATTCTTGGAATCGGCACGAGATCTTTTTGGTTCGAATCCCATGGACGGCCGATAGGTAATCACTTCCCGGCAATGCTATACAAACCGTATGGAGCACATCTCTCAGATTTCCCCTCAGATTTCCCCTTTTTTACAGATTTAAGCTTTTTTCTTCAGATTTGAGCTTTCATCTCCTATGCTCTCAAGGCAAAAAAAGCTTAAATCTGAAGAAAAAAAAAGCTTAAAAATGAGATTCACCAACACTTAGTTAAAAGATGTTGGTCACACGATACATAGACAAATCCTGTATCGTTGCCGGGACCTGTAGGTAATATGTGTTTCCAAATGAAAGGTGCTGGGAACAAGCATCACAATCTCACTGTGCAGTTTTGAGAATCTCATACTTTAAAATGAACCAATAACGACGCCGGCCAAGTCCATGTAGTCGATAGGAGGAAGGGAAGTGCAGCACATGTGAAGATATGTTTAGCGGAGGCCGGCTGTACGCCATCCCTCCACAGATCTTCACGCTGAATGTTTGGGAAAAGGTATTGTGGCATGGGAGATTACCTTGGTAGGTAAAGTAACCACTTTTAACCTGTGCTCCTAGTCTCCTATACTTCCTACGTTTCCTATTGAAACTCCTATTCGCTCCTAATGAGGCCTTTTAATGAATTCGCATGAATGATTAATGCACGATTGAACTATATAAGATTTAAGAAATCATATTTCAACCCTAATGAACTGTTTTTCTGGGACAGAGTGTAAACAACCAAAAAATAAATAACAACAAAAAACAGAACAAAGTATTGCAAGCAAAATAGATATTCTGTTTCTTTTACAAGAATGCAAATTATTTCCCTTTAAATTTCTCTGGGTATACCTATCTACGCTATGGCCTCAACTGTTTTATAATCTGACCACCGACGGGGTTGGCATTTTGAGATTCATATAAATAGTATTTAAATAAGGACAACAACACGAAATTTAAAAAGTTTGTATTGTTTGGACTGAACACCTGATTTTGATCAATAACCTTTTCAATTTTCTAAACAGTTGAAAATATTTTTATGTAATACAAATAATGTTGCCATTCATATTGTGCAATAACTGTTGCACAAACGAATCGATGCATTGCTAAACTATGCCTCATATTCAAAAATATTACAATCATAATAAAAGTTCCAATAAAAAACACTTTAGACTGTGGGTGCAATACTTTGGGCAAAAACAATATGGAAAAAGATTAAACAGACTGATAAAGGAGTGAATTTCATTGCCTACCTGGTTGGATCTTATTACTTGCATTAAAATTAGTATTTCATTTAAACGCAGTTTTAATTAAATTTCATTGTAAAGCATCAACTTAAAAACTGAAAAACAATTTTTATCGGATTTTTTTTACATCACTTCGTTTAAAAAAAAATATTAAGAGCATAACTACGCATAACATTTTGGCTTTTAGCATCTTGTATTTTAATCGATCAAAGCAACCTGTGTGACGTGATAGCAACTACTGAAAACAGAAATTGAAAAAAAAAACAATTTCGGAAAACAACGACCCACGACCAACCAAATTGCTATTTTCCATCGGTATCATGTTTTGTATGGTATTGATATATGAGAAGGAATGAGAAAAACTAAGTTCACGCTACCGAACCGAGGCAATGCTGCTTCACTCGATTTGGACTTAATCTAGGTAATTGATTTAAGAAAAACGCACAGCGTCCAAAATTATAGGAAAGTGAAAGTGTCCAAGGTATAGAAGGAAATCGGAAATCTCTCACCGGGTTTTGATGTTCTTGTTATCCCCGACTACCGGCCTCCGCATTATGACATCCGTTCATAACATAACAGACGCCTTCAAATGAGTAACCAAGCAAACAATCTCGCCTAAACCTTCAGTCAAATGAAGCGTCGGAATAATCACAGTCGATTTGAAACACAGTGAGATTTGAAACGTTATGATGAAGGAAAATCAGCAACCATGTCAACTATGATGCTTGAAAAATGTCTGCTCTGTGCATTGCCATTTTCGACAAAGTACATACATTAAAGAGAAAAATTTGTAGCAAAAAATATATCCATTTCTAAAGTCATTAAAACTAAACATTATGTTTTTTCTTTTATAATGGAACGAAATGTAACTTTTTGGGTCTCAATTAGGACGGTAGAGCAAAGCGTCAAAAAGTAGGACATGTCCCACCAAAGTTGGACGTATGGTAAACCTAATCTGGGGTTAATCTGAAGACACTGTTGCAGGCGGAGTGGGTCTTTAAAGGTTGGATGCCTTTCCTCGACGAACCATCGGCCGTGGAAGACTGCGATGAAATTCAATGGCCAAAGATAAAGTAATTGGCAGATTCCCAAAGCTAGGTTTGTCACAATGAAAGTATTAAATCTGAGAACCACTGTCCCTTCCAGCAGCAGACGCATTTTTGGAGAAATCACCGCTCAGAAGTGATTAGGATTAACCTGACTTCCAAACAAGCCACACGTGCCATCATCAGCAGGCAAGGCACTCGGCGCCGGTGTGCTACCGGGCTGATCCAGAATCTACCGAGATTTCGGACGACGAGTGACACGTGCAAGTGACGATTAATTTGTGAACTTCCCATCATCAACCTCACGGGCGGTGGCGAGAAATCGTCGTCCTGGCAAAGATGATTTCATCCTAGCAAGAATCGAAACGGTAGACCCCCTACCTGAGCCCACTGACAATGCTAGAATGAAATCGAGGGCGTGCGCGTCAACGACAATTGTTTGATTGAACTCAAATTGGGTGATGACAGACAGCCAACGGCAACGAAGGGATTGGTTAACGGTTGAGAATCTGGGAACGAGGGTGCATTTTTCATTGTACGAGACACAAACGCTCGACCTTTGGCAGCAAAGTTTGACGTATGTTGGAAAAACAAATTATGATTTCTCAATTGTTGGGAAATTAGGACGTCGGCCCTGAAGGCATAACGCCTGTATCGGTGACGAGATCGCTTCCCAATTCGAAGCGATGACTTCCGCCCGGAATTCTCACTGCTTCCTGAACGTGTGCAGTTAGATTTGTGGGATTTTAATTACTGGCGGATTTATGTTCCAATTTAAACATTCATTACAAGTTGAAAACAATGGAAATTTCATCATAAACACAAATTCGAATAGCAACAATCAATTTTTGAATAACCAGCATAATTTATAATCCAATTAGTCCAATAGTTCAATGTTGCAGCCCGTGGGCTAGAGTCTTCTAAGCCAGCGGGCATGAGATCGAATCCCGGTCACGACATACATAGTACACTATCTGTGGATTGGTGGTTTTCATATCCTGGTGGTGGTCATCATATCCTCGAAAGATGTACGCTTAGAGTTACTTAAGTGAAAGGAATCCCTTCGAGGAAACATCAAGTTTCATTGAGTTCCAATATGTGTTTGTGTTCGTTTAAATAGATAACCGTAAGATGGGGTTAATTGAGACATATGTAAGTGTAAACATTATTATGATTTAAGCAACATACTGTTTTAAAATTATTTTAATTCCATTGATTCTGCGATAATTTAGTAGATGATCGTTTTGATCAATGGAGCCATCACATCTTTACATCACTACGCAAATATTGTTTAATTTATTGCAGTGCTTTTCAAACTTTTTTCACTCATCACCCTTCTTTTTCGATATTTTAGTACTCACGACCCCCTAGGAGTATTTACGAACAAATTTGTAAAGAAGACAACAAAAATTGGTAGTTCTGAGCTTCCCTATACAAGATGTTAAGAATGTTCAGAAGAAAAACTTCTACGATTGCTATCAAGAGGTAAATTGAAGGCTATTTTTCATTTTTGTTTGATTGAAGCATTTTTTTTTTTCAAGCATCGGAATGAAGTTCAAAATAACAGACTAAACGAATCATGACCCTGAAGTGCATAATCTTGTTTTAAAGCAATATTTATTAACCAAAATCGTGTTTTTAAATAAAATATATTAACCAAAATAATACTATCTCCGAACGTGTGGCTATTTTTAATTCATTTCATCACCAATGTTGAGCTGGAGGTAGAAGAATATCTCACCACGATAGTTGATCTTGAGATAAAAGAAAATTTACTCATAAAATTTTTGAAAGATTTATTATCTGAAGCCTAGTTCCTTTACAATTGGGACATTTGGGATTGCGTGTATCTCGAAAACCATTCGTTTGATCAAAAAACTTTCTAAGGAGGAAATTTTCTGTAAATAAGGCAGTTATAAACAAATGCTTGGGGTGCTACATACATTTAGGAGTTACTACAAAAAAAAAGCTGATATCATTAAAATAAGTGTTTGGATTGATGAAATTTTAGTGTGAATGAACGCGTGATGTTTCAGAAATATTTTTCTACGTCGTGATACAATAAACTAAATGACTTAACACTAGAAAGACCGCATCAGTCAAAATGACTGGTTTGACACTTTGTTTGTCGAATATCTTTTGAATACTTCGTTTTAAAAAATCGCAAAAAATACGACTATTCATGAATTTTGAATCCTTACAAATTCGTCATTTCTCTTGCTCTTTTAATAAGCGAAATAAATTTCACCATGGACACTCAGACCGTGACCAGTAGAGTGCCCAAAATTTGTATGGGAAATTTAAAACCTGTGGAATGTTATGCGCTGCAGGCTAATATTGATCCTAGGCCTAGTACAAGATTCCATGCCAAATTTGGGCCAGATCGGACCACGGGAAGGGGTCGCTCAACGAGCCGGAAGTTTGTATGGGATTTTGAGACATTTTGTTCAGGAGGAACATGAAAAAAACAGTTTTTTTTATTAATAACTCTGGTCCGCTTCGGCCGATTTCTTTTAAAAACGGGTTTTCTTAAAGCCTAAGTTATGACAAATATTTCATCCGAAAACTGCATTTCGATTAAAGTTAACATAAAAAGTTATAAGCCTTCAAAAATGAGCTGACATTTTTAAGGATGACATTCACCAATGTTAATGAAGCGTCAATATGTTCGACCACCCCGACCGGAACAATCAATTTGAAATGCAAGCCATTTCGTCAAGTAATGACCGATTTAGATTGTGTTTTTGTGTAAAATCTCAGATTTTTCAAATATCTGGTTCTGGTTGTGGATAATATTCACGTGATAGCACAGATTAAGTGATAGTTCGGGGAGAAGTCCAGGCGAAACTTCAGGGGAGAATTAAATTACTTGATGCCCATTTCTAGTTTTCATCATATTTTCAAGTGAAAATTACACCCCAGAACCCTGTTTTCTCTGACAAATGCGCATAAGCTAAGTGTGATGATTATAAACAACTTTTGGTAAGCAAAAAACTTTATCGTTGAGGGGAGTGCGGTCGATTTTCTCTCACGGTCCTGACTTTTCGCGTTTCCAGTGGTTTTGCCAAGATAAGTTTTTTTCCTCGATTTATTGTGGAAATGTATCAACTTAAAGTGAAAAAACGCAGATTAAACGACACTTTTTTAGAAAATTGATGGCTTTTGAAAGAAGTGCATAAATGAAAGGCATTTGGTAATTTTTTAGTGAAATAAACTAAATGGTATTCATTCATAATTCTTTTTATGTGTTTATTGGATATTTTAAAGAGCATGTCTAACCTACAAAATCGGGGATAAAATCTGATTGCTTTGATGTGTTTGTTTTGCTAGTTTCGTTCCGTTTGGATAGAGTGGCTCATTTTAATAATGTGTATAAAAAATGGGCCCAACAAATTTGTTAAGTATTGGAATTTACTTAAATGAAAATGGAGTGCCACCTATGGATTGCTGGAGGGTAAAATCATAACAAAGCATACCCGAGTTGGAGTCATCAGTTTATCCAAGCTAAATATTTTAGTATTAAGATCTTTCAATATGAATCCTTTTGATAGTTTCTTCCTCACTAATTTAGCCATAAAAGCTTATAGTTTTTAAAATGGTAGAAAATGACGGGTTTTTTGCGAGTCAGTCATGCATATGGACTTTCACAATTATTCCGCAAAATCTTTTGGAAGAGTTGATTCCAAAAGATTTTGTGGTGGTACTTATTTTTTCTCTGTTCTTCCAATATTTATTTTCAAGAGCGAGTAAAGGCGCTATATCCAAGGTCGATAACCAGAAATGATGGTGCACAATAATCCGAAACATGTAGTTTGATTAAACTTTCAGTGAAGTAATTTTGAAATTGCAATTCATCAATTGATTCAATCTATACTGCAATGTTTTGGATTTCTGTGCAGAAAAACCTCATTTCCACCCAGAGAAGGACGAATTCACATGGCCCACCATCAAGGAGCACAGTAAATTTTAGCAACTGTACTTCCAACGTGAAAACTTCAAATATTTTAAAATCATGGAAACGTATGGTACTGTTGTCCACGTTTCTTCCTCCCTGTTAAGATGAGTAGTAAATGTACTTTTACTACTCACCGGGATGCTGACAAGATCTGGCGGTGTATGTATCATAAGCATAAGCATAAGCAGGCAAAAAACTTTATCGTTGAGGACAAATTTTTGACCGGTGTTTCGTAAATTGCATAACCACAGGGGCTAAGGAACATGATTTTCAGTACTTTTTCGGATGTTTAAAAAGAATTATAAAGAAATGTAGGCTTGAATCAGTCTAAAATGTTTCCAAATTAAGGAAAAAATGGTTGAAGTGTGACATGCATTACAACCGGAAAAGTCATGTTCCTTAGCTCCTGTGGTTATGCAATTTAAAAAAACGGTCAAAGATGAAGTCTTTCGTTTAGCAACATTTTTTATAATTATCACACTCTGCTTAAGCGCATTTTTCAGCGAAAACGAGGTTCTGGGGTATAATTTTCACTTGAAATTATGATGAAAACAAGAATTGGGCATCAAGTAATTTAATTCTCCCCTAAAGTTTCGCCTGGACTGCTCCCCGAATCGTCACGTGAATATTATCCACAACCAAATATTTGAAAAATCTGAGATTTTACAATCTTACGCAACAAACACAATCTAAATCAATTATGATTTGGCGGAATGGCGGACATTTCAAATTGAGTGTTCCGGTCGTGGTGGTCGAACATTTTAACGCCTCATTAATAGTGGTGATTGTCATCCTTAAAAATGTCAGCCCATTTTTGAAGGCTAATAACTTTTTTATGTTAACTTTAATCGAAATGCAGTTTTCGGATGAAATATTTGTCATAACTTAGACTTTATGAAAACCCGTTTTCAAAAGAAATCGGACGAAGCGAACCAGAGTTATAAATAAAAAACTGGTTTTTCATGTTCCTCCCGAACAAAATGTCTCAAAATCCCATACAAACTTCCGGCACCCTTCCCGTGATCCGATCTGGGCCAAATTTGGCATGGAATCTTGTACTAGGCCTAGGATCAATATTAACCTGCAGCGCATAACTTTTTTAAAAGTTGGGTCATTTGGGGCAGTTTAGTGACCAGTCCAAATGACTGGTAGAATTTACTACCCCATAACTCGAATAAGATAAAAAAAATTTCGCTTGCTTTTGGTTTAATTTTCCATCTACTTTCAAAACAATGAGCCCTAGTTCATTTATGCTGGGCTGAAGTGTAACATTTGTTATAAAATTATTGATTTTAGAAGCGAAGTCATGAAAATTTGTGGAAAAAGTTCTCGGATTGACCGCTGTGTGGCGTTTGAAATAGTTGACTCCCAATTATTATTGATCTGTTTTGTATTTCAACTGTAATCAAACTTTCTGTCAAAATTTAGCAAAATTCCATCAATATTCGTGAAAGTTATGTTAGATGTCCATTCGAGCAATTGAGTAATTTAAGGCGATAAATATCTTTTATACTAAACTAGTATGAGTAAAATAGTTATGAATTTTGTACTCATTTATTCATATTTTAAGACAAAAACTATGAAACTGAATAATTTTGATGATTTTTAAACATAGGAGCACGGAATGGCTGCAAATTCACCGTAGTAAATTATACCTAGAGTGGAATAGTTCTCAAGTTGCTCAAGAATTCAAAATAATTTTGTGTCGGACGATAAGAATATTGAAATCAGTTTAAAAGTCATTTGATAAACACAAAAATTGACAGTTTCAAAATAAACAAAACTTTTAAAAAAAGCCGAAGAAGTTTTGTTTGTAAACTTTGTGGTCAAGGATTGTGATTTGCATACAAATCAGATACATATGATAGGTTTTTGAAAGCAATATTGACCAATTGAAAAATTTTTTAGGGAAAACAAATCAACATGTAAATTTTACAATGAAAGATTTAATTTTCACATAATTTGATGCACATAATTCCTTAAATTCACTTAGTGCATGGTAACCGTTTTCCAATTTCTTGGATGTTGATTTAATTTCCATCTTTTCAGATAAATATGCAATTGAATATACAGTACCGTTCATAATTGTATAGAAATTGGAAGCACGCGCACTGTCGCTTCGACTTTGAACTTCCATAACTTTTTACTCTGATAATATTTTTTGATCAAATTTTTTGCGTTACATAGATTAACTATCGCATTTCTGGAGTTTGTGTGGCCAGAGAAACAGTAATTCTACGAAAATCGGACATTTTGGACTTTTCTCATTCAAACTGCAATATCTCAGAAACTACGCTAAATTTTGTATTGAAATTTTGCAGAGTGATTTTTGAAATATAAAGCTAGCATGTCTGAAGTTTTCGAAAAGTTCTATCGATGAGATCAAAAGTTACGCGAGGTGCAATATTTCATGCATGAACCTAGAAATGCGATTTCTATAGAATTTTTGACGAATGTTTCCATAGGAAATCTATTTCAACCAAAAAATCAAAACAATATCGCGAGATTCTGATTAACTTTTACTTTTCATCATTCCTTTTGCCAGACATTTTTGTCTGATTGTTAGATGGAAACGATATTGTTCTCATGAATCGTCCAAAATTCTATAGAAATCGCATTTCTAGGTTCATGCCTGTATGTTCATGCCGATGAATGCAAAAACATGATTGATTTCACGTTTTGTTCATTTTTAAAGTAATTTTACCTCTTGATAAAAAAAAACCCTGTCACGAAACGTTTCCCAACGGATTGAATTTATCTGCAGGAAAAGGGAAGCGAGAATCACCGGTATAGTGCCGGTGCAGTGTTCAAAATTCATATCCACTTGAGCAGGAAATCGTCGTCTTCGCCGTCTTCATCCTCGAGTGGGCGCCAGCCCAGGGTATTTCTACAAGCCAACCGAAGAAAACGACAAATTTTCGCGAATCTCAAGTGGCCGAGGGGCCAAAGATGAAGCACACAGCCCAAAAAAGGGGTTACAACACAACCGCCTCGGTTCAGATCTGGGCGTTGCGATAGGGATGATGAATTTTCCACCCGGAACAAAAGATGCGGCAATTTTCGAGAGATGTTTCGCATCCTCCTTTCGACTATGAATATGGAAATCGGGAAAACCTTAATATTGCCGGGGCCAGAGGGAAGCGAGAGCTCTAGAGAGAGAGATTGCAGGAATCTTGAACTAAGATTAAGACGTTGGTTTTCTTGGAGGTTCTGTTTGCTATTTTATTCGGGGTGACTTTCAAACATATCGTGATGAATTTCAAACAGAAACACCATTTATCTTAATGATGACGATCATTATCGCCTTGACGGCAGAAATGTTTCACAAAATAGAACTCTCGTGAATAGAATATTTGATTCCATACCCTTGTTCGGTAAAGGTTTGGGCGGGTATGGTTATTAACATCTTGAGAATATTTGAAAAAAAAAAATACGGAGGATTTAAAATTGTACTTCTAGACTTTAAGACTTAAAACCAACCGTTAGTAAAGATATAAGTTTAAAGTTTGAGTTACAACGATTTTGAAGCAGACTGTCAATATGTTGAAATGAATGTGGTTTCAAATCGGCCAAGATCATCGACTAACGACTTTCAATTTGATTGTTGATTATTTTTACGCTAAATTTGACACAGATTTTGTTACCAGTACTTCCAATATACAGAAAAAATTTATTCACCAAATAGCGAAAATCGAGAAGTTTTAATAAAGAAAAAACTCCCGTTTCAATTCGATTACAGTAGAATGTTCATAAAGGGTGATACGGTCAAAATTTGGTCAAGGGAAAACGCGTGTAAATAAATCGGTGAAATCGTTTATTTAAAAAATCAAATTAAATTTCTTTTTCAAGTTTAATTAGTAAAAAATTCAGAAAAAAAAATTTAGTTAGGCTTCCGCTTTTCCAACTCCGAATTGCCGGGCCTTACGCTTAACCCCTGCAATCAGATTTTGTACAGCCACCTTGTCCACCTTCTTCGCCGTAGAAAGCCAGTTTGCCTTGAACTGCTGCTCGTCCTTAGCAGTGTTTTTGGTCTTCTTTAGGTTCCGCTTGACAATAGCCCAGTATTTCTCTATTGGGCGGAGCTCTGGCTTGTTGGGAGGGTTCTTGTCCTTGGGAACCACCTGCACGTACCACTCCATGGCCTTTTTATCGTAATGGCAAGATGCCAAATCCGGCCAAAACAGTACGGAACAACCGTGTTTCTTCAGGAAAGGCAGTAGACTTTTATTCAAACACTCTTCCACGTAAATTTCTTGGTTGACAGTCTCGGAAGCTATGAAAATGCTGCTTTTCAAGCCACAGGTTCAGATGGCTTGCCAAACCAGATATTTCTTCGCGAACTTTGACAGTTTCATTTGCTTGAAAATATCTGCTACCTTTCCCCTTCCTTTTGCCGTATAAAACTCCTGTCCCGGAAGCTGCCTGTAGTCGGCTTTGACGTAGGTTTCGTCGTCCATTACCGCGCAGTCAAACTTCGTCAGCATCGTCGTGTTCAGCCTCCGGGATCGCGATTTGGCCGTCGTATTATTATTATTATTACCTTCTTGTAAGTCGATAGTCCGGCTCGTTTTTTGGCTCGATGCACGGTTGTAGACGATGCACCCAGCTTATTTGCGGAATCTCGGAGAGAGAGGTTAGGATTTCGTTTGAAACTACCGGCAACTCTCTTTGTCGTCTCAGCGGCTTCCGGTTTTCGATTTCCCCCCGATCCAGACTTCCTGGCTGTCGACAAACGTTCCCCAAACACTTTAATTACATTTGTAACGGTTGATTTGGCAACTTTTAGCGATTTTGCCAGCTTTCCGCTGCTCTTCTTCCTTGGACGGCATTTTGACAACTGAAGAGTGAATTCCAAAATCAAAATAGGAGCAACATTCTACACACACACACACACACACACCTTCAAAACGAGGGGTGTTCAGGTGTTAAATGCAAAATTGAAAGAAATACGTCAAGTTGATATTGACCAAATTTTGATCGTATCACCCTTTAGGTATGTCAATCATGTAGACGACAAATACACAGATGTGTACAGACAACGCTAAATCAGTTTCATAAGAGTCGTCTAGAAATAGGGCTATGTTCCGAAATCAAAATCTGGGATCAGAAATTGTTTCTTGTCCTAATGGAAGGCCCCATGCCAAGTTCCAGCTCATTTGGTTAACTCTAAAAGGTAGCTCTACGAACCGCAAGTTTTTGAAACTATTCGTTCTAGCGAAACTGAAAAAATGACTTTTTTTGCTCTAACTTAAATGCATCATTTGCTGTACACATTTGGTTTCCTTTATTTAGACACATGAGCGTCTGAATTCTCTCTTATAAACCAGCTTTTCCAAGCCGCTTTCTCAAACGATTCCATAGGCCTTCCAGGCACTACTCTCGGGAACACTATCGTTCGCTCTCTTCCTTGCCGGCTGCCAAACTTCGCCATATTGTTGAACAAAAAAAATTAACTTTTAGCAACCGGAATCAGGCGATTCTCGTAAGGATTTTCCCATTTTTTTTTTATTTTAAAACTAGCTGACCCGGTAAACTTCGTTTTACCTTCTAAAGTAAAAATCGTAATAAATGTTTAATTTAATCCACATATACTTAACTGCATCGTGCTCGCGAATAGATTCTTATGGAAATCGTATCAAATAAATTTGAATTTGTATTGGGACCACCTTCCATAAAAAGTGAGATCCTTGAAAATATTATACAAACCTTCTCTGACCCAAAAAACACTCGGATACCAAATTTCACTTCATTCCGACCGACCATTCATACGTGAGGTTGTTACAAAGAAAACGCCTCCATTTTTATACATAAAAAGATGTGAAGAAGAGATAACTTTGTATGGGGACCCCCCTTTCATAAAAAAGTGAGATTCTTGAAACTGTTATACAAACCATCTCTGACCAAAAAAACAATCGGATACCAAATTTCACTTCATTCCGACCGACCATTCATACGTGATGGTGTTACAAAAAAAATAACGTATCCATTTTTATATATATAATGTGGAAAAGAGATAATTTTGTATGGCGACTCCCTGCCATAAAAAGTGAGGTTCTTGAAATTATTATACAAACCATCTCTGACCCGAAAAATACTCGGATACCAAATTTTACTTCATTCCGACCGACCATTCATACGTGATGTTGTTACAAAGAAAACGCATCCATTTTTATATATTAGATAAAAAGTGAGGTTCTAGAAACTATTATACAAACCATCTCTGACCCAAAAAAAAACCCCGGAAACAAAATTTCACTTCATTCCGACCGACCATTCATACGTGATGGTGTTACAAAGAAAATGCCTCCATTTTTATATATAAGATGTGAAGAGCTAATTTTGTATGGGGACCCCTCTTTCATCAAAAGTGAGATTCTTGAAGCTATTATACAAACCATCTCTGACCCAAAAAACCCTCGGATACCAAATTTCACTTCATTCCGACCGACCATTCATACGTGATGTTGTTACAAAGAAAACGCCTCCATTTTTATATATAAGATTCAAAGCCATTACTCCTCGTAGGATCGCCAATGTGCGGTTCGGTCTCTGTCCATCGGAATCGCCTGATTGCCAGTTTCGGGAATCGGAGTTCTCACCAGAAGAGCTCGCCTTCTCGATGATAAATGGTAGGTACTGGCCCGCCTAGGGTGAGAGGTGTTGCCAGTTTGTCTGCATAGTACAAGAGCTATTTTTCGACACCACGCAGTAATGACATTTTTAGAGGAAATATTCCAAAACAAAGTATTGTCTAAACATTCTAGATCCGACAACTAGGAGCGCTGTGGTAAAATACACAGTGCGCCCAGATTTAAGATGAACTACATTCCGAAGGGAGACATTCAAATCCACTTAGGTTACTTCATCGCAAAAGTTAGCTCCGACAATCAGGACCTTGAGTGTATCATGGGGCGCCATGGTCTAGAACAGATGAGCGAAAAAGGAAAGCTGTTTGTAGAAATTTGTGGCAAAAACAACATGGTAATCAGTGGATCACTCCTCTCCCATCGACCAGCACATTAGGTCACTTGGGTATCCCGAGATGGCCGAACAGAAAATCAAATTGACCACATTTGCAGCAGCCGAAAATGGAAAAGGAGCATTTTTTATGTCCGCAACAAACGAAGCGCAGACTTTGAATCTCACCATCACCTCGTACTTGGCGAGATACGTCTGAGAGTTACGCGTGTCCAACGGCGCGAGGAGAAAGTCGAGTGACGATACGACTCCGCGGATTGGAGAATCCAGAGGTGAAAAGGGCAAACGTTGAACAGCTTGAATCCCGAGCCTCGGAACTGCCGACAGACGGGACAGTCGAGAATCAAGAATGCCTTTATCACGACGGGCCATGCTACTCTCGGTAAAGTTTGTGGAAGAAGAAGTGAATGGATGTCGGATGACACTTGGAGGATGGTTGATGATCGGAGAAAGGCAAAAGTCAGAATTGAGCAGGCATTTACCGGGTCAGCCAAAGCAGCCGCTTACGATATGAGGAGCTGGAAAAGGCAGTTAAACGAGCTTGTAGACGAGACAAAAGAACCTGGACAAACTCCCTAGCCGAAGAGGGAGAAAGAACCGTCGCCAATGGAGATATCCGATTATTAAATGATATTTCTCGCCGCCTCAGTGGTGCAAGGACTAATGCAAGAATGCCGCTGAAAGACCGAGCAGGTCAGTTATTGATCAATCGAACAGATCAGCTCAAACGATGCACTGAGCACTCCGAACAACTCTTCCGAGTCACGTATAGCGATGGCCAACAGAATCCGCAGCTCGAAGCGCCAACAGTAAGCCGGATAAATGGCGTCAACTCGGAAGCGCCCTCGCTGGCTGAAATAGAAGCGGCAATCAAAGAAATGAAGTCCAACATAGCGCCTGGGATCGATTGCATTCCTGCTGAAATGCTGAAAGCCGAGCCTGCCTTGTTAGCACAAATGTTGCACCGTCTTTTTGCTGACATCTGGGATACTGCTACATTCCCGGCCGACTAGATGCAGGGTATCCTCGTAAAGAAACCGAAGAAAGGAGACCTGACCGAGTGCGGTCACTGGCGAGGCATAACGTTGATCTGTACAACCCTCAAAGTACTCTGCAAAGTCATCTTGAACAGGATCCAGGAGAAAATCGACGCTACACTCCGACGGCAACAAGCTGGATTCCGATCCGGACGATCATGTGTGGACCACATCACAACGCTACGAATAATACTGGAACAAATCAACGAATTCCAGGACTCTCTTCTGCTGGTGTTCGTTGATTTCGAAAAAGCATTTGACCGACTGAACCACGAAAACATCTGGGCTGCTCTTAGACGACGAGGGGTCCCAGAGAAACTAGTCCATCTCATCGAAGCACAGTACGAGGCATTTTCGTGCAAGGTCTTGCACGACGGTGTCTTGTCCGAACCAATCCCGGTAACTGCTGGAGTGAGACAAGGATGTATTCTATCACCGCTACTTTTTCTAATCGTAATGGATGAGATTCTGATTGGATCGATTGACTGTGCACCGAACCGAGGATTGCCGTGGAATCCTTCAACAATGGAGTAACTGAACGACCTTGACCTGGCTGACGATATGCAGAGCAAACTCGACGACCTCACCGAAAGTTCCAAGGCAGCAGGTCTCAAAGTCAGTGTCGGAAAGACCAAGTCGATGGAGATCAAGACAGGAAATCCCTCCAGTTTCATGGTAGCTGGGCAACAAGTTGAGAAAGTGGAGTGCTTCCAGTATCTTGGTAGCTAGATAACTCCTAATGGTGGTACCAGGAAAGACATCGAAACCCGGATCAGAAAGGCCCGATTTGCGGTTGCGAGTCTCCGAAACATCTGGCGGTCACGCCAGATCTCTCTACGAACGAAAATTCGAATCTTCAACTCAAACGTCAAATCCGTATTGCTGTACGGGTGCGAAACTTGGTGCACATATGCGGTAACGATGCGAAAACTGCGAAAACCGCTGCCTGCGGAATATCATCCGCGCTTGGTGGCCTGGCAACTGGATCTCGAATGAGGAACTACATCGCCGGTGTCATCAAAAGGCGCTAGGAATCGAGATTCGGGAACGTAAGTGGAGATGGATTGGGCACACGCTGCGAAGAGATGAAAACGAGATTTGCAGAGAGGCGCTAGATTGGAATCCAGAAGGTCATCGAAGAAGAGGCAGACCCAGAAACTCGTGGCGGCGAAGCCTAGCCGCTGAAATCCGAACTGTCGACGAGAATCTTGACTGGGACCAAGTGAAGACGCTGGCTCCGGATCGTCAACAGTGGAGGTCTTTTACTACGGCCCTATGCACCGGGGGATCGGCGCGGGATCATTAAGTAAGTAAGTACCGTTTCATATGATCTCTGAAAATTCATTTGTGATTTCAAGCACTTTTCAGAAGAAACAAACGGCTAATAAAAACCAAATTTACGATTTTGATTTCTATTCAATAGAAAACCAGTAATATTTCATAACTATTTTTGTTTGTAGTAGGAATGCTGCCAAATGAGGTTAAGCGCAATGGCCTACCTGTTATATTTCAAAGAACTATGAGTTTCACCAATGTAAACAAAGATAAGAACAGCATAAGAATGATGTAAAAAACAAAAAATTTGGAGGCACAGGACTTGCTCAACATAGTATAGAGTACGGCCATGCTTTCGATTTCAAAAACACCAACATTTTAGAAAAAGTCTCGAAGTACAACACTAGAATTTGTGCAGAAATGTTTCAAATTAAAATAAGAGGAGACAACGACGTTGTTAACAAACAGAGAGATTCAATTAATTTTAAATCAGCCTACAACTCCATTTTACCCAAGATCAGAACACTGACAGATAAATGTAAACATAACCAGCGTTGCCAACCTTCCAGATTTTCTCTGGATCTTCCAGACTTTTTGGACTTTTGCCAGACATTTTTTTAGGTTTCCAGTCTTCCAGACTTTTGGCATTTCTTCCAGACATTTCCAGAGTTTTGAGTTTCGACATGAATTTTCTGACACAACAATAAATCAAAATTTTCGTTGCAAAATGGTAGGAAATGATTCGAATTATTAATTCAAGAGTGAGGAATGCCACGAAGATGGTAGTAAAACAGGAAGTAAAGCGTAAAACGTAGTACCGCCGACATCACCACAGTATTCTCAGGCATTGATAGCGTATAGAATGTATGGTAATTAAGAAGTAACGAGTGTAATTCCCTAGACTGCAATATGGCGTGGCGCCCAAAAAAAAAGGTCATCACCTATAAAGAGTTCGTCATCCAGGCTTTTCGACGCTTTTCCAGACATTTTTTCAAAATCTTCCAGACATTTCTGAAAAACAGTTGGCATTACTGAACATAACATCAAAAACAAACAACAGACAACAGACAACAAACAGTAGTTAGACGATCGCTAGATAAAGTAAGTTATATAATCTAGTAAAATGGGAAATTGTATCAAAAATAAATTCTATTTAAGGTCCACTGAAGAGGAGCGAATAGCCAAAAGTAACTCGAAACGTTTGGACCAACTGGCAAGTAATTTGTTTTATTCTCGCCGAAAAAAGTCGATGAAAACAACAAACAATTCATCGCGGCGATTAAACTAGTTAATCAATGATCAGAAAGGCCCAATTTGCGTTTGCGAGTCTGCGGAATACCACGCCAGATCTCTCTACGAACGATAATCCGAATCTTCAACTCAAACGTCAAATCCGTATTTTTGTAAGGGTGTGAAACTTGGTGCACATATGTGGTGACGACGCGAAAATTGTATTTGTGAATCGCTGCCTGCGGAGTATCATCCGCGCTTGGTGGCCTGGCAACTGGAGGAACTACGTCGCCGGTGTCATCAGAAGGCGCTAGAAATCGAGATTCGGGAGCGTAAGTGGAGATGGATTGGGCACACGCTACGAAAAGGTGAGTACGAATCGAGAGGGATATCGAAGGAAAGACAGACCCAGAAACTCGGGCGGCGAAGCCCAGCCGCAAAAATCCGAACTGTCAACGAGAATCTTTACTGGGACCAAGTGAAGACGCTGGCTCCGGATTGTCAACGGTGGAGGTCCTGAACCACGGCCCTATGCGCCGGAGAATCGACGCGGGACCATTCAGTAAGTTAGGATGGCCATTAGAGTGCCCCAAATGACCCGGCATTTGAAAAAGTTATGCGCCGCAGGTTAAAATGGATCCTAAGCCTAGTACAAGGTCTCAGTCAAATCGAAATGCAGTCTTCGGATGAACTATTTGTCATAGTTTAGGCTTTAAGAAAACCCGTTTTCAAAAGAAATCGGCCGAAGGGGAACAAAGATATTTTATAAAAACTGGATTTTCATGTTCCTCCCGAACAAAATGTCTAAAAATCTCATACATACTTTAGGCTCGTTGAGTGACCCTTTCCCGTGATCCGATCTGGCCCAAATTTGGCATGAGACCTTGTACTCGGCCTAGGATCAATTTAAGACTGCAGCGCATAACATTTCACAAGCTTGAATTTTCTCATACAAATGGACATACAAAGTGAGTACCATCTGTGGTATCATGTAGATGTTCAATGTCGATTTCATAAAGCTGTTTATTTTATATTCATCCATTCATGATGACCATTTTCTCAATGAATCAAACTCAGACATAGTTTATCGTTGAATATATTTATTTCACGTTTTGTGTTTCCATTACTTGTCACATTCTATATTCTTTCAATTTTAATACAAACTTACACAACGGGCTTGGACGCGCTCTGCGTGCTGGATTCGATTTGTTCGATTAAGTGTTCTGGAATTTAGCTGTGTCTTTTGTCCCCTCTTTTCGCTAGTTTATCACTTACAAATACGAATTAAATTAAATAACTTTGTTCCTTAAAATTCTAATTTGCTTTAATTAATTTACCTTCGTACAGCTTGTGGGTATCCTCACTTCTATCCTCAACTATCAATGTGCTGCTTGTAAAAAAACTGTAACCTTTCCTCTCGCTTTGATGATATAAATACCGGAAAAGCGTTTAGTTCATTTTGTTTATTTTATGAAGATTTATTTTATGGAATTGGCTTTTCTACTTTCTACCTTTGTATCGGGGAATCGGATGATTTTTCGAATTTGAAATTGCTGCAGGTTGATTTGACTACTGATGTGGTATCGTTGTGGGCCAAAAAAACCAACGTTTGAACAAAGCTTTCGACTATTTACACTTTTTACGGTCGGTATCTGTCTTTCTCGATTTACCGGAGGCCAACGATTCAAATGGATTCAATTCATTTTTGGAAAGTTAGTTCGAGAAAGATTGATTTTTTTTGCATTCCCTTCGACTATGTACAAATTATTTAATTTAATTTAACAGATTTCCGTTTGATGTGAGAGTAACGGAGTGGTTTCCGATGGATTAATAATTGATCTTTGTACACATTTTAACCAAATGATCACGAGTAATCCTGCAGTTGCAAGAGATCAAATTATAAAAACATTTGTATGAAAATGATTTGCAACTTTTTTTTAAAACGAAGCTCAACAGCTTCATTTGAATTCAAATTTAGAGTCTCAAGTCGATATTATTTAAAAAAAAAATCAAAATGACTTCAAAGTTTGGATGGAAACATGTTTTTAATCTTGATAAAAAGCAAAACATTGACGTGAAGATCATACTAAGTAAGTTGTGCAGAAAAAGTTCGGAAATTCATCTTGATCTCTTGCAGAGGTCGATTGCTACATGCTGTTGTAAATGATTTGACGCTACTATTATTGCGATTTATCGATGTTTACGTGTTTTCTTTTTTTTAGGTAATAAATTCTCTCTAGCGCTTGTTTATGTCTGTGTGTGGCCGGTTGGTGTTACTTTATTTAGTTTTCGTTTTGTTTTCTGTCTTCACCGTCCTTCTTGACTTGCTACACTTGCATTTTATTACAGTAATATTTTTGTTCTCAGTTGTACTTGCGTAACTCTCAAATCCAATGTGATATCAATCGTATATCGAGTGTCTTCTTGCTGCGGGGACTACCCTTATGGAGTTAAGAAGAAAAATCATCCCAAAAGAAGCAGCAATTATTTGAGAAAGGGTCAGGCTTGTCCGCGGAATTGATCTTATTGGCTATAAGTTGTTGCTTTATTTAACCTTACTATGTACAGGATTTAGTTTAATCTTCCATGTGTAAGTATTTCAACCTGCTCTCCACGCTTCAACGCTGTTACAGTATTAGAGACCCCCCTGAAGTTTGATTTTTTTTAAGTATTCGGGGTCATTGCTTCCCCATCTTCTGGCACGGGACGAGGGAAGTTTGCAACAAAATGTGAAAAACATCCTTCGACTACCAAACATTAAATTAAGCATTCAAGAATAAAAACCTAACAAATCAACTAATATTACCAGGCCCTCGTCTGCAGCGGAAGGTAGCTTCCGCACTGCTGCTGGTGGGTGTTGGCCATGAAGTTGTTCTGGTTCCGGTACGCCATGGCCAAACTGTTGGACATCAGGCTGTTATTGCACGGCTGCTGGAGCATTTGGCCGGTCACGTTGTGGGTTCCGTTGTAGGAGGCCAGAAGCGTCGTGGTGGCCGTATCCGGCGAGTGGGTCTGATGCGAATCGCTAGTCAGGATCACGCTGGACCCGCTACTGGCACTTCCGCCTCCGCCACTTCCGGCTGTCAGAGAACTTCCGCTGCCGCCACCTAGAGAATGTTGCTGCTGCTGCTGTTGGCCGGCCTGATGTTGTTGCTGTTGTTGTTGCTGTTGCTGCTGCTGTTGCTGCTGAGCAGAAGCGCTGGAATTAGAGCCGCCGGAACACGGCTTGCCATCTTTAACTAGTACTGGTACGGCCACACGTCGTGGTGAGCTGGCTGACTGGATGAAAAACAAACACTGTGTTAGTGGGGGTTTTTGACGGAGGGAGTTTAAAGTGGACATTGGCTGCTGGGAATTGGCAAAGATAAAATCTTGAGAATTTACGATAGTCGATTTGTTGGAGTAGTATTCCGGAAAATCTAATCTCACATCAAGATCGAAGATGACCCATCACGAATCGAAAAATAAGCAAATTATTTTGTAAGCAATGAACATGAAAGAAAATGGATATGGATAACTTGTGTATAGCTCAGTTGGCAAGTCAGTTGTCTCCTGAGCCGTTGTTTGCGAGTTCGAGCCCGAGGGCAAGCATCGAACACAGTTTTACCAGATAAGTTTTTCAATAACTGTCCGCCAACTGCAACGTTGATATAAGGTCACGAATACCATAAAGATTATAATCGGAAAAAATGGAAAAGAGATCACTCTATTATGCGTTGTAAGCCTTCTTGGTTGAATAATTATACTGAATCAAAGCAATCGAAAGATTCCCTTAAGGCCAACCACGGTATAAGAAAAGTAGCTAGACCCAAAAAACAGACCACGGCACAACTGCCAAACACTCGCGGGTTTTTGCTACCTATTAGGGTAGGGAAACAATACACATTCACCAATCGAAAACACTCACTGAAGAAGATAGTAAGTTGCTATCGAAATACCAGTACCTGAACTTTTCTTGTACCGTGGTTGAATTGAAGGGAATCTTTCGATTGCTCTGATTCAGGAAAAGAGATGACTAACACGAGAGCGTTAACATACCAGAAAGTTTCAGATTTTTTAAACATAGCGTGATTAGATGGGACTTGAAAGTGTTGTTAGATCGAGATATTTATTTCCGAAGACCACTAAAAGTGGTTGTGGATTTCATATAATAAAAATAAAAACCTAAATAAAGCGACGGCGGAGTTCCGTGGAATCTTCTCCTGTTGTTAAGAATAGAAATAACCTGGCAAAATTCGGGCATTTGGTTTCAAAATTATCGACCAAAAATCTGGGCAAATTCGGTCAAAACCCAGGAATTACTCAACAAAAAACAAGAAAGAAAAACTTTCAAATTTTTTTTTTCATCATCTTTCATCACTCATCAGCAGTTTTGAAATGGTAAAGTCTGTTTCACATAGAATCTGGTCACATCTTTTCATTTACTGCAGCGCCCCTAGTTGTCACATCGCGAATCTATTGACAGTGTTTTGATTCGGATGGTTTGTTTACTTAGTGGTGAAAATTTCATCAAGATTGAAGCAGTCAGTCAAAAGTTATCGACGATGGAACGCGAAAGGCGAGAGAAAATTATGCACACTCCCGTAGAGAAACCGACGTGGTCAGGGGTAAAGATCGCGAAATTCCTGAAACATCCAAAATCGACTGTAAATTCGGTGCTGCAACGTTACTGGGAGACCCTTACGGTGGATCGAGCAAAACAAACCAGGCGTAAAAGTGGAACATATGACCGAAAGCTGCGAGCAAAGGTTATTTGATCAGTTCACAATAATCCTGGAATCTCCTTGCGTAATTTGGCGAAAAAGTTCAAGACGAACCACAGTACAGCTCGACGAATTTGTTTGCGAGAAGGCTTGCGGTCGTATCATGCAAGCAAACACCCCAACAGGACGCTGAAACAAAGCCTGGTTGCCAAAACCAGGGCAAGGAAGTTGTACGAGAAAGTTTTGACCAAATACAACGGATGCATTTTGATGGACGACGAAACTTACGTCAAAATGGATTTTGGACAAATACCGGGTAACAAGTTTCACCTTGCGAAGCGTAAAGGGAATGAAGCGGGTAGATTCAAGTTTGTTTTCGCAGATAAATTTGCTCGTAAGTTGATGATTTGGCAAGGCATCTTTAGTTGTGGGAAGAAGACTAAGATTTTCATCACTGAGGACACAATGAATGGAAATGTTTACGAAGAAGAATGTCTCCAGAAGAGGGTTTTGCCATTCATTCGGTCCCACAAAGGTCCGGTGAAGTTCTGGCCGGACATGGCAGGCTGCCACTACAACCGGGATATCGTTAAGTGGTATAAGGAGAACAAGATCGATTTTGTTGAAAAAAGTATCAATCCACCAAACTGTCCGGATTTTCGTCCCATCGATAAATATTGGGCAATAGTTAAGAGAAAACTGAAGAAATGTGGCAGAACCACGAAAAAACCCGCTCAAATGGAAAAGTGGTGGAACAAGAGGGCGAATGAGATTACCAGCAGTACTGTGCAGAAAATGATGGGTGGTATCACAGAAAAAGTTCGAAAATTCATCCGAAAAGCTGACGAATGATTTTTATGTATTTTTTTCCTCAAAGTACAATAAAAACTCTACGAAATGACATTTTTACTTTTGTTGTACGTTATTTCTTTGTGGAGTAATGATCTATTTTATCCGACCAGATTCTATGTGAAACAGACTTTATTTTGCGTTCAAAAAGCCTTTTATGATAATTTTAATAAAACTTGGTAAAAAAATCGTTTTGGCCGCATAAATAAAAACTCTAACAACACACTCATTAAGGAAATGAAAGATGTCCCATATCAAATTGCATCGCTTTGCACGCTGTAGAAAATACTTCATTTGAAATTTTTGCTTGAAAATTTGCATGAAGATTGCTGATAGACTATCACGTCTAGTTTACAACGTATGAATTTATTCGTACAAAGTACACAGTTGAAAAAAAAGTCTCTTAAAGAGCGACTGTGAGCGTGAGATTTGTGATTAAACGTTACTATGCTGTTCTGAGAATCAATAGAAAAAGATAAGGGGTCACAATGCTTTTCTTATTAGTAGAGGACCCGAGGCAGGAAAACAGAATAAAAAATGAAAAAAATGGTTTAAACGTCAAATTTCTCTCATTTATCTACCAATGCAAAAGTTCAAATCTTACTTCCTTATAGAATGATTTTTAATTCAACTTTTTTAATTCAGAATAGCACCTGTTTCGCATTTGACAATTTTTTAATTAGGTTTTGTTTTGTTCTGGTACATTCTTGCAGGTTCATACGTGTTAATTTGCTCAAATTTCGTTGAAGTTTTTGAAGCTGATAAAACTTTTTTTTTTTCTTTTGGAAAATGGTTGTTCTTAAAAAGGTCAGAATAACAGAATTAGATTTTTGGTAGGTCCCATAGACCGAACAACATTTTTATATAGTTCCAAATTTATTTAAAGATTTTTTTTTAAACGAGTACAAATCTTTTCGAAATTTGCTGTCTTTTTGCCGAGCAGTACAAAAAAAACGATGCAAAAACATGCAGCGAATTTCAGCCTTCCTGCCCTGGGTTAGGACCTACAAGTGAGCGAGTAAAGTTTTAGGCAAATCTCTTAGGAATCTTCGGAGCAACGCCATACAAAGTTTTAACCAAAACTGTTTTTCAATGTTTTTGGCATTTTTGATGATATTTCATTAGATTTATGATTGAAATAATCTTTCAATATAATTTTAAAGCATTGTTTACATGTAACTAGCAGTCAACAGTGATTTTTGCACACTTCTGAATTGAATAGTCAATTAAAAAAACGGTTTACAGTTTTGGCACAGAGAACAGACGTACAAGCTAGCCCCCGGAACTTGTGTAAAATTTCCAACGACCGTTTTGAACCAATTTTTGTTTTTTGGCTGGGCCACCAGATGTCTCCAAACACACCGAAGAGAACTGTGAAAACCAAACTGAGAAAAAAAAATTTGATCAGTTTTGAAAAGGTCGTATGAACTGTTTGGCATGTTTCAAAAAAATCGCATGAGTAAAATTTTGCTCGCGTATAACTTTTTAATGCTGCCAGACATGCTGAGAACAGTAGCGTCCATTACCAGGAGGCTCAATCGAGCCTTTTGGTGTGGGGGAGTGTGGTGGGCCGCTACAAAAAAAAAAATGTTAGTTTTAAACGAAAAACCCGATTTACCGAGAAAATTGGTTCTAAAGCTATTTGCTGCTGTATTTGCAGTCTTCGGTCATTTTAAAGTCCAAACTAACCTGTAGGACGGTCTTCTATACCATTTCGGCTTAGTTTGATTCGTTCCAGTATTCAAAGGATGCCCTGAAGCGATATGAATCTAATAAAGTCTCTTTTGTATCGTAGAATATAAATTCTACCAACGCACAAAAACTAAGACCTATTTAAATGTACTGTACTATTTTGAAGCAGGCACTCAATGAGCCTCTCAAAGATGTCAAATTTAAAAAAGAAACGACGAAAAAGTGGATTTCTGAATAGAAGGAGCTGCTTTCAGATGTTGCGCAAAATCTTCGGAGTAGAGTCGGGCCAAATTATACGAATATGGTTTTGATCTGTATTGAAGCAATTATACCAAAAGATCACAAATGGTTCAAAGTATGGGTGGCGAAGATTTTCACCAAAATGGCCTTATTTTGAAGTTAGTGGACAGTAGAAACTGAATTTCTTTATGAATACTTTGCTTCATGGATCTGCCTGTAGGCTCTTTATGTACATTGAAGGAATTTTTTTGCATATATTCAGGGGTCTTTAGAGGTTTTGAACCTTATGGCCCACTATCAAAGACTGCCGAATTAGGGTAACGGACCAATTTTGGACCGCTTTGGGAAGTGGCAATGCTATTTTCTGAAATAAAAAAGCACATGTTACAATTTTTTACTGCTTTATCCGTTCATAACGAAGACCAACGCTTTTTCTATCGAAACATATCGTCGTTTGTTGCAATGTAACAAGATTTAAGCCTAAAAGCTCGTTTCTTTGATCATTACTCAGGTCGGTATTTTGGACCACCAGGTTTCTATTTTGGACCACCCTTTGGACCTATTTTGGACCACCCTTAATCTGAATTAGTTTTTTTTCTCAATTTTGCTTTACTTACAACCGTGATTGATGCTCAATTATAACAATAATTCAGTTAATCTCTACCTTTCCTGTTCTTGTAGTAAAGTTTTGATTATTCACGTTAATTCAATCCAATTTTTTCTCTAGCCTCTATTTAGGTACACTTGTTTGTATTAATAGTTCCTACTACAACCATCTGTTATTTTTCAACAACTTCTACTGCTTTAGACAGTAGTTTTTGATAAGAATAGAGTAAAAACAGGAAAATTCCCCAGTTATATAGTGTGTTTCAAATGTATTGAAAATTCCGACAGCATACTACTATCTCGACGAAATTTGTTCTGCAGTGTTTTATACTGACCAGTTGACTTATTTTTAGGATCAATTTTAGAACGCAAATCTCCTTCACGCGACCCAATGATAAGTCTGACATCATCAACTGCGCAACATTAATTGATGCATTTTGAGTTCCAAAACCTCAGTGGATTTGGTTTGGCCTTAGTACTGTAAAGTAGAATATATTTATTAAAAAATATATATATATACGAGAATTATGCGATATTTTTAACCATCTTATAGCCAGATTTTTGTTCGCTTTAAAATTCTCAAAAATTCTGTTTTCAAACAACTTTTGTTCCACAAAAATTCTTTAACACTTTTTTTTTAGAAATTGCACAACCTTAGGAGCTGAAAAACTAGATTTTTAGTACTTTTTCGCTTGTAATATTTACAAATTTCAACAATTTTTTCTAAGTTTTGAATCATGTAAAGAGCTTTAGAGAGTTGATTAAAAAAATAATAACAAAATTCAAATTTTCTACATATCAAACGATTAAAGTAGGGTGAATTATGCTTTTCATATCGCCGTACTACGTTGTATTACGTTCAAGAACATTTAACAGCAAGTTCAATACTCAGGTTATGTTGGGTGGTCCAAAATAAGTCCCTAAGGAATTCAGTAGGACCTATTTTCGACATGGGTCAAATCGCTATTAAAACAAGTTTTTTTGGTTCTCCGGGCTTGCAAACCAGTTTTCATGTGTTTTGTCATAGGTGTGAACATGTTTGTAGTTGTTAAATTCATCACAGCTTGGCAGAAAACTTCTTGGAAGTTGACTCCAATAATGACACGTCCTCCTTAATTGGGCTTGATTTGGTCCAACCGTTAAAAATCAAATCTTCTTTTTCAATTTTCTATGTCTTATCAGCTTATTTAAATGAAAGCTTAGATATGATTAGAATCATAAGAAGTAGCTTTAACTATATTTGATCAAAATTTTCATGGTTAACATGATATATGAGAGAAAATTGGAAAAAAGCTGCAAGGTGGTCCAAAATAGGTACCCGGTCCAAAATAAGTCCGTTACCCTAATACATGTGTTTTTTTTTCTTTCCATGTACATAAAGAGCCCGCAGGCGGATCCATGATGCGAAATTTTCATAAAGAAACTCGCTGACCCGGTGTGCTGTGCTACATCTTCCAAGAATAAATTAAATTTGTTAAAATAATTGGAATTTAGTTTAATTTTTAAATAGCATTTCGAAACAAATTTCAAATAATTTAGAAGTAAACGCTTTAAAAAGAGAACTGCAACTGGAGTTACGAATTTCAGTACAAAGGTGATTAAATAATATTTTCCGAAAATTCGACTTCGACCTTTTCAAACCTGCCTGTAAGATAACTGAATCTAAAGAATCCTGAAAAAGAAAAATCAAATTAACTTTAACCAGAATCAAAATCTCATGTGGAAATTCTGAATCATAGTTAAGATTAAAAACTCAAAATTACAAAATTTAATCAAAATTCAAGCTCCAAATAATAATAAGAACCTAGAACAAAATCCGAATTCAGAATAAGATTTCAAATTAATAGTTTAGAATATCCATTTGGGTTCATATACCTAGATAACATTCCTAACTAGAATACTGATCAAAGATTTAAGGGCTTTTGACAATTAGACCCCTTCATGTATTTTTAAGGGACACCTCGTGAAATAAGAAAAAAACTTTGCCAATTCCGCATCCCAGCTCTCCTAGTTCCCGTCCCGATACTAACCTGGTTGTGCTGGTTCTGTTCTGCCATTGCCTTCTCCTTGGCTTGCCGTTTGCATTTGTACCGATGGTTCTGAAACCATATCTTAACCTGTGAACGAAGAGACAGAAAAAAAACAAGGGGAAAAGAACATTAATGATGTTTTCAGGCTTCCGTGTCTGTCGTTGTTTGAAGCTGAGATAGATCTGTCTTGTTCATTTGCTGGCCAAGTAAGGGGGAATCGTAAAACGCTGCGAAGATGATGGAAAAGAACGAAGATGTTTCCTTTCGGCTGTCCGTCCCCAGGGAAGGCGGGTTCTCGTGGTGCCGGAAAGGAACGAGTGAAGTCAACCTAGCGGCAAAGCAGCCGAGCGTAAACGAAAGACGCAATCCTCGGAAGAAGGGAATCGCGCGAAACAAGATGGCGTATGGTCGGTCGAAGGAGAACGGCGAGCAGAAAATTGCGTTGCTTGCGAAAGAAAGTTTCTAGTGGGGAAACATTTCTCATATGCTGTATTGAGAGCTGGTTGGAAAAGATATCATTTGCACGGTAAGATTTACGCGAAAATAAAATCAACGAAAGATAAGAAACAGCACTAAATGAAAAAAAAACTTTCCGACGGCAGGCCGGAAGAAATACGACTCGCTCTATCTCTGTCTTTCGTTGAAACGCTCCATTGTGTGCGCAAGAGCTGTAAAGAGCCTTCTTCAGAACTCGACTTTCCACGATACAGGAAAACCGTCTTCCACCCACCTAACTGAAAGGAAGCGAATGAACTTCAACGAAGGCTACGTTCCAACCCTGATCACATCGCCGTTTATCTCCTGCCGCGTGAAGAACATTTGCCCGGTACAAATAAGGTACTGGGCCAGAAATCTAACATTTTAAGGCGCGTGATTATGAGTTTCTGAATATTAAATTGAAATTTCATTGTTAGAAGCTTAATGCACAAAGTAATGAACCTTAAAAAAAAAATTTTTGTAGAGAAATGAATCCAACTTCGATAAAATTTCAGGGACTAGATAAGAGAAAATCGATGTTGAAAAACATGCGAAAAAAATTTGCCTTGTCTCCCGACAATGCAAATCTTGCCGTGCTTAAAAATGTCCAAACTTGATTCCAACTACCGTAAGATGAAATGATGGGAATAGAAATAGACCAAGAAAAATGATTATGATCACATGGGAGAACTATTCCCTTCATTCCGATAGACATAGACACTCAACCAGTATAATATTCATACGCCAGGTTGGTCTCCTGTAGTAGAATGTTAATACATGGGCCCCGGAGAGGCGCAAGATGTGGGTTCAAGTCTCACCGGGAGACAAGGCGAATTTTTTTCGCATGGTTTTCAACATCGATTTTCTCTTATCTAGTCCCTGAAATTTTATCTAAGTTGGATTCATTTCTTTACTAAAAAAAAAGTTTCGCTGACTGAATGTTTGAGTCAAGACCCATCTCTGGGTCGCAATTTAAAAACTTTAAAAAAATGTTTTTATGTAATCCAAAGTTGAAAACTGAACATTTTGACACTGAAAACAGTATCGGAAAGTAATACTTTTTACCACTGAATTCAGTGTTGAACCACTGAATTCAGTGTTGAAAAGTACATTTCACGACCTACTTGATCAAAAATTTTCAGTCGTTGGCATGGTCGCCCACATGTTGTTATTTGTTGACATGTGCTTCTGTTAGGTTAATTAATAAATTTTTCATGGAGTTTTTCGAATTTGCATAAAATTGTGTATGCAGTTCGTTGCCAAACTCGATTTTTTTCAAGATTCGGTGTTAACGGGTGGCAACTAAAATTTTGGAATTTTTTCGGGGCCCCAATACTCAAACATAAACGATCTCAGAGAAAAATGAGAGTGAGTATGTATAAGCTTTTCTTCTCCTTTTTTTCAGTATTTTTTGTTTTGTTTATGTTTGCTCAGTTTTGCTCAAAATGCCGTCAAAACAAGAAGCATTTTACGAACGAGTTAGACAGTTTAGACAGACAAAAAAAATTAAAAAAAAAAAAAACAAATAAACAACAATGAAAAACAAACAACAATGAACTGCACAATGGTCAATTCACGATGACGTAGCTCTCTTTTGTTGTGACAGTTCGCGCGACATGTTTACAAAATTTTACGAACGGGAAATAGAGTGCGGCGAAGATTTTCGTGTAGCTGCACGGTCAAGAAATTTAACTCAAAACTCAGTTTAAGGATAGCAAAAAACCAAGTTCCGTTTTGTGAATTAAATTTAGCGCATTTTTTGGTTTCTCACGTTTATCTCTCTGGGAATGAACAGAAAGTTTAAAATTCGTGAAAAATTCGAAAAGGAGGTTTGTTTATTCAAATGTTTCAACATTTTTTCAAAACCCTTCGCAACACATTTAACTTTTAAGTTTAAGTCCATTTATTCCAGCTGGATTTCAGCTAGTTTAACAAACAAAATTATTGATTTTTCATTATTTGATACTTAAAACATCTTATTTTCTTTTTATTTTTTATATCCTAAAATTGAGCTGAGAACTTTTGCTAAAATCGTGTGAATGAGAATTAAATGAGGACCCAAATGTTTGCTTTGCTTCCTCAGAGTGTAGAATTGTAAAATAAGGAATCAAAACAGGAATCGGAAAATTTCAAAAACAGTGAGGCCAGGCAGTGCGTTAATCGATGGAAGCGAAAAGTTTTTCTTTCCCTCCTTAAGAAAACCCCGTATGATCTGTCAAAAGTTGGGTGAAATTTTTGCTGCATCCTACTTGCACTAATGGAAAACCATCACCCAAATTCGGCACCGCTTCCATCGCCTATTAAAAGTGAAAATGTGACGGCTTCCACTGTTTACCATATCTTAAAATCCCCAACAAGGTAGCAAGCTCGCAAGCAAGGTAGTTGCCAGCGAAAATTATGGACGCAAAAGAACTTCGTTCTCTTTCTCGTCCTTCCAACAACAAGGATTCACTGAGCCAACGGGTTGCCGTCAAAAAGTTCAATTGTTCTCATCAGTACCTACATTGGAAAGACACTGAAAAAAGTTGGAATTAAGTGTCGAAAGAAGACAAGAGCCCCAGAATACACTGAGGATCAGATTTCGACTCTTAAATCCCAATGCCGCTGGATGATAAAAAATCATTCCGGTCGACGAAAGTAACTTCTCTCTTTCGGAGACGCACATCCCCAGAAAAGATCAATACTTTTCCAGTGATAGTTCTACTACGTCTCCGAACATTTAATACAAGTTCAAACATAAGTCTGAACAGAAAGTGATGCTGTACATCGCCATTTCTGAGAGAGGTATTTCTAAGCCATGGTTTAAGCCCTCCTGGTTTGGCTATCAATCAAGGTGTGTACCAGAATGAATGTTTGAAGAACATTTTGAAGCCGCTTCTACACAAACGTCATGCAGATGGACAATACGTGTTTTGGCCGAATAAAACGTCATCGCATTATGCAAAAAAAAAACAATCCTTCCTAAATACTCATTCGATCCCATTTGTGCCCTAGAACCACAACCCGACAAATCTGCCTCAGTGTCGCCCAATCGAAGAAACAATCAGTCAGCAAGAATATTGTTGAATGATGTACCCAGCACTGTGGGTGTATGTAAACAGGCATTAAGAAAATAAAAATTCTTTGTTTCCTACCGTGCGTTGGCAAAAAACACCAGCCAAGATGGCCTGTGAGTGTGTATGTAAACCGGCCGGCAATAGAAAACCATTTCTAGTTTCCCCTTGCTACCTCATTCCCCTCCTATCTCATCCCTTTTTATATGGCAAAAATGGCTGATAAAACGCTTTTTATGCAAGTCTCTAGCAAACCAATAGCAAGATGCATTTTTGGTTGTGCAGGTCCGATAGATTGAGACTCTAATCATTTCTAGTTAAAATTGTATCGGTATCAGTAAACCTTTTTCCGTCTTATTGGTTCCCCATCCTTGATAGGATTAAAAGGAAGAACATTTACCTTAAAGCTCTACATTCAACTGCCACGCCTCACCGTCATCACAAAAAAGCAGGGATCAAACCATGCCTTGAATTTCCCTTGATGTGTCTCGTCGCACCGGAAAGCGTCAGCCAAGCATCTTGGAGTGTAAAATTTTCCGCAAACAGGCTTCAAAGCGTTCTAATTTCATTACCATCACTCTTTGCCTGCACCACCCTTCGCTGACTGTTTGTCGCGGGTAGTTCCGGGTCTGGCCGGATGTTGCTCTACTTAGGCGACCGGCAGCAGTTGGCGCTGGGTGCCCTCAGTATTATTGGGGTGCTTCTGAGGGACAATTGTGTGCGAGAGTATGTATGTATGTTGGGGCTCAAGTGTGCTTAAATTTTCCGGTCCTACAGAGGTCTCTGAAAAACTATTTGAAAATTCAGAACCGTTCACTTGCAGTGGAGATTGTTTACATAAATGTGCTCAGTGAATTCAGATATTCATCATGTAAACTCAAGAGAAAAAATGAAAGATAAATACAAAGAAAACTATCTTTTACCAAAGCACATAGGCAGCATTAAAATGTTATTTTACAATTACAAAATATTTGCAAGTTAATTTCTATGAGTTGAGTTAAAAAAAATTGAAGGTTGAAGACAAAAATCGTAAATTATGTTTACCACATTTGTGTATTCGGTAAGGATTTCGCAAATAATGTAGATAAATCTGTGCAAAATCCGGACGTTTATCTCCGAGAGCCGGGCATCCTGGCCTGGCCGGGCCGGGCTTTTACAATTTTATCCTCTGAAAATCCGGAAAAGCCCGGATAAAGTCGGGCAGTTTGGAATGCTTAGTTTAAAATAAGGTTGCCATAGTTTTTTCCGCACGTCCCCGGGCCGGGTTAACCTAGGCTGTTTTATCTAAAAACCGGACAAAATACGGCCATTTGATTTAAATATTATCAACACAACATCCGGGCTGTATCTGGGCAAATTTGGTCAAAATCCAAGTGTTACTGAATGCATAATAAGAGGAAAAACACTTGACAACCTGAAACACATCAGCAGGTTTATTTAAATATTTTTTCTTTTATTTCAGAAAATCGTCTTTCATTATTTTGATAAAACATAAGCAAAAAAATTGATTTTTGATGCAAAAATAAAATAAATTAAAAAACCAATCTGAGGTTTGTCTGGTTTTTCGAATGTTTTTTTTTAAACGAAATCCGGGCCGGACCTGACTTTTCCCAAATTGTCTGTCAAACATCCGGGCAACTCCTGGTGAATCCGGGCAATCAGCTTAGTTTGGAAGATGCATTTTGTTGATCCGAACACAACCGAAACAAAAAAAATGCATTGGGTTGAATACACAATTTTTTGCAATGCTGGAAAATGCGCTTCAAAACCAATTCATTTTATCCAAAAAAAAGAATTTGAAGATTTCCACTGAAATTAAAACAGTGTCTGACGGAGGGTAGCACTTTTTGACACTAATATTGCCGCAGTCCGTGGCGTAGAGGATAAACTTCAAGTCTCCTAAGCCAACGATCACGAGATCAATTCTCGGTCACGGCATACATAGTACACTTTCTGTCGATTGGTGGTTTTAGCATTTGTAAGATGCTAGCCATCATCTCCTTGAAAGATGTAGGGGAGAGTGAGGTATCGTGGGCCATGGGGAAACGTGGGCCACTTTTAATATCTCAAATGTTTGTTGAGATAAAAATTTCAAACCAACTGTCATCGTCGTCGCTTTGCGTGAGTATTTATTCCTATATGTTGTTGACTGAAATACGCATCATATGCTTCTTTTATATATCAAGCTAAAAAAAGTTAGAAAAATTTACTTACATAATTAAAAAAACACCCGCTAATTTCATCGATGGGGAACCTAAAGTGCATAACAAAAATATGCTCATACGCTTATGATCTTAGTTTTGTCATGATCTTTCACATGGAAAAGGAATTTTTGATGAAACATCGTCACACAAACGCAACCAATTTGCAAATCATAGCTTGTGTGGAATCGTGGGCCACACATTTTGAATCACCTATATTTTTATGTTTTTATACACATTCAGAAATAAAAATACGTTTTACCCATCTGTAAAGTTTTCTTATGCCAAATGAAGAGTTATGAAAAATATTTTGTCCATCCTATATATGAAATTTTGCAAAAACGTTCGTGAGCCAGGTTTTTGAATCTATGCGATCATACACAGCTCTCTTTTTTATTTCATCATCTGAAATTGCTTTGAAATTACGAAATGAATTAGGAAATCACAGTTTTGGGTTAACTCATAAACTTTGCATGTTATTTGGTCAATTTGGATTTGGTGGCCCACGATTCCCCACCATTTTTCAAAATCCAAAAAATATAGCTTTTTTAAAACAGTCAGAATTCGGGGAAAATAACTTATTAAAAATTAAAAAAAAAAACCTTATGATACCTTGAAAATGTAGAAACCCATACCATTTTTTATTTTGATTTTATCTTTTATAATAAAGAAGTTATGGAACAACGAAAAAAAGTGGCCCATGATTCCCCACTCTCCCATACGCTTAGAGTTGAGCAAATGGAATCTCTTCGAGAAAGCATCAAGTCTCTTTAAGATCCTGTTCTTATGTGTTATTGTTCGTTATTTGAAAACGGTATCAAAAAGTACTACTTTTCTAAACTGGCTTTTTCGGTATAAAAGTAGGTCTTTATGCAATCAAAGTTTGTTTTCAAAATCTGATATTTTAGTGCAGATTTGCAAAAATAGCTATTTCGCTCAAGCTCATCTAGATTTTTTTTTTATTATGATCACATTTCATCTGACTGAATAGTCTACATGAAAAATTAATACTAAGCTTAACTTCACAAATGTAGTTAAGGAAGATGTATAGTTTTCTATTGAGTCAATCAGATTTCTAAGTTGTGGCGAATTACTTATTCGAGATCTAAAACAACTACATAAGGAGTGTATCGAAAACAAGTTATAAACACATTTTTTTCATTGTATTGATTTTATTGATGATTCAAACAAAGAAACAGTTCGGAAGTGCTTTAAAAAGCTTATGCTTACAGTTTATAAAGAAATACAAGTAAAAAAGTAATTATTGGTAATATTCTCAGACTTTCGACTTGACGCGTTTCATAAGGTTTTTACAGCTGATTGATCACACTTTTTGGCCGCAGCATTCCAATTTTTCTTGAAAACCGCCATGGTCCTGTTGGCCTTACCATCCTTCTTGAAAACTTTCTTGACGATAGCCCAATATCGTTCTATGGGGCGAAGCTGGGGGCAGTTTGGTGGGTTTATATCTTTCTCAACGCAAAAGCAGCAACCTTTTCTGCAAACACTCCTTTTATTGCTCCTTTTGTAAAGAAACTCGCCGACTTCAATCCGCAGGAGCAGATTGCCTGCCACAGAAGCACTTTCTGGCCAAATTGTTCCATCTCAATCGACTTCTCCTGGTCACTCACATCTTCCCCAATAGCTGCAGTGTAGAATTTTGGTCCGGGAAGAGTACTGAAATCCTCTTTTACATAAGTTTCATCGTCCATGAGAATGCGCGCATCTGGTTTCTGCAAAATCCGATGATACAGCTTCCGGGCTCTGGTTTTGTCTCGTGATTTTTGTTCAACCGTTTGTTTGGACACTTTCTGCTTTTTGTATGTCTCCAGGTTGTTCCGCTTCTTGGTTCGCTGTACCATTCCGATCGATGTCCCAGCTTTTTTCGTCAAATCCCGTATGGACATCGATTGTTTCCGGTTGATGAGGTTGATTAACTTACGGTCTGGTCTGGTTTTCTGCCTCTTCCTGGCAAATCATCGAACGTATAGTGTTCCTCGAACTTGTGGATGATGGATTTTATGCTCGCCGGATGAATGCCGAAACGTTTCGCCACTTCATTCATCGAGATGCCTTTCTCTCGCATCCAATTTTAACTTCTTTTTTAAATCGCGACGTTTTGGGAGAAACGAATGTTTCGAACGTAAACAAAGCGCTGGTTCACTCTTGACAGATCAAGATGCTACATACAGGTGAGCACAGTAGAAGGCCCAAATAAGTTCCACTTCTGCTTCCTTCGCGTTTTTCAAAAATCCACATCTAAACGGTAGAGATATCCTACACTACGTACGCGACGTACCTAGCAGTTCGGCATACGCAGTGGGTAAAGTCTAATCTTTGTATCCTTAACTGCGAGTTCTGGACGAACTAAACTGGAAAGCCCCCCGTCAAAAGGGTAATCTACCACAACCGTTTTTCACCGATTTTTTGGCTGGCAACCCTAGGATTTTCCTCCGTCGAGTGTCCAATGAAGAGGAGCTTAGTCTAGACTCGCGCCTGTCAAATCAAACGTATGGAAATTTCACGATGACGACTCAGATGAATCCCGACGATGATGTCCATCCCGCTTCGTGTGGCTGTATAAGGAGTGTTCATTTTATAAAACGGGCACTGTGTTTTGACGATATCTTATTGATTTATTGACCAAATTTCATAAAGTTCTCTGTAAATCATTGCAAAACTAAACCAGAACAAGAAGAAAGTGAGAAATTTAACCAAAAGTTTTCAATGATAAAATTGGTGCATTTTTCCTCGAACTCCCCTCATAAGCCTCTTTACAGTTCGCGGATTGACTTTTCGGCTCGCTTTGTCCACATTTTCTTGTACTCGTCGATGGACTGTGCTTCTCTACCATCCTCCCGAAGATTGCGCTCGATGTTTGCCTAGTAACGCTCTACCGGGCGCAGCTCAGGACAATTTGGCGGATTGTCCTCTTTCTAAACAAAACATATCTTGAAGGATTTCAGTAGTTTGAGAGTAGCTGAAGCGTAGTGAGCGGAAGCAAGGTCAGGCCAGAACAATGATGGGCTTGTTTGATGACGATAAAGAGGAACAAGACGTTTTTCGATGCATTCCTTACGATAGTTTTCACCATTGATAATACCTGTTATGAAATACGGCGAACTTCTTTCTCCGCAAGAGCAAATAGCTTGCCAAGCAAGCACTTTTCTGACAAACTTTTCGATTTCAATGGATCGCTTATCACCACCTCCTTACCAACAATTGAGTTGAAAAATTGCGGCCCAGGAAGAGCGGCTGTGTCCAGTTTGCAATAAGTTTCATCGTCCATCAAAATGCAACGGTTCCTTTTTTCTTTAAAATCGTATCCAGTCTCCGACATCGCTACTTCGCTCGTTCGAGCTGTTCCGCGCTCCGTTTGGGATGTCTCTCTTCCTGTAGGTCTTAATGTGGTTCCTTCGTTTTATATTTTGGACGGAAGTTTTCAGTTTCTTGGCAATTCTTCGAACAGAGTTGTGTTCATGTGACAACAAAGCTTAACACATTCCTTCTCGATTTGTGGATTCACTGTGCCTCTTCTGGTTTTGGATCTTGGCAAATCTTCAAGAGTATGGTACTCTCCAAACTTTCTGATGATTTGATAAACCGCAAACTTCGATCGTTTCACAAGCTTTGCAATATTTCTACACAATAGTCCATCTGAGCAGTACTTTTGAATTATAAAAATACAGGTTTCTTTATCAATTCGTCCCATTTTACGAAATCCAGTCGCTTTCTCACAAAAAATATGTCAGTGCTTTGTCAACAAACTTTTATACACGATGAAACCAGTTTCATCAAATTTGGGTTATACGTCAACTGTTTATCGTAACATCTGGGTGTCCGTTTTATAAAATGAACACTCCTTACTCTTCTGGTAAGGTTCTGTTTCAGCGTCCTACCGAGTTGTTTACTGCACACTCCTTTTTCTTCGGTTTTTTCACTTTATCTGGCAAATAAAACAAAAAAAAAACAAATTTTGTTATGACTTATTTTTATTTTTGCATCCGAAACAAAATTTTTTGAGCAAGTTTTATAAAAATAATCATGAAAGTTGTCTTAGAAGCCTCAAATACGTTTTAAAATCTGCTGACAAATTTAAATTTTTTCCATTTTTTCTGTTGAGTAATACCTGAGTTTGGACCAAATTTTTCCGGATTTTGCCGTATTTTGGACGACAATTTTGAATCCGAATGGCCGAATTTTTCCTGGTTTTAAATAAAATTGCCCAGATTTGTCCGGCCTGGATACGTGCTGAAAAAATTCTGCCAACCGTAATCTAGACCAAGCAATGTTGGTTGTAGAACTTGTAGTCCGTAAGCTCCTGGGGGTGTTTCCACGGCAGGAATCTGAGTGCGTATTTCACAAACTCTAGGCAGTAGAAAAAAAACTTACACCAATTTGGCTCGGTGCTTGTTTGAATTTCATAGAATTCCTTTTTTGGGTATTGAATTTGACATCCCATTTAAAGAAAAGCTCAAGCATTTGGGGCTGTTCGATTTGGTGTTCTTAATCAGAATTTTACACCCAAACAGATACAGTCCTGGGTTGTAACGAAGATTGATTCTTTTTTCCCTAATGAAAGGGTAGCTAAATAATTTTTTCCAATTAAGACTATTATAAGAACGACTCAAAACCCGCTGTCAAAATAAACGTTGCAAAACATAACCACATTCAGTGGGTCCAATGTGCACCATTAGTTTATTATTGGCAGAGCCAGGAAATGAATGAATTTCCGGACACATCTCCATGAATGGATGCAAATCTTGAAACCAATTTACGCGAATATGAATACGGTGCGCACGAATGTTGTCGGATAATTATGGCACTGATTATTTCTGATGAGATAATGAGGTACTGAAGCGGACTCTGTATGCTACCTGCTAAATTGGAATTGCATAACTCGGGTAATTGTATGGCTGATAAGCTTGTGAGGCACCTTACTCCGGTAACTGGATGGAAAACATTTCTCTGTGAATGATGATTTATTTAAAAAAATCTTTTCCTCCAATGAAGGATGTGACTCTTAGCAAATACCGGCGGCAAAATCCACAGAAGAGCCCCTGAATATCATGTCCTAACTAATGAACGGATGTGCTACAGTGTGTTGCATAGCTGTTGTTTGTTCAATTCAATGGAGCAGAAATAATTAGAAATAGGAAACATTCACACGGTTCCGAGAAGCGGTTGGAGCTAAATTACGCAGGTGAACGAAAGAGGCTCTCCATCGTCGTTGATCTATGGTCGGTCACTAAAGAAGGCGGAGGAGAGGCAGCAAAACGGGCTACTAAAAGAGTTTCAGCCCAAACCAAGCAACGAACGGTTCTGGGATCCTCAACACTTCAACAGTCTCCACATGGACAGTCAAACGAAAGTTTGTAAATGCGACGATGGGATAATGACACTGATTCTCGAATGGGAGCCGACGTGGGGTGTGATGGCGCCTAGGAGACGAGAATGGGTGCCTCACTTTTAAGTAGAGCCGGCTTCCCATGCTATCGTATGTACTCGTACGTTCATGTATCTTGGGGGCTAGGTCCCATTCCTGATGGGTAAAAAGACCGTGAAGAAGCACCCATCGTGGCTGGCAGTTTTTACCCTTCAATGTGTACAAACATCACCTCAGGCCGCACATCTCCCTCCCAGCCGAGGGGCTCTCGGATGAGCAAACGCGGAGAGGCCACTCGTCTTCAACGATTTGGAGTGGCTCATAATAACTCACTAGTGGTTACTTTAACTATAATATATTTTCATTTCTTTTCAAATATCACGTATTTAGAGACCTGCTCTTTTTTACTCGTATTTTTCAATTTCGGAGTGTGAATGGGGCCACTCACATGCACCGAACTTGTGGCTGCCAAGACGGGCGAGATGTTTGCTGGCAAGTGTTTTACACACAACATGGCGTCCGGCGTTGTGACGTGAAAAAAGAGAATATTTAATGAATATTTACAGTGCATTTTTTTTTATTTTGCTCTATCCACTTTAGCGAAACCGAGTGTCGATGGGAGCTTTTTGTTGGTATCAAGAACTTGAGATAAGGTCAGGTACCACCAACAACGGCAGCTAGGAATGGGAAAAAACACTAAGCTAGCAAAAAAATCCTAGTGGCGGCGGGTAATGACGCGATAACTCATATGCAGATCAATGATGGGATAGAAAAATGATAAAAGTAGTTACAGTTTTATCATTTTATTCGAAGAAATCATTCACACATGCAGCTAGAGCTACGTTCAAAGTTTAACACGAAGTTAAACAGTAAACAATATGTTTAAAAAGCTGATGTGTGCCAAACTCAAAACCTTAGAGGCTTTATAATTTTGTTAGTCTACCAGAAGGCACCAAGCCAAAACTTAGTTCATTTGGTCAACTCAAAGTAGTATGAGGATTTGATATATTTTATTTGGAGATTTTATTTGGGTTTCAAGACCATTTTTTTAAAACTTATTCTTGTGCATACGGCTGGAATGACAAATTGATTTTCTGGAAGCAGACATTAAGTGGTATAAATGAGAATCAAGCATTTGCTTCGGTAGTTTTCTCTTAGCTTAAAATTAAGAATTGCTAAATTTGTTAGAATTTGCTTAGCTATGTACGAAAAAGCTAACGGGTTGTTACAAAAAAAGTCCTTCGAAGAACGTAAGATAATACATACCTACTTATACAAAAAAGTTATTGAAGATATAAAAGAGGTATCTCCATCTTCTTACCCGAATTAACGTGTTAGTGTACTCAAGTCGGTATTTCACATTTCACATTTGGTTTATTTTTTAATCTAACGCAAATTTTTCTTTAACTTCCACTCAATGCTTGTTATCGATAACTTCTATAATTTTCACGCACCGTTTTCTTTTTATTTTGTTTTAATCCAAGAAAATAAATTTTTATTTCATTTATTGTCGAAGAGGAGGTCATGATTCGTTAGCAACAAACGCGTTTTATTTTGACTCCATCACTTTATTATTGAATGTTTTAGTGTTTAAATTGCTTCAAAACTTGAAAAAAAATGAAATATCGAACCTCCAAATGTGTCACCCGTTAAAAGTGATTTTCAGGGAAGTGACAGTGCAGTCTCCTTCGTGAAGTAAAGACTTTGAGCATCGTTTTCCTTAGGGCTGTGTAGAGCGAGAATCCATCAAGAGCTGGCTAGAAAGTTGAATCGATTAACGATTATCTGGGCCCAATGATTGTTTGGTGAATTCGTTTCATAATAATTATTATACGTAAGTTTAAAAAAAATGAATATTTTCTGGACATTTTTCATGGAAATTTCCAAATTTCCAATGCTTTGAAGCATCTCAGATTTTAAAGAGTAGTAAGCTCAAAAAAATTTGTACATTCCAACATTTTCTGGCTCAGCATTTTTTTCCGAAATGTAGTCCCTTTAATAAATTGATTTTGAGCGGTTGTCATTGTTTTTTGTATTTTTAGAGTCTATTTTCTATTTCTGGTAGCTTTTCATTTGATTTATGTTAATCACTTCTTGATGACCCACGTGCGCGTGTGTGAAAAATTTTCGGAGTGCTGCGATTGGAAAAAAAATCTGCGATGGGTCGATTCACGATGACATAATATCCCTTTGTGGTGTGGTTTTTGGTTCCTTGACAGAAATCTATCCGGGAATGTACAGAAAGTTGAATATTCTTAAAAAATTCGAAAAGATGGTTTGGTCATTGAAATGTTTCAACATGTTATACCCCTTTTTCAGCATATTTTTTCTGGACCAACCTACTTTGCATTGAATATTCTGGAGCAGCCATCTACTTGAAACAAAAAATCCCATCTAATGTCCAAATGTGCAAGCTTCTAAAGAATTCTAATGTGTCGAATCGAATGTCCGAAAGCTTCTTGTGTAATTTTGACCGGAAACTGTAAACAAGTGCACATTCTTTTACCATGACAATATTCAGGGACAGAAAATCTAATACAGGAAAATTCTCCGGTAAACGCACCGGAAGAAAGGGCTGACCTTTTCTAAACTATTAAGGATATGATATTTCCGACGAATAGTATAACTCTCAAGTTTAAATCAATTTTTTTTTTCAATATTTCTGTTTTCACCTGGACTTACAAACAAAATGATTGATTTTTCATTACTTGATACTAAAACATCTTATTTCATAACAACTGATTTCCTTTTCAATTTTTTTTACCCAAATATTGAGCTGAGAACTATTGCCAAAAATTTGTGAGGAAAATTAAATGAGGACCCAAAGGTTTGCTTAGTTTCCTCAGCGTGTACGACTTTAAAATAAGCAATCAAAACAGAAACTGCGAAGTTTCAAAAACAGTGAGGTCAGCCAGTGCGTGAATGGACTCATAGCAGGGCAAACGCACTTAATGCATTTATTAGTAAGGTTGAATTTGAGAAGTGAGCTTTCAAATAAATGTTTGGTTCCGTTGAGATTGTCTAATAAATTCTTTTATATTTATCATGAACCCTTTGGAAAGGATAAAGTTCCAAAGATTGCATTGTTGTTACAATACCCTTATTTCTTTTTAATTTTTCTTTCCAAGAGTGAGCAATGGCGCAATGTCCATGGTCGATAACCAGAGATGGGGAGCAAAAAAATTTAAAATCAATATGTTCTCGAATTCGGAACTTCTTTGTAAAATAACCTCTATCCCCGGCAGAAAACGCTCATCGTGCCCCGATTTATGGTGCTTATACTGCCCCACTGGGGGGTTCTCATTATGCCCCTACAGTGGATGGTTTTCAGCTTTCGGCAAAAATTTTCAAAATGCATTTTTAAACGGGTTTATCTACTTTTTCAAGTTTCATCCAATTAGGCAATAGACTATTTGAGAGTCTGAACACGAAACAATGATGCAATTCACATATTATAGCTGTTCTCTATGGTTAAATAAGCGTTTTCCTTAAGGTGCCCATTATGCCCTTATCTCCCCAAATGGGATTTTAATCCGTTTGGATAATTTATCCCGGAATAAAAAACAAGAGAGAATCGAACCCATCGGAACATTCTTATTTCGACTTGCCAGTCCGATAACTTAACCAGTGCACCAACTTAGTCAGTTGACAAATGAAGATTTATTGTTATAGTCTTTTGACGTCCGATCTCCGAAAAAACGCTCTGCGTTGGCCGGATTTTTTTTTTCATTCTCCTTTGTCTTTGATGGGAATAGTCCTATTTGCCGCTGGTAGTGTTCGTGATATTATGTTGGTTGTTTCACCAACACTTATCAGTTTTGGGACAATCAACCTCAAAAACAACCATGTGTGCCCATTTTTTGTACCGAGAGTTTTTGAGGTTAATTGTCCCGTCTCATCTGTACACGCTCAGCAAGTGTGCGTAAGAAATGTCAAAAACAACTCTATGAGATGCGAACGGGATGATAATGGGATGGAAATGGAATGGGAATGGGAATGGGAATGGGAATGGGAATGGGAATGGGAATGGGAATGGGAATGGGAATGGGAATGGGAATGGGAATGGGAATGGGAATGGGAATGGGAATGGGAATGGGAATAGGAATGGGGATGGGAATGGGAATGGGAATGGGAATAGGAATGGGGATGGGAATGGGAATGGGAATGGGAATGGGAATGGGAATGGGAATGGGAATGGGAATGGGAATGGGAATGGGAATGGGAATGGGAATGGGAATGGGAATGGGAATGGGAATGGGAATGGGAATGGGAATGGGAATGGGAATGGGAATGGGAATGGGAATGGGAATGGGAATGGGAATGGGAATGGGAATGGGAATGGGAATGGGAATGGGAATGGGAATGGGAATGGGAATGGGAATGGGAATGGGAATGGGAATGGGAATGGGAATGGGAATGGGTATTGCGAGGGTAGCGGGTAGCGAGGTATTGCATGACTACTTTTCATGCAACGCTTTGCGATTCACAAAGATGCCAAATGAATTTATCAATACCGAAAGACCGCTATTAAACAGTCAATAACTTTTTTGCCTAGTAAGATACAAAGTTAAAGTCTTCGACAAAGTTGTTCAACGGAAAATTTATAAATTGGTACAAAAACCAAAAGCAGACTCGTTTCCACAGAAGGAACCAAAATGATGTAGATTTTTCAGTACAAAATATTCAATTTTCCTATACAAACCTTAATGAGTAAGTACATAAATAAAATCATTTTTAATAAAGTGTGAAGAATCTCATGAAAGTTCATGAAATGTGTTTCTTTCGTCTCAGTTCCACAGAGGGTTGAATAGCTTTCTTTTCAGCTTGATTTTGTGACATAAAAGTATCGCTCTCCTTTATGGAGCTTATGGTTCCTAGGGGGTGGCTTAGTGGCAAAATTATAGACCTATATATGTATTTCAAATCACTCTACTCAATTCTAAATGACTGTCAGTTAAAAAGCACAGTTCTGTGCCTTCAATAATTGACTGCCCGAAGAAATGGAATTCTCTTTGTTAACACTCCTATTGAATCAAATAATACATGTGAAAAAGAATTGGTTGAAACTTACGGTTTTGGCCGATCCACATTGCTGCCGATTGCAGCAGAATCAAAACATTGTTTTTTTGGTTTCTCTTGCTATTTCCAATTCGCAATCGAGAACAATAGATTATCAATTGCTGATGACAGGTGATGATGATAAACGCGGTACAAATGTTTACATCATCACACGGTTAGGCGGGAATACTCAAATTGGGTTTGTGGTGATACAACAGTGTTGCCAGATATTCTGGGTAAGAGTATCAAAGTACTCATTGAGAAATGAGTACTTTCCCGGTTAGGGAATATAAGAAGTGGAAAGTGAGAATTAGCTATCGCTAATTAATATAATTGAATTCTACTGACCTCACAGACAAAACAAGAATAAAGATAATTCTATTCCACCACTGAAACCTCCGTTTTCAACAGAATTTTTATACGTAGAGGACATTTTCCTAGTATGAAATGAAGCTCACAATTTCTTTATCCAGCAATATGAAGATAACAGTGCTTTTAGGTATAAGACGTTGAAATAATTCAACTTTTCTCCAGATTCAGCTCAAAAAAATCATCAAAGTAACCGGTCTTCGACCAATTACGTATAATTACACCATCACCAAAGCGTTTTTATTTCCCCCTTCCTGGGCCCAGAATCAAACACCAAAAAGGTTGGGGCGAAAGTCACACCTCTACTTTGACTGGGGCTAGCTGGACAACTCGTAAAAGATCAAAAGCAAAACGGGCGGCTATGCGTGTTTCCATGACAGTGACAAGACGACGACGACGCCATGTTTTGTGGCGTTCAAAGGCGATTCGTCGAAGGATGCAATGAAAAAAGTTGAATCTCCATCGACAATGCTTTAAATTGTAACAGAATTATGAGGGAAAAACAACCGGTTATAAAGCTGGTAAGAAACGAAGTGGAAAGACGGTGCCATTTCGGCTGACAGCCGTCTATCAAGTTGAATTGAAGCTGAATTATTTCTAATTAGACTCGAATAACAACAATCGGCGCTTTCGGAGAACGTTGTTCCGTTTGACGTTAGCCGCTCCGATGGTTTTTTTCTTCGTTTTGAGGGAACACGGAATTAGCAGATTAAGTATCAGGTAAATTTTGAATAATCTGCGTGGGAAGTGGAGATTTTGAATTTGCAAGGGAGCCCTATTCTCAGGTACATTCTGAAGCAAACTGTTTATTGTGGTATTTGCTCGGTCCCTACGCTTATTGATGATCAAAAAGTTCTACCACAAATCGAATCTACAGGTGTTACTCATCAAAACTACAGGGTTTTTTTTGTGTCTATGCGAAGCGCATTTCAACCTGTTGTTTTGGGCTCGTTTTCGAGGTTTTAAAATCACCACGGTTGATCGGTAATAACTTCACCGTTGACTGAACGCCTGTAATGAAGCTGTTTTAGCGCATTAGCAACCGGGATCGTTCCCTATTTTCGACAAAGAATTGGTGGTAGCAAAAATTGCCCAAATTTAATCCCCATTTCCTTCCGGTCTTAGCAGACGAAATGTTTCGGGAGAAACCCCGCGCCCGAAACTAAGTTTTCTCATCCATAGGAAAACCCCAAAAAAATCAAGATAGACTCACCACTTTCTTCTCGTTTTCTCATCGCAAAATTTTGCAAACCAAAACAATCCGAGCTCCTAATCCGGTACGGAAAATAATTAGTTGTCTGTTTCGAAAACGGCTTTTGTGGCCGAAGAAATTTCTCAATGAAAGTCAGGTAGCGTTGCCCGGTAAAATGGGACGAGGGTGGAATTTACGAAAATAAACAAAAACAAAAAACCGAAACCCACCATAAAAACCCAAACTGTTATTGTTTGTGTTTCAACTTTCGGGGCTCACAATTTGAAAGGATTAAAAACTGACTTGGAACAGCGTTCAGCCCCGTTGCCATGGCAGTTAAGACGGAAGGTGGTACCTTCGCCTTGTTCCTTGAATAATAATCACACTTCAGACGTTCGGAAATTTCTTACCGAGGTTGACCTCCCGGCTTTTATGTTTTCTTTGCAGGGAAAGGAGGTTCAAATCGTTATTTGAAAGTCACTTCCGTTTTGTTCGATAACATTTTCGACGGTGTTGTTGACTCTTGAAAAGTTTTTACTTGGATAGATGAACAAAAAAACGATGAGCGAAAATAAGCATGTCTTTCCAGCCATTGAGAGAATTATGATTTATGATTATTATTTCCAACAGGCACATTTGAATTCTATTTAAAAAAAAGAACTATGACACGTTAACGTACTTATAATTCAATCCTTAGCTGGTACAAAATAGGTCAATTCAGTGTGGGCCATTGTTGAGAACTATTAAACACATACCAAATCATTATGTCTGTCTGTATTTATTAGCGAATAAAACCGCAATGATGATGAGCCACTCAAATGATGTTTTAATATACAGGACTAAGCCGTGCTTAGTAAGTACCTACTCCTTTTTATGAGAACCATGTTCTGGCTCATTGAACAACATTTAGCTAAATCGAACAAACTGTGTCGAGTGCACTTAGCAGGAACGCCAGAAAATAATCGCGGACATCTACATATATCTGTTCGCAGCTTTGACGCTTGAGTAAAAATCATCGAGAAATTAAAAACAGCATTTTCATACAGCCATGTTCTCGGTGTACATATGTAAGTATGCAGGTTCTCGTTTTAATTATCGAAATTTCGCCTTATCCACTTAGTTTTAAAAAGTACTTTGGATTTAACATCAGACTCAAAGGAAGTCGATGGTACATAGTGGCTTTAGCTAAATTTTATTATTTCTAGTTGATATTAGTATGCTGTCTTCTCAACTTCTTCAAGATTAAACATGGCCTCTACCAATTTTAACCAATAAGTTTCATTCTTAATTCATGCTTTCCTCACAAGGTATGATACCCGAGCAATCAAAAGTCCATAAAACAGGTACGAAAAAGCTTGATCAGCCCCTTCATTCTTGCCAAGAACGTCTAATGCTGCTCAAATTCAAAGTCTTACTGCCATTTTTAAGTTCCAAAACAAGTCTGAATCGCTTTCTATTCAGCTTCCAGCCGCCTTTTAATGCAGCTCCCAAAAATCGTTAAAAAGGAATTTTGGTGATATTTTGTCTTGTGATAGGATATGGGATATGTTTTATTTGATTTCTTTCAGACATATGCAATGCGGTTGCTTTGGTAGGACCTTGCCAGTTGTAAGAAAGCTTGTTAATGCCGATCTGGCTTAGAAACTTATAACGACAATTCCACCTCCAAGGAAGATCATTATTGGAATACAGTCTGATTTGGGGGTGTAGCTGACCTTTGCTGAGCTTTGCAAACCTTCCAAAAACTATAGAAAATTGTTATTATTGATTTTTTATTTTTTCTGCACTATACTTTGCACTTAATTTCAAAATCACTTCCCTTGTCTCTAATAGAAGAAAGGGTGAATTTCAAAAAATAAGATAACAATTTCTTGTATACAAATACGTTCCGATGCCTCATCTGGTTCTATTTTCTCGATGATCTCTCGAGTTATTAAAAAAATTGTATGGGTTGCCTCCTCTCCTTTTCCTATAACCCAACTGGAAGGAGATATTTGTATTTGAATACCCTCCCGTGGCAAATTTGGTTTCATTAGGTTGATGAGTTCTCGATCTATGCAAAAATATCTGCAAAACTCTTCTCACTTCTGGAAGAAAAGAAGGGTCTCAATTAATAATAAAACTATTCCTTGTATTCAAATAACCTGCCATGTCAAATTTGGTTCCATTGGCTCGAATCGTTCTCGATTTTTTCCCCCTTTTCTATCTCCTCACTGGAAGAAGAAAGGGTTCTCAAACAATCAGAGAACCATTTCTTGTATTTGCATACATACCCCCCCCCCCCCCCCTCCATGGCAAATTTGGTTTCATTTTCTGATTCAAATCTCGAGACATGCAAACATATTACTTTTATTTGAAAGGCTTCGTCCCCACTTCCAGTAAGGGGAAAGGGTCTTAGAATACAATAGGAATCTTCCCCGGTCTTCTCATTCGAGACTAAAATATACCTCCATGAAAAATATTATTTTATTTGCTCGATAAGTTCTCGATTAATGATAAAAATTGTATAGAAGACGCCCCTCCCCCTTTTCATCTCCCCAATAGAAAGAGGTGTGGGTCTCAAAACATTGTAGAAACGTTTCTCGCATTTACACATAAATAGGGGAGATTGGGGATACTTGATTCCCTTTTCTTATTTTCACCATATCTTTTTGGAAAAATTTAACAACTCGCTTTCTTTTACATTTTCTGACAGCTTGTAACTTCAAGTTTCTATGCTCCAAAAATTAGAACGATACTTTGACCCGTTGATGAACTAGAAGCATTTTCGTGGGAGTAAAAAAATTGCGATTTTTCTGAAGTTAGGGGAGACTTGATCCCCTATTGAAGGAGACTTGATCTTTTATTCAGGAAGCCCTAATTCTTATATAAAAATCAAACAAAACCCCAAGATAGAATGTTAATTGACTATTTTGGTCATGTTTGATGTCATTTCACAATTTATAGCAGACCTAAGAAGAAAATTCTATATCTTTGTCTCAACGCTAATAACATTGCATACTTAAAGGCGGCATCTTATATATAAAAATGGAGGCGTTTTCTTTGTAACACCATCACGTATGAACGGTCGGTCGGAATGAAGTGAAATTTGGTATCCGAGGGTTTTTTGGGCTGGAAATGGTTTGTATAATAATTTCAAGAATCTCACTTTTTATAAAATCAACATTTAATGGGACACAAGTCGTACACCTTGGTTACGATTTTCATAAAAATCGATTCGAGAGCTCGATGCAGTTATGGACGTGTAGATGAAGTAAAACATTTATTATGATTTATTTATTAAAAGGTAAAACGAAGTTTACCGGGTCAGCTAGTTTTTTATAATTAAGAGAAAATTAGTTGTTTTTGCCCTTTTCTTCAGACAATTGTTTGATAAATATTAGTTTTTTGATATTTTTTGTGAATTTCGTAATCAGCAATCATAACGATCAATTCAGAAGAAGAATATGCCGTTTCGGAGAGGGATCAATTGTACCCAACTCTAGGGATCAATTGTACCCATAATCAACATTTTAGAAAACTTTTTCTGAAAAAAGTTGAGAGTTTCCCATTGCTTTGAAAATATTGTATTATGAAGTTCATTTTACGCTCGAACGATTGATACATTGGAACAAATATTTTTTTCATAATTTTCTCATGTAAGGAACATTTTAAAGTGATGAAAAAAGATCTTCAAGTTATATTTTGTGAAATTTTCCAAACAAAGTTCAATTTTGCTCATTTTGGCACATTTTTCTAGAACATTTGATCTTTGTAAGACATTCCAGTTTCGAGATATAGCTAAGGAATCAAGTATCCCCAGGGATCAAGTATCCTCATTCTCCCCTACCTTCCGATGACAATTTTGGTTTAATTTGCATGGAATAATTCTCGAATTGTGGAATTAATTGTATGGGAGCCCTCTTTCTTCCTTTCTATCTCCATACTATAAGGGGGGAGAATCTCAAACCATCCTTGAAATATTTTTCCTACCCAAAAACCTGAGCATTCCAAATTTAGTTATATTTGCTTGATTAGTTCTCTAGATATTTAAACATGTTTCCTCCTTCCAGTGAGGGGGGAGTTCTCAAACTATAAAAGGAACCTTCCCCGGTTTTCAGTGTCCTCGAGTCGTATCAAGCTTCAAGCGAATCAATCCAATAGTTTCCGAGTCTTTAGGGAAAAGCCAGACAGCCAGAAATTCATTTACATTCATATACCTATAATATAAATGTTCCGTATATGGTGCCGACATGATGCCATGCACTGGATCCCAAAATCGACAATTTGATGTTTGCCGTGAACTTATCAATTTTCTGTTCGATTTCTTCTTTCATCCATCATACATCGCATCAGGATGATCACTCATGGAATCAAGTTACGTATAAAAAAAATGTCCGGCTTCAGGATCGAACTCCGACTGTCATGGTGTCAATCGAACATGCTGACACGAGACTACGCTAGATGTTGTTCTAGCTGAAACGAGCTCTTCGGTGGTTAAGTTTTGCAGCATACCTGTAGGCGCACCCACCCTACCAGCCAGCCAGGAAGAAAGCACCAAAATGTACTTTTTGTGACTTTTAAATCCCGTTTTGAGCGCACTTTTGCAAGTTTCCGTAAATAAGTCTATCACAACGTACACATAAATCATTTTTGAAGTTCATTACTGACTACAAGGCTGGCCTTTAGCTATATATAAGTAATTAAAACCAAAATTTGAAACTTGATTGGAGTGAAGATTTTAAGTCTAGCAACAACTTTGCAGAAGACAAAAAGTGGACTAAGCGAGAAAAGCTACAGACCTTCTTGTTTGTATTTTCCTATACATTTTTTATGGGGATGTCTGAGAAATAAAAATTTAAACAGTGTCTGCAACTTTTTTTGCTTATCTTTAATGTTTATGCTTCTTTGAAAAACTTTCTCCTGGACTCAAATTTTTTAACACGGAAATGTTTAAAGAGTTTTGAAGAAAGTTTAAGTGGTTTTAGTGAAAATTATCTCAAATCAATTTCGGAAAAATTGCATAGTCAATGGATTGACTGAGGCCTAATAAAGCCTTACCGATACACATATTTTCATGATTGAAACAGGATGGAAAGAAAAGGAGCCTCTTTAAAATGCCTTATTATTGATATGGGTATTTATAGTTTAAATGTTAAGAAGTTAAGCTGATCAGCTTTGCTTTGTTGGTTTTTTTTTTTCTATTTTAACTATCATCTGTGCACTGTTTTTCGTTGGTATCTTTTGTAAGAATTGTATCAATTTTTTTTCCTTTCCTTACGTTTCATATCATATTTCTTCTATCATAATTTGGCCATTTATTCCAACTGTGTTTGTGGTTGGAACATTGTCAAACGGTAGCAGTTAAGGGAGAGTCAGGAGTCAATCTTTAGGGGAAAATGAGGGTACTTGATCCCTGGGGATACTTGATTCCTTAGCTATATCTCCAAACTGGAATGTCGTACAAAGATCAAATGTTCTAGAAAAATGTGCCAAATGGAACAAAACAGTAATGAATGAAGCTCAAGAAATTTTAACAAAATAAGTTTTTGGGTTCTTGAACTTTGTTTGGAAAATTTTACAAAATGTGGCTGAAGATCTTTTTTCATCATTTTAAAATGTTCCTAACATGGAAATATTATAACGAAAATGTTTATTTAAATACATCAACCTTTCGAGTGTAAAATGAACTTCAAAATACAATATTTTCAAAGCGATGGAAAACTTCCAACTTTTTTCAGAAAAAGTTTTCTAAAATGTTGATTTTGGGTACAATTGATCCCAAATATATGGGTACAAATGAACCCGGTATATTCTTCTTCTCAATGGATCGTGGTCATTGCTGATTACGAGATTACTAGTATTTATTCAACAGCTAATGTTCATCCATCAATTATCTGAAGAAAAGGGCTAAAATAATTGTCATTAGGGTTGAGAATAAGCTATAGATTTTTTTTCTGACAGTTAAAGTTTGTGAAATAAGAACGAACATGACCAAAATAGTCAATTAACATTCTATCTTGGGATTTTGTTTGATTTTTTCCATGGATTAGGGCTTCCTGAATAAAGGATCAAGTCTCCCCTAACTTCAAAAATATCGCAATTTTTTTACTCCCACAAAAATGCTTCTGGTTCATCTACGGGTTCAAGTATCGTTCTAATTTTAGGAACATATAAACTTGAAGTTACACGCTGTCAGAAAATGTAAAAGAGTGCGAGTTGCTAAATTTTTCCAAAAAGATATGGTGAAAATAAGAAAAGGGGATCAAGTATACCCATTTCCCCTACATTTAAAATGTATCTCGAAAAATAATATTCAAGTTTCTGGCATCACTGTAGGACTGTTATTATTAATTGTAAAAGCTTTGTCAATATTAAAAAATTAAAAAAATTATCGAATACCAAACAATTCAGAAAAGTGGTTAAATAGTTCCCAGGACGCTGATTTTTTCCATTGTTTTTGTATAAATATATATGAAAGGGTTAAAGCGAACCTTAAATCCCAATAGCTTTTTGTACGTGCTTGTTGTTATGACAAAGTGTTGTGCAAAGTTGTTATTCAACTTAAACCCATGATGCCTAAAGTTTGTGTGGTATTTCAGTGTTGCCAGAATGAATTACGAATATTTTATTGAAAAATTTTCACTTTTACCATACGCTCAAAGTTAAAAAATTTTATACACATTTAGATTTTTTTTTTTGTATAGCAACGAATTACTTTTTCTGGGGTACAAGTTGATTTGTTCTCATGGAATGTACTGCAAAAACCAAAGAATATTTGAATTTCAAAGTTAACTTTCAATAAACTTTCAGTACATCTCTGGCAATTTTAAAATTTACACACAAAATTAAAACTCGTTGCGCTAATTCAGGTCTGAATGAATAGTTCCCAAATTTGTTCGACAGTAAAAAAGTTGAAGAGTTTGTAAAGAAGACACAACAATAACAAAAGTTTTAGGAGGTGTAAAATTTTCGAAATTTTAAATTTCTATACAAAGCATGCAGCGGTCTAGTAAACACATTAACGTTGTCAATTTGATTTCAAAGTATATTTACTATGCAACGTTCTTTGTTTTGTATGACAGCAAGTTCCGAAGCATCTGACGCTCAGCCTTCACCCATAGTTTGGTTCAAATTAGCAATTCTGCCCAATTCATTTGACAGCTCATTTGACGTAGGCATGCGCTAGGTGCACCGTATCCATTTCCCGCTAATAGTGCTCGCTAAATTCCGCTATTGTTATCATTATCTCGGGCGATTGTAGTGGCACAACGCAAATAAACAAACAAACAATCAGCTCAGTCACACCCGAATCGGCACCTTCGCTCTTCCCAACCCAGCGGCAGGCAAGCAAGGATATGATTAGAATCGATTAACACCGAAGAATTGTGGGCGCTTGTCACCGACAGAAGTTCCGTTTTATGGCGGGAGCAATAATAATGAACCGAATTCTGTAGGGTGTGTCGATGATGAGATTTTTAAAAAGGATCTTTGAAAATATTTTAAGTGTTTCTTATTCCTGAGATTTTTTTCTTAAAGACTGAATAATTTGTGAATTAATATAATTACGAAAGTATATCGTCGTTAAAATAATCAAAACGAAATAGTCACGTTCTAATGTATTTTTATGTTTTCCACACCCCTCGAACGAATCACGCCCGATGAAGCTGACACAGAGGGATGCTGGGCGTACGTTTAAATATTGCACGCATTATTATTCCCAACAATGCGAAGGATAACTGTCAACCTCACGCGAAAACTTTTCATTGTCCAACGCCAAAACCGGGAAAAAGTGGTGGAGGGTGTGAAATTTCTTCCAAACACTTTGGTGCGAAAGGTTTGGTTGTTATGGAAAATTTTCCGGTCCAATTTGAAAAACAACACAGAGCAGTCCTTACCCAGATGATGTTTGTTCTGGAGCTCTGGAGTTATTTTTCCCAATCACAAATACACACACGCGTGCCATCGGCAGCTAGCTCCCGTTTTCCCGGGAACCGGAAAAATAATCAAAATAAACAGACCGGACACACGTGTCCTCCTTTCGATGGCATCGACCGTAAAGTCCGCATCGAATTTTAAGTGAGAGAAATGTTTTTTTTTTGTGTTATCCAAGGGTCGGGTGAGAAAGGTCAAATATTTTTGGCTGAATGAGGAAATTTTAATTTGGAAACGGTTCTACGGTTGGAGGATTTCAAAGGTTAACGGTGATCTAGTAAACCTTGAAGAAGAGCCTAGCGGCCAACAGTTTTGTTTTTATTCTTTGATAAATTTAATCTAAGCCAAACTTTTAACTTGATCAAATGAACATTTGAAACAAGGCTTTTTAATGATTGCATCAGGAGATCTGGTATACCAATACGGCATTCCACCAAAGGCCAATTTTAATAGAACCACAGATGAAAGAGAACTACATATAAATACAGCGCTTTTCTGTAGACTATAGTTAAAATACATTATATAGTGTGGCCCTTTTTTTCTATCAACCATCGACCATGAAATTTCTATAGAACATTTCTATGAAAAAAGAGAAAATTAAGAAAATAAAGATCCATATTATATTCAACTGTAGAACCAAACCAACTTTGGTGTCGTCAAGGTTTAAAGTTGAACAATATTGTGCATTTAAATCAATATTTTAGGAATGCTGTTGGTGAGCTGACAGCAGAACACAGTGACTACAGTGACAAAGAAAAATAAAGTGCTAGATTGCCGGAAGTCGAAAGTCCGAAGTTAAGTTTAGTAAATTTACCAGATAAAATTGTCGACAGCTTCCAAGTAATTGTGATTGTTTTACCTAAAAAGCCCTCGATTTTACTAAGGCTTAGATTTATTTATTTACTTTGCGTTCATATACGATTGCGCCCTCCAAAATGCGGCACTCCCAAGGTTAGTTCGTAGCACAACAGATAGCACCGATTCTCCTCCTGTTCATTTTTGTTGAAACGACTGAACTCGAATATTTTCAAGCAGGTACATACTTTTTATGGAATATTGTACACAAAAATTTATGACATGAAGAGATAATAAATTGTAATAAAAATACCTCTTACATTCAAAACGGAAATCTTTTAAAATACTCGTTAAATAAGCAATCAGTCATACAATCGATATAACGAGATTATCACAGATTTATACAAATATTGCGACACCGAAAATGTCATGAAAATTTTCTTATAATGTTCAGAATCAAACCAAAATTTTAGGGTAGTTTCGTGCATATACTTTTTTTTTTATTTTTTTTTTTTTTTTTTTTTTTTGTAGCGGCCCACCACACTCCCCCACACCAAAAAGCTCATTAGAGCCCCCTGGTAATGGACGCTACTGTTCTCAGCATGTCTGGCAGCAACAAAAATTAATAAAAAACGCGGGCAAAATTTTACTCATGCTGAGAACTGAAATGTTTAAATTTAGTGCGAGGAAATGTAATGATAATACTAAATTAAATACTACATGGATCTCAATGGAAAACAGATTTCCTTTAAAGAGATCCACTATTTGATATTAATACTACTAAGCAAACATTTAATCAAATAAGACATTATAATTTAAATAATTAATAAAAAAAAAAGAACACACAAAGAAACTAAATTGCTACAAAAATTAATTATAAAAGAAGAAAACTGGTCACTGATCGATCGGTTTTTAACGACTCAATTTTTCTTTTAATAGCTGTATTACTTTGATTTTGAACGTAGAACGGTTGTTGATGGTTTTTATTTCATTAGGCAAGGCATTGTACTTAGTTGGACCAATAAATGATATTCTTTTTTGACCTAAGGATGTCACGGATCGGCTTCGTTGTAAAAAATCTGACTGGCGAGTGTTATGAGTACGCAATCCCGTTGTAAAATGGATGTTTTGATTACTGAAACTTGTGTGTAAATTGTCGTAGACATATATTACAGTTTGTAAATCGCAAAGATCTTTTAATGGAAGAATGTTATGGGCTCTTAAGGTGTAGAGCTGTTGGGTAGGAAAGAGCAACGGTAGTCTATAAATATTTTTTAAGCATCTATTCTGGAGAGTTTGAAGTTTTTGTAAATTTGACAAGGAAGCTCTTCCCCATATCATAATAAGATAGTTAATATGAGAGTGAATAAACGCAAAGTAAAATTTCAATAAAACATGTTGAGGCACAAAATTTCTCAATTTCCATAGGATACCACAAAGAGGAGAAACTTTTTTCTCTAGATATTCTGTGTGACGACTCCAACAAAGAGTTTCATCTAGGTAGATTCCTAAATATTTAAAGCATTTTACCCTCTCAATAACATTTCCATTTATCGTTGGGTCAATATTCGGAGGTAATCTTTTATGTGAAGAATGAAATAACATGTATTTGGTTTTCGTATAGTTGAGTGAGAGCAAGTTGGTATTAAAATATTTAGATAACAATTTCAAGTCATTTTCAATTTGTTGAATGATGATATCAGTAGATGCTGCTGAGTAGAAAATTGCTGTATCATCAGCGAATAGGCGTGCTGTGCCTTTTAATGGTAAGTTACAGAGATCATTAACATACAACAAAAAAAGTAACGGACCTATATTGCTACCTTGTGGTACACCTATATCAATATTTCTTACCACGCTTTTGGTATTTTCAATCACTACAAATTGCTTCCGCCCCTCTAAGTAACTGCGAAGGATATTATTAGCTGTTCCTCTTATTCCATATTTGTCTAGTTTGGATAGTAATATTTCGTGATTCAATGTATCGAAAGCTTTTTTAAGGTCCAAAAACAATGCTCCCACAATATTTTTGGAATCAATTTTAGAAATAATGGAGTCGACTAGTTCTGAGATGGCAATTAGTGTGCTCGAGCCGGATCTGAAACCATATTGCAGCTTATAAAGTATGTCATGCTGGTTCAGGAAATTTACAATTCTGGTCACAAGAAGTTTTTCAAACACTTTACTAAAAACACTTAAGGTAGATATTGGACGGTATTTGTTTATATCATGGGAATCGCCAGCCTTAAACACAGGAATAACTTTTGCGATTTTGAGGCATTCAGGATAAATTCCAGTCTCTAAAATGTAATTAAAATATTCCTTAAGTATGATAGAGAATTTGTCATGGTAATTTTTTAAGACACTTACTGGGAAATTATCAGGTCCACAGCCCTTCTTATTTTTAAGGGATAGAATGACTACCCTTACCTCATTCACAGTAGCTGGATGTAGAAATATTGTATTTTGTACATGTTCAATACGGGATAAATGGTCAGAGCCAGGGTCAATTGGAATTTCCTCAGCTAACCTTTTGCCAATTGTGGAAAAGTGCCTGTTTAATTTTTCACAAACTTCTAAATTGTTGGTAGTGCTGCCTTCTTCATCAGACAGGTTGATTGATGTGGTTGGTTTGTTTTTACCCATGAGGGTGTTTATATTTCTCCAAAGCTTCGAATGTGGTGTGTTGTTCAGTAAACGTTCATAATATAACTTTTTGCATTCCTGTTTTTTTAAATACAATTTTTTATTTATATGACTCAACATTTGTTTTAGTTGGACATCATCGGGGTGCCTTTTAGAACGTTTTAAATAGTTGTTTTTAATTTTTATGAGTGTCCAAAGATCTAGTGACATCCATGGACAGTAGTTGCCTTTCAATTTTACATTTTTTTTTATTGTCCTAGTAGACATTGATCGAAAATGGCTGTAAGATGTTGTGATATCTTGCAAACCAACATTCACGTTATCTGGTAGTTGAACATTATTCAAATAATTCAAAAATAAATTGTTCAGTTTACAATGATCAGTAATTTCTTTCGTTAAAGTTGCCATTTGTTTATTACTTGATAATTTAAAGGATGTAATAACCTGTAAATGGTCGCTCACATCAGTAAAAATAGTGTCATTTTTCAGTCGGCCTAGATCAATCTGCTTAGAAATGACGTGGTCTAAAATATTATTAGTTTTTGGTCTAGTGGGGAAGGAGTTTGTGCAAACATAACCAAAGGATTCCAAAATCGACTTATATTTCGTAACTGTATTTAAATTGGTTAAATTTATGGGGACATTAAAATCACCTACAATAAGACAAGAATGGTTATCGGCAACAGACGCTAACAAGGATTCAATTTGATCGCAAAATGAGTTAAATGGAAATGCGGGTGGTCTATAGATGCCATGAACACTAAAAACTTGACCACTCAAAGATATTTGAATGCTTATCCTATGGAAACCTTCAATGACCTTATTTTCAGTAATTTTGAACTTTAAATTTGTTTTAATATACATAGCTAGACCTCCATAGGACTGGTCACGGCAAGAAAAGATCGAGGTGTATCCTGGAATGTTATAAATATTACAATTATGCTTCGCAACCCAAGTTTCACAAATAACAATTACATCAATACAGACATTTAAATGTTCAATAGTCTGCAACACACAGTCAAACTTATTTAAACTATTCATACTACATATATTCCATTGCAAAACTCTTAAATTTCCTAAATTGTTATCACAAGTTCTTAAATTAAAATCATCGACATTGTCATGGTATACATTAATTAGATTATCCATTAAATTATTTATATAAAAGGTAATCACAAGACCTTTTACAAATAAAATTTATTTTAATTCTGAATCATTATTCCTTTTGCGTTTAGGAGATGGGGTTTCCTTGGGAATTGATGAAACGCTTTTTCCTTGAGTGATGTGCTTGCTCATAAAATGGTTCATTTCAAGTTTTGTTTTAATAACATCTGTCTTAATAAAAGGCGTGTTAGTTCTAGAATGGTTGATTTATTACTACTAAAGAGTTGTTGGTTGGCACGTGGTTTATAAAGGTAACAGCGTAAAACAAGATTGCTATGATTTATCGAATATTATAAAACAACTGTTACTTCGATTTCTTCAACACCCCCTCTCAGTTGTTGGTGCCAACTAACCCGATCATCTTCCTCAGCTTCGCAAACGTAGGTAGGGGTAACGACTTCGTAAGAATATCAGCCACCTGGTTTTGAGTCTCAATGTACAACAGCTTCACCTTCTTCTCAGCAACAGCATCTCGGACGAAATGAAATTTAACATCGATATGTTTGGCTCGTTTCGTCTCCTCCTTTTCGGCCATCGCAATCGCACCCTGGTTGTCCTCGAAGACGGGAATCGGGAACAAATTTGCGGTTTCCTGCAAATCTGACATCAGGCCAGCTATCCAAATGGTCTCGCTTACCGATGAACTCATGGCTATATATTCAGCTTCAGTTGAGGACATGGCCACGCAGCGCTGCTTCTTTGACGACCAGGCCACCGTACAACCAAAAACTTGTACCAAGAATCCAGTCACACATTTCCGATCGCATTCGTCACTGGCATAATCTGCATCGACGTAGGTTCGTACCAAAACTTCTTGCGGGTTCCTCCTATAGGCCAGCTTGAGATCCTTGGTCGCCTTAAGGTACCGTAATACCCTTTTAACATGCTTCCAATGTTGTTCTCCGGCAGCATCTTGGAATCGTGCCAAATAGCCAACCACGTAGCACAAGTCCGGTCTTGATCCCAGCATCAGGAACATCAGGCTGCCTACCAACTCTCGGAAGGGATGGTCGCAGGGTTCAGCACATTTCTTCAGTTGCAACTTGGCTTCAGCAGGTGTGCTAACAGGACGACACTCACTCAATCCAAATCGAGCAAGAATCTTCTGGATAAGAGCCTCTTGAGACAAATAAAGAACATCTGCTTCGCGTTCAATCTTGATGCCCAGGAAGTAGTGCAGCTCGTTCAAGTCCGTCATTTCAAATTCTAGTTTCAGCATGGCCTTGATTTGCTGAATTTTTCCAACGTCCCTCGCAGCTACCAGCAGATCGTCGACATAGATCACAATGTAGACCACGTGCTTGCCTTCTCCCCGGATGTACACGCAGTAGTCATGCTGCGACCGCTTGAAACCGTTTCGAATCAGGACCATATTGAAACGCTCGTTCCAGCAACGTGGTGATTGTTTCAAACCGTAAATTGATTTCTTCAATCGACACACCACACCATCGGGCTGGCCTTCTACCCCCTCTGGAACACGCATGTAAACTTTTTCCTGCAGGATCCCATTCAGGAAAGCCGTCCGCACATCCATCTGGTGGATCTTCAGACCTCGGTTAACCGCAATTGCCAAAACTGCCCGGATAGTTGACAATTTCGCCACCGGAGCAAACGTCGCCTCGTAGTCCACATTCCGTCGCTGCATGTAGCCCTTTGCTACCAGCCTTGCCTTGTGACGAACGGGGTGCCCATCAGCATCACACTTCAGTGTAAACACCCACTTGCACGGAACCGGTTTTGCTGATTCTGGACACTGGACCATCTCCCACGTTTGGTTTTTGGTTAGCGACTCCAACTCGTCCGCAATAGCTCGTTTCCATTGCTCTTCAAACGGATGACCATGGACCTCGGAATAGCACGATGGAATCTGTTGGGAATCGACAGCAGCAAGGACTCTATATGGTGAAATAAAATCATTGAACCAACCTGGAGTTCTGCGCTCCCGACCACTAGACCTCGGAACACTCTCCTTAACAGATTCGTTCCCATTTATGTGTGGTGGGAGCGCCGCAGTGTTGTCAGCAACGCCATTCGCCATCTCTACGGACTCGTTCCCGGATTCGTATTCAGATCCATCACTATGATCAGACTCATCATTTGGAACTTGGATCTGTTCGCCATCGTCGTCAGTTGGACTTGGTTTCACCAATTGTGGAACCTCTTCCGGAATCACAATTCTCCTGTCAGCTTCGTTCTCGGGGACCCGAAATGGAAAGCAAGTTTCGTTAAACTTTACATCTCGAGCCACAAACATCTTCCTGGTTTCTTGATTCCACAGCCTGTAACCGTTCGGGGAATAACCAAGCATCACACACCTTTGGCCACTCGGATCTAGCTTGGTTCTCTTCTGCTTCGGGATCCAGGCAAACCCTTGGCAACCAAACACTTTGAGCTTTCCGACATCCGCTTTCTCGCCATGCCAACACTCCGCCGGTGTTCGGTTCCCTGGTACAGCATCAGTTGGGCTGCGGTTTGTTGTGAACACCGCATTCAGAACCGCTTCTCCCCACAGGTACTTTGGAGCACCCGATTCAACCAACATCGCTCGTATTTTCTCCACAATCGTCCTGTTGAACCTTTCCGCTACTCCATTCTGCTGCGGTGTGTACCCAACAGTTGACTCGATTGTGATTCCTCGCTTCTTGTAGTACGCCAGTTGCTCGGTCGAAAAATACTCTCGCCCCAAATCACATCGTAGGTTTTCGATTTTCTGCCCAAACTTTGCGGTCGCCATAGCTTCGTACGCCTTAAAGTACTCGAACACTTCACTTTTCTGCTTCATGAGGTACACAACAGCAAAATGGGTAAAATCGTCCAGAAATGATACGAAGTACTGACATCCATCAACGGTTTTCGGTGTTATCGGACCACACACGTCTGTGTGAACACGTTCCAATGGCCGCCGGGTTCTGGGACGCTGCTTGTTGAAAGGTTGCCGAATCATTTTACTTTCAGCACACGTTTCGCAGAAGCCACCTTCTTTCTCAACATCGCCGATTCCATGCACCATCTCGTTCATTTTCAACCGCCTCAAGTTCGGAAAACTCAAGTGATTGAAACGCTTGTGCCACAACTGCAACGCTTCGCTATTTGTCGACACCACCATGGCAGCAACGTTTTTCTTGGGATACATCTTGAGATAAAACAGATTGTTTTTCAAGTTCGCAACAGTCAATTCAGAACCATCCTTCTCCAGCACTGCTCGACCATTTTGAAAGTTCACCTTGACACCGGCTTGGAGCAATTTCGATACCGAAAGCAAATTATATTTCAGCTTCGGAACCAACAGCACACTTTGCAACGAAAACACCAAGTTGTTTTTCACCGTTGCCTTGACGACACCTTCCATCGTAGCAGTCAATTTTTCGCCATCCTTTGCAGTTTCTATGGTAACGGGTTCAAACAACTTTTTCAGCTGCCAGAAACTCTTTTCACTGCTCGCCATGTGCCAGCTGGCACCTGAATCCAGGATCCATTCATGCTCAGCACCCGAATCGACGTCGTTGAAAACCATTAGTGCCACCTCCTTGTCAACCGGAACGCTTGCTGCCTGGGCACGTGCTCGACGATTCCTTGAACTCGAACAGTCCTGCTTTTTGTGGCCGACGTCTCCACACGAGTAGCACCTTCCTCGAAATCCGTTAACCTTCACGAATTTCTTGTTCCGTGACGATTTGGTTGCTAATGCCGACTCTTCTGGAACGCTTACGTGGTTTTCCCGACCAGTCCTCTTCTGCTCTTCAGCCAACAGTCGAGCTTTCACCAGATCAATTTTCAGCTGGTCCTCGGGCAAATTTTCCATTGCAGTTGTCACCACATCATAGGACGGTGGCAACGAAATAAACAGCTGGCTCACTGTATCCAACTCCGAACAGGTCGCCCCAGCGTCCTTCAGCTTACGGACCAACTCGTCAAACCGCCGGAAGTGGTCCATTAGCGCCATTCCCTCCTCCATCTTGAGTAGAGACAACGACCGACGAATATAGTTCTGCGCCGAAAATCCCTTCTTGGAGAACGTGTTCGCCAAGGACTCCCACATCGCCTTTGCCGTGTCCTTGTCCCGGACATACTCCAGATGACTGTCCGCGATGTACGCCACCAACAAAGCCTTCGCCTTTTCGTCCATTTCCCGGAATAGAGCTAACTCCGCCGCAGCTTCTGGTGCGTCCTCCGTTAGAGCTCTCTTCACGCCATTTGCCGACATCTGCGTCTCGACTCGGAATCTCCAGACGTCGTAGCCTTCACCAGCGAATTGGACAATACCGGCTTTCTTCGCGCTAGCCATCTTCAACTGCTTCGAGAATTTTCCAAAATTTGCGAAAACTGGGCCCACAACCTCTTAATAAAAGGCGTGTTAGTTCTAGAATGGTTGATTTATTACTACTAAAGAGTTGTTGGTTGGCACGTGGTTTATAAAGGTAACAGCGTAAAACAAGATTGCTATGATTTATCGAATATTATAAAACAACTGTTACTTCGATTTCTTCAACAATCTGGTTTAGAAGTATCTGTTTGTTTTACAAGGATAGCACCGCCTCTACCAGGCCAGACGTATTTTACTCCTAGTAAGTCCTGATATTCACGTAACTCGTTCAGAATTTCCATTGATAAAGGTGTAAGCTCGTCCCTAATTGTGATATTGAATGGTTTTCCGTTTAACACAAATGTCGGGTCAACTAAAGAGGAAGCGAGTTTCCCAAAGCTTCGTTTTTTATTGAATATCTCTTCTTTAACAAAAGTGTCTTTAAGAAATACTTTAATTGGTGGTAACTTTTCGTTGGGTTTATTCGAAGAAAGTAGTCTTACTGCATTTTCTATGTATTCAAGTTTTAAATCGTAACTAAAAGTCCCACATATTTTACGAACAAGTTCTAGAGTATTCTCGCCACTTTGAAACGGTACTCCAAAAATCATTAAATTTTTAGAAATAGCCTCTCTATTGAATCTATCAAGGTTCGTTTCTAGCTTTTGTACTTGATTTGAAAGTTTGGAATGTTTGGATTTGAGACCAGATACTTCTTCTTCAAGAGCATCATTCCGGGATTTTAAATCTTTGAAATCCGTCTGAATTTCTTCAAATTTCGAAGATAAAAATTCCTGTGACGCCTCTATCGCAGAAGTAACTGATCTCATATCCGTTTTTACCGAAGTCAACTCTTTAGAAACAACGTTATAAACTGTTTCCTCAATTTTCATGTTGATATTTTCTATAATTGTCTCATGATCTTTACGTAGAGTTATAATTTTAGAATAAATAGATGCACAATTTGGGTCACAAAAATATTGCTGTGCTTTCATTTTGCGTGCAGCACTGCCAATTAGATTTTTACAACGTAGATGGACACTTTTAAAACAATACGCACAAGTAATAACTTTCTCAAGGTTGTTTTCCACGTTTTTACATTCAGTACACATTACTTCATTATCACATTCCATGTTCAGATCAAAATAAGATACAACTAAAAAGATTAAAAAAGAATCAAACTTGTTAAAAATACTCACAATAAAAATTTAAACAAAAGGGGACTAAATGAGATATGAGGTAAATGTAAATTATGATGAGTACGGAGATGAAACTATGAGCTAAGACTGTGATGATATTAATAAGCAGCGTAATAATAATAATAATGAAAAAAGAAAAAATGCTCAAGTCTACAATAAGCAAGGACAACACGTTAAAACTTATGTTCAAAAAGAAAAAAAAAATTGATTAATATTTTAAAGTTAACTAATAATATCAAGGTAACAAAGTAGTAAATTAAAAACTAACTAAATATTACTTATAATTACAAACTAATAAAGCAATTGCCAAGAATATTGCAAAAATTTAACTCTGGAAATGAGAAAAAAGAAAATCTGTTGAGAATGATCGCTTTTCAGAACAAACAACTTTCAACTTTATGTTGCACTGTGTACGGCTTCCAAAAAAATACTTATACTAGTGACAAGTCACCAGCGAATCAGCACGAGCTAGTTATAACGATGTGTGCTACTGACGGAACTTACTTACTTACTTCAAAAATCAAAAGAAAAGTTAATCGATGGAGCCTGGAGTGTAAAATTGAACGCATTTTCGTTTGAGTCTTAACTGTGTCATCCGGTACCAGTATCTCAGTTTTTTTTCCATTTCCTTAACATGTCCTTCTGGTCTTTGACTGTCTTCTTGTTCTTGAGACTTGGACAGAATTGGCCTCATACCACTCCAGGATACTTTTAAAATAGTGGCATGATGCCAAATCTGGCCAAAATAGCAGAGCTTCAACGTGCTGCTGCAAGAACGACAAAAAGCGCACAGATTTGAGGATCTCGCCATTAACTGTGCCCCCTGTCACGAAAGGCTCACTCCTCAGCCCACAAGAGCAGATAGCCTGCCAAATGAGAAAAAAAATTAGGCGAAGTTCGACATTTTCTTCTTTTTAAATTTGTCGTCCACATCGAAATTGCTCTAGCCGGTGAAAAACTCCAATCCCGGAATTTGCTTAAAAACGGCTTTTATAGACGTTTCGTCGTCCATCACACAGCAGTCATATTTTGTCAGCATCTTCTCGTAGAGCTTCCGTGCCCGAGTTTTAGCCGTCGATTGTTGCCGCTCATCGTGATTTGGAAGTTCTGTACCTAGTATATATGTAGTCCAGCTCTCTTCTTTGCATTCTGGACGTAGCTCTGCGACAAGCCGATCTTTTTAGCCAAATCACGGCTTGAGACATAGGGATTTGCTTCAATCATCAGCTTCACCTTTCTCTCCGCCTTTTGGTTCTGCGGTCCTGGTTTTCATCCAGCTCATTTTCCATGATCCAACGTCAACCATTCCTTTAACCGCTTCAACACTCTAGAGACGATTGAATGGTGAATTTTCAGGCGCGACAGGTCAGGAAATTCCAGGTGTTTGGAAAGAATTTGTTCCCTCGACTCGCATTGCATTACTTCCATTTTCGTCAAGGAATATTTAAATAAGGTAGTGCCGAGAGCCATATTGGATTTTTTTTGTGACGTCACAAAAACGATTGTATCGAAAATTTATGTGAGAATGCTAGGAATTTCAAAGAAAAACACGTTTTAGAACAAAATCGAATTCCAATTTCATTTCGATTTTGTTGTAGGGCCTCTATGCCATTATGTAATGGAGTTTTTTGGTCCTTTGAAGATTGCATTATGTTTTTTTTTAATTTATTGATGAATGCAATGTCCCCTTGAAGCTAAAACGTGCAAAAATGAAAAAAAATATTAACTTCAAAAAGGTCTAGCTGGTAGATATTGAATGTTCAACTGATTGTAATGATTTTAATCCAACTGGTTTACCGTATACAATTCTTATGTAGAACAATCAACATTAATTCATGATTGTTATCTCTGTTTACTAAAATGCCAATAAAAGATTGTGGTTTTGTATAAAAAATTGTGTTTTGATCACTTTATTGTAATGAGGAGCTTAAACTACACTGTCTTGAACATTTTCATGGAAGACTTTGAACTAATTTTAAAGTTTTGCAAATTTCAGTGGAGAAAGCCCACCATTTTTTCGAACTTTGATGGTCTATTTTATACGAATAAAAATTTGAAAATGCAACTTTTTTGTACCTATCTTGAAGAGCAGGAATCCTTCTACAATAGCATGTTTTCAAAGTGGAAAATTTCCAGCACATTCTTCGAATCATCATCGACAAAGAAAAGTTTCCTAGTGAATTACCAGATTTTTCGTGATTGTGACGTCTCAGCCTGTACCAATACTAGACCAGGGCTGCCTTGGCACTACCTTCTTTAAATATTCCTTTTCGTTGAATCGAAAAACATGACTTCGGGTTTGACGGCATGTAAACAATACACATCAATGTGAAAATGTACAAAATTTGGTTGTTTTACACCCAATGGTAAAAAAGTTATGCCCTGTTGAATGTGCCGCAATAGTTTCGTGTTCGCCCTTTTGAGAAATCTTCATAAAACTCAGGGCCACGACCACCCTAAAATAGATAAATATGTGGTAAAAAAAATCCGGTGTGCATCCAAACTTTGAAGGTGAAATTACTCTTGAGTAGAACTCAAGGCATCATGCCAATACATTATATCCTATCTTTTTTTTCAAAAAGAATTGATAGAAGTATTATGCAAATTTTCCACCGTTGTCAAAGTTGGTTGGAAAAGTTCAAGCAATAAAAAAATCAGCTTATTATGTCAAAACTCATTTGTTTACCAAATTTGATTAATACAACCCCGCTCCCCCCCCTCCCCTCACTTCAATTTTTTCCTAAATAAGTTTCGTGATTCAATAAATCATCATATTGCATCGAAACTTGCTTATCAGTTGTCACTTATCAAACATGTTAATGAAATTAAATGAAAATCACTTGAAAACTGTCCAAGTTGTATAAGAGACAGCCCAAATTTGTATGGGAAGTTTCAAATTTATGAAATGTTGAGCGCTGCAGGCTAAAAATGATCCTAGACCTAGGACATAATCTCATGCCAAAATTTTAAACAAAATCGGATCACAGGAAGGGGTGGTCGCTCAATGAGCCTGAAGTTTGAATGGGATTTTGAGACATTTTGTTAGGGAGGAACATTAAAAACTAGTTTTTCATCAATTACTTTTGGTCTCCTTTGGCTGATTTCCTTTAAATACAGTTTTTCTTAAAGCTTAAATTATGACACATATTTTTTCAGAGGATCACATTTCGATTGAGATAAAAAAAAATTATTAAGCTTCAAAAATGGGATATCTTTTTTAAGGGTTATATTCATCATGGTCAATGAGACACAGCGTCGAATATTTTCACGCAGAATCAACAGTGATGAATATCACCCTTAAAAAAGTTAACCAATTTTTTATGTCTAATAACTTTTTTATCTTAAAACTAATCGAAATGCAGTCTTCGAATGAAATATGTGTCATAAATAAGACTTTAAGAAAAACCATATTCAAAGTAAATCGGCCAAAGAAGATCAAAGTTATTGATGAAAAGATGGGGTTTCAATGTTCCTCCCGAAGAAAAAATCCCATACAAACTTCAGGCTCGTTGAGTGACCCCTTCCTGTGATCCGATCTGGTCCAAACTTGTCATGAGGTCTTGTTCTAGGCTTTGGATCAGTTTTTGCCTGCATAACATTTTCAAAAGTCGAGTCATTTGGGGCACTCTAATGAGTACCCCTTCCCAGGTTTGGAAAGAAGGAGGGGTTAGTTTTTATCAAAAATTGTCTTGAAATGAATAAACTTGCTCGTGTTACAAGGTCGTCTACACAGTTAATCAAAATCACCGAGTTTAGTAATACATTTTACAGAAACAGTTCTTTTAATCGAAATTTTTCAGTAATGATCAATCTGACATCTTGTTTTTACCGCACCTCATTAATCGGTTTTCGATTTACCGAAACTCGTTTATTAGATTGTGAAAACCCGTTCCCAAGCAATCGTTTTGTGCAACAACAGGCCCACCAGTACATCTCAGTTAGTAAGACCGTAGTTCAGATGAAAACGAATTATTCCTTAGCAGGTTCCTTTCATTTATTTTTTAAATGAACCCGGAAACAGAAGCAGCTGAAATTGCTCTCAGTGAGAAGGAAGGGAGTGACAACATCAAAGTCGATCAAATTTGTGGCCCCCGTGTTTAGCAGCAGGATAATATTGTTCCGTCGGCGGTTAAGTGGACCGCTAAGAAAGCTTCCGGCGCACTGCGGACTCTCGACTTGTTGTGGCAGGACGCTGGGGGCTAAAATCATCATGACAGGCGCTTCAGTAAAAAAAATCACTTCGGAGGAGCCCCGAGCTCAAAAAAGGTAATATAGCAAAAATATAACAGTTTTCGTTAAAAAATTATCGAAAACTGTAATTTTGTCGGTAATTTTCTTCCAGCAACTGAAATTGTTCGGTAAAAATTGACATTTGTTCGGTAAAACTAACCGGTATTATGGTAATAATAATAGGTCTTTCGATAAAATCTACCGAAGGTTTGACAAATAATGCCAAATGTTTACAGCTTTTCGCTAACATTTACAGATATTCCGGTAATACTTACAGATATTTCAGTAATGTCAGATATTCGGCATCAATAACAGGTATTTCAGTAAACTCTACAGGTTTTTTGGTATATACTACCAAGCTTAAACATTACTGGTCTTTCGGTAATAATTACATGTATTCGCTTTAACAATACCGGATGTTCGGTAATATATCGAGCTGTCACATTAGACTGAGTCGATTTGGGGTCAATTTTGAATTTATCAAACCCTGCGGTCTAAAAAGCTACGTTTTGGTCCAAAACTCATCCATGATTTTTTGCAGATTTTTTAAGTAACGTTTACATGAGTAAATTTGAACTTTTAGATTTGTATGGGAAAATTGAATATTTTGTACTGAAAAATCAACATCATTTTTGTTTCTTCTGTGGAACCGAGCCAGCTATGGTTTTTGTGCCAATTTATAAATTTCCTATAGGAAATTTTCCGTTGAACAACTATGTTGGAGACACTAACTTCGTATCTTATTAGGCCAAAAAGTTATTAGCTGTTTAATAGGGGTGTGTCTTTTCGCATTGATAAACAATACATTCAATTGACATCACTGCTTGTGCCTCGCGATAGCGAGGCCTATCATGACTACTTTATTTGTAATACTTCGCGAGGCTCCAGCAGTGATGTCAATTGAATTTATTGTTTATCAATGCAAAAAGACATATGTACCTCTGTTAAACAGCTAATAACTTTTTTGTCTAATAAGATACGAAGTTACGGTGTTCTTCAAAGTTGTTCAGCGGGAAATGTCCTATAGGAAATGCTGGCTCGGTTCCACAGCAGAAACAAAAATGATATTGATTTTTCAGTACAAAATACTAAATTTTCCCATACAAACCTAAAAGTTCAAATTTACTCATGTAAACGTTACTTAAAAATTCTGCAAAAAATCATGGATGAGTTTTGGACCAAAACGAAGCTTTTTAGACCCCAGGGTTTGATAAATTCAAAAATGACCCCAAATCGACTCAGTCTACTGTCACATAGATATATGTCAATATTTTGACAGTTGATCTTCACCGGAAAAGGTCCGTAATATTTGATAGCTGTCATTTCTCGGCCATGAAAAAAATACCGAACAAATTAACGAACTTCACGTGTAAGAAATTTTGTAAAATAATTACCAAACTCGGTAAATTTCGTCTACTGTGTAGTTGAAATTTCTTTTAACTTTGTCCGAATCGATTGTGTATTATTTTCCGTAGATTTTGTATGGGAGCCTCCTCTTCAGCTGAGGGGGGGTTTGTAAACGATAAGCGCTTTGGATTGAAATTTAGACTGGTTTTCTACCTATTTCGTTTCTGTACAAGACATCAAATCCTGCTGGACAGATGTTTAGGTTGATTCCTTTTTCAAGCACAAACTCACATAGAATTCACCTATATTATTACAGGTTTTTCTCAGAATAAACTCTCCAAATTGTTCCCTTTCCCAGCATTGTTATCGTTCTGCGATAGCCGAGAGAACCCATCCATCCGTCGGGAATTTTTTGGCACACAATTGCGACTTCCCGTCGGGTTTCGAAAGTCTGTTGCTGCTGGGTCCCGACGGACGCGGACGGTTGCGTTTTGGGTGGAATCATACCGCACCAAAACACCACACCCGTTGTTGTGGTGGGTTCTAATATCGAAGCTGCAAAGGCTTTCCATGGTTCGGATTCCTGCTGGATCCTTGTGAGCAATTATTACACACAATGCGGACTTAAGTAGCAGCGCTGGGTCTTGAGGATGCTTGTTTTTCTTTTCTCTGAACCAGATTTTTTTCCCTATCTTTCGCTGCAGGCATACCTTTTTCTCTTTATAGGCCTGCTGATATTGGAAGGTTAGAAATATGACTGAATATATCAATTGTGGTTTTTTTTCTGCTGAGGTTTAGATAAAAGCGAGGAAAGGAGTATCGAGCAATGGCAAAGTACTTTTAATCAGATTACCAATTGTTAGGCGGTGAGATACGGGATGAGTTCGATCGACGAGGGAGAAGTGTGTAGAAAAAAAGAAACCTCAAGTACCCAAAGATCCCGGTCATTCTCTCCGGTTCGTCGAAAAGTTTTGAGCAGGAGGTTTCTTTTGTTAATTTTTTAAACAAACATCTATTAAAAAAGTATTACGATCCGATACATACAGGTAAAAGCGAATGGAATCGCAATCGGTAGATTATGGCACCTCTTGCTGTGAAAATCGGCTGAAACCGCTGTTTTTTTTTTCTACGGGACTCTAAGCGCACTGGAAACGTCACCCACCCGTTGTTGTGGGTCTTATGACACTTGGTTGCAGTCCCATAAAGTGCGCTGGAAGTGAATGCAAAATTAACGCGTCCACTTGGCTCGCGCAGAAGTGACAAATCGGACTGTGAAACTACGCTCTCTCATTGAATTTGCGTCACTTGAAACAAACTACACTCCAACACTAGACCTGCCCACCCATACAGAACTCTCAAGTGACACTTCGTTTTAGAAATTTAATTTATCATAAAAAAGTTCAACTCTGAGGCTCTTGGGCATCCCTATGCTGACATTTTCCCCACCGATTTCGGTTTCTACTCAAACCCTGTTATTGATATTGTTATTTAGAGTCCATATGACACGGGACTAAATCCACGCGCGTGTATATGTATGCATGTTTGAATGAGCGAGAAAGAAGAAACATTTTTCTATCGCTTCAAAAACTTTAACACCCTCTCACCCGCACATTCCCCCTCGGAACCGAAACCCGAACTGACTTCCGTGCAACGTGGCCCGGGCAGCAGCGAACATAAATTTAGAGAATAAAATATGGCTACCAATTCGCTTTTCAAGTGTGTCCACTCGTGAACGCGCTCCGATGATAAACCGGATAAATTTAGTAGTTTGCACTAGCAGCAGCACCCAAAAGAAACGTTGGAAGGGGTGCAATTGCGAAGTCTGCTGGTAGGAGACGGCTTGCTGTGATGATATTTTGCCGCAGCAGTAGAACTGACACGAACCGAGAATGGCCAGCCAAGCGCGTCCGAGCGAACCGGAAGTTGCAGGTTTTCGGTGCGGCATTCGTGCTATGTCTAGTTACAAGTTACGAGTTTCACGTGGCAGATGACCAGAAAAAAGTTTGTTTGTAAGTGTCGTAACGCAATATTAATTTTTCTTGCACAAAGTTCAATTTTACAAATATGATAGAACAAATACATACAAAAAGAAAAAAAAGAAGAAAGTTCTTGATTAACTCAACAAACAAGGCGATACAACTGATCAAAGTATTTCATATAAAATCAATAAACTCTTAGATGGGAAAGAGTAGTAAATATGAAATTTCTGGTTCTGATGCATTCACACATCCCGGCAATGTTACACAAACCGTGTGGAGCACATCTCTCAGATTTCCCCTTTTTTGACAGATTTAAGCTTTTTCCTTAGATTTAAGCTTTCATCTCCTATGCTCTCAAGGCAAAAAAAAGCTTAAATCTGAGAAAAAAAATCTTAAAAGCGAGATTCACGTGCACATATTTAAAAGATGTTGGTCACACGATACATAGACAAAACGTGTAACATTTCCGAGTCCTGATTGAACTACTGGGTGCGCACATGGTTGGATAAAAGAGGCCGTGATATGAAAGTATCCAAGCAATCTTGAATGCCACGCGTATCTTAGCAACCAACACCGTTCGAATTGCCCCAATCCGAGTAATCACGATCTGTGCGCAACAGCAAGCGTGGCCCTCTTTCGTAGTTGATAACATATTCCTTTTTTCAACGCAGTCTTCGTGCTGATAGACAGTGTAGGTCTATAGTTTTCGTAACCCTGCTTAAAAGTTTCTCAAACCGAACCACTTGAACAACAAGCAACATTCAACCCTCAAAATTTAGCCTTTACTCCAATCATGAGTTCTCAATATTTCAATGTCATTGGCATAAGATGTTAACTCCCGCGGCAATGATTCGATTTGAGACCGCTGGCATTAACCTCCGAGTGCAACCGCATTGCGTATGACTGAAGGAAACAAAACAAAAACGTTTTCATGTCCCTCCCTGTGCCATCGCAAGAGAAAGAAGGATGGAAACATTCTCCAACCGCCAGGCAGCCAGCGAGGCTTTACTCTAATGAATGTGACATGCTTTCCGAACAGTTCGCGACCACTGACACAATGAACACAGCTGTTACGTCCAAGAGTGCCTGCACCGTCGCCTGCTGCTCATGCTCGGCATGCGTGATCACTCAGTTCAGTGGTCGGCAACCTGCGGCTCGTGAGCCGCATTCGGCTCTTTAGGTGTGGAGTTGCGGCTCTTTAGCTCAATGTGAGAAAATTGTGAAAATCTTCATAATTTCTTTAATAAACAGACAAAACATAAGTTTTACTTCAGGTCAGATAAAAAAATAAATAAAAGAACTACTATAGAACAAATAAATAGCAACTTATCAAATGCACTGCACCATCACCGATTTAAAAATCAATTTGACACTTGTAAATCAGTTCACGTTTTTCACCAAAAGTCTGATGTAGCCTTTGAGAGTTTGGAGCTATTTTTTCTTTAGAGATCCGTGAATTTTCCAAAATAAAAATTGAATAAAAAAGCATTTTTTTTATCGTCAAATAAAGTCTTAACCGTTGAGATTATGAAGTTGAGTTTTGATTCTTGATTTGTTTGTTTGTTTGTTTGTTTGTTTGTGTTTGAATATGAATTTGCTTTAACAGCGTTCTGATGAGATATGAACATTGAATGATGGTTTTTGCTACGATCATTGAATGAATACAGATAATGGGGCTTATTCTGCGACTCGAGTGACGTGACTCACGTAATTTCAAATCGTTTTGCTGGCTTCAATAGCCTCTCTAGCCTCGAAATTTTCGTTCGGATGAGCTGTTATTGGTCTTCAGAAATCCTCGATACAAAAATTTCTTTTCGGGAGAATTTTCTGGAGTCAGGACGAAGAAGTGAAATATCGTGAGTCACATCACTCGAGTCGGAGAATAAGCCCCTTTTATGGGAATTAATATTTTTATAGAGAATCTTTTTTTTTTTTTTTAATTTGAATTCCATCTTTACATGTTTTTTTTTCTGTATCCTTGATCACTTTTCACAAATGTTAAAAAATTCTAGTTCTTTATTTTCGTTCTAATTTTGAACATGAATTCGGAACTATTTTTATTTGGAATTCTCTGGTTCAAATTTTCAAGTTTTGGATACAAATGTTACGGTAAACCTAAATCTAAACGCTGGATAGATCTAAGGAATCTTTATAGCTTTTATAAGTGGGATGCAACTTTACTATTCAAATATTCATAACATTATAAAAACGAAATTTGAATTATGGATTAGGGATTCAGACATTGTTTTGAAGATTGAATTAGAATCTAGAAAATAAATTCAGATTTTCATAATCTATAAACCAAATTTAGCAGCAGCCCGTGGCGTAGAGGATAGCATTCAAGTCTTCTAAGCCAGCGGGTATGAGATCGAATCCCGGTCACGGCATACATAGTACATACTTTCTGTGGGTTGGTGGTTTTAGCATTTGTAACATGCTAGCCATCATATCCTCGAAAGATGTATGTTTAGAGTTAAGAAAAAGGAATCTCTTCGAGGAAACATCAAGTTTCATTGAGATCCTGTATGTGTTTGTGTTCGTTTTTACCAAATCTTAGAAACAGTTTTTTTTTCTATAAGAAAACAAAATAAGTACAAGAGAACCGATTCGGAATTCATGATAGACTATAGACTTATGTCATAAGATTTTTTTCAAAACATCTGATATCTTATTGTATCATCACACTAAATACATTTTACTTTTGATCGAACTCTGCCAAATTGTGGCTTTGCTTAGCTTTATCCCATTTGTCAATGATCCTATTTTCAAAACTCAAACTTTATTTTAATTTTTGTTAATTTCATTATTATTTTCAAAGAACATATTAAGTCTCTCAAAAATCGCAGTTCTACAGTATATTCAAATGATGATAATGTTGTTTGAAATGTCCGCTTCGGGTCATATTGAAGGTTAGTTTTGTCTTATTTATTTCAACAGAACATATCGAAAGTTTGTTTTTTACCTGAGAGTAAGTATTCGAGAATAAATGCAACAAGGTTGAAAATGACATATTCTTTTAGGTCACAGAAGCAAATCGACAAAAACTCATTGTTTTTAAGCTAAACTTGTTTCAAAAATATATGGATTTAGCTGGAAAAATTTTTGCCAATAAAACATCGAAAATGTAAAAAATGTAAATGAAATTGAATTCATATCACGATGGAATGTGTCTCAGCGATCATCATTTTTTGAGGAAAGGATAAAATGTAGTGTGATTCTTTCAAACTTGGAAATTTTCCCAATTTTCAATTTTTGGCTCTTCTGTCCCAAAAGGTTGCCGACCACTGACCCAGCCTACTGTTTTGGTCGGATTTGGCATCAGTTCACGACTCAACGGACACGATGGCTTGGTTCCAACCAGAGGTGCCAGGTGTCCTGATAAATCAGAATTTGTTCTGATTTTCGAAACACTGTCCAGATTTGTTCTGATTTTCGAAAAATGGTCTTTTAATCAACTGAATTGTCCTGATTTTCTTAAATATATAAAAATTGTAAGTGAATTTACAGCTAAATTATCAAAATATTGAAAAATCAGCAATACAATACCCGCATACTAAAAAACCGTATTTCAAACAGTCGCTACGATACATCTACGGTTTCAGAAATAGTGATTGTATCTGTAAACGTAGCTGTTCTTCTAAACTTTACTTCGCCAAAGATAACAAACGAAATATGAACGTTCATGTGAAAACGTGTTATGGTATCTGGAAAGGTGATAGAATGATATGAACGATTTCCTAGAATTTTTCATTAATCTTAAAACTGAACTTGGACCGTTGAATAAACCGTTCATCCTTCTGTCATACTCGCACGTCAAAATCAACGAAACGCCCGGTCAGAGATGCCAGTTGGTTTTGTACAAAATAAGTATACATTTTATGAAAATATTTTAATATTTTTACTATTAGAAGTTCAGCTCATGATTTAGGCCGATGACATAGTGCACGCGGTGCGATGCGAATTAATGAGGCGAACCACATTTGATGGAAATAGACGTGAATCGCTTAAACCTGACATTCAATGCGACGAAGGAGATGCCAATTTATTCCACCGCTTGAGTTCGCATTGATCACGTTCGCCAATTCGCTCTCACTATGTCATCGGCTTTGCAAGATGATTTCAAGAACGCTCATTATGTAAGAATATTAAAAAAGTTTTTTTTTACTAATTCATTGACTTAAGCGGGCCATAAACTACACAAATGGCGTAGGCAAATTCGATGATTCCACGACGATTGTTTGATCTATGTTAGCCCACACACGATACAAACAAATTTCACGCGAACACAAAACGATGGCTGGCGAAAACAGCAAAAACAACAACAAAAAACACCTCCACCCAGCTGGGGCTGAGTAAATGGCTTGGATTTTGTACAAGCAGCATCAAACACCATGCCACAGAGGGGGGTATGTACAAAATATTTCGACCCCGACCGATTTTATTCAAACCATTTGCGCGGTCACTCAAGCAGTGTGTGTAGCATGAATGCAAAAAGTCGACTTGAAAACATAAAGAGTTAGATTTTTTTTTTTAAATTTCACATTTTAGTTTCATATTGGTACAATTTTTAAAAATCGGTCTAGTCGGCACCACTGTCGACAACTGGAAAATAAACACAAAAAAACAACAACAATTTTCGCTCCTCCGAAATCGCGGGATTTTTTACTGGTTGGCTCGTTCTGCCGAAGCTACTGGAAATAATTACAGTAAGTATAGTAACGTAATAAATTATTTATATGTCAAAAAGAGTAATGATTCATACATTAATTTCAGCTTCCTCGTCCATTCATCACCCGGGTGACGATGGCTTCCCAGCATTCCGTAGCGCTGGAGCTACGAGAATCCATATGCTATGTCCATAGCCGGGTAGGATCTTTCTGCAAGAATATCAAACTATGCGGTATCAACAGGTTTTGAATTTTCATCATTTGTAAGTAAACCAAGTGTAATAAAGATAAAGATTATGTGAAAAAAGTTGAATTGATATCAAACATCCGAAAATTTCCAAAACAATTCCTTCTATGTGTGTGTGAGACCGCCATTGACGTACGGTTTTTTTTTTTTTTTTTTTTTGTAAATTCTTTATTTGAAACGGCTCATACCTTTAGGCTTTAAGGAGCCAGACACCTTTTTTTATTACAATTGTGTGCTTATATCTAGTTCACTTTTAAAGAAAAAAGAAGATAGATAGGGAAATATGAAAATAAAAAAGAATTATAGACGAAGATCGATAGCTTTTAGGAAAAGGTATATTTCGAACATGTAGTCCAAGTCCACGACAGCCAGCACATCTCTGACTGGAACATAGGGTGTTTTTCCTCGGGCCCGAAGGGAGTCTATGAAATTCGTTCTAGCGACAAGATGGACCTCGCACGACCAAACAATATGCTCGATGTCGTGGTAACCTTGGCCGCAACTACACAAATTGCTGCTAGCAATATTCAAACGATAGAGTACCGCGTCTAAGGAATAATGATTGGACATGAGACGGGAAAATATACGAATAAAATCTCGACTCAGGTCCAATCTATTAAACCAGGATTTAAGGCTTACCCTTGGGATAATCGAGTGCAGCCACCGACCCAACTCATCCTCGTCCCATTTGCGCTGCCAGTTGACAAGAGAGTTTCTTCGAACTAAAAAGTAAAATTCGTTGAAGGCGATTTCACGCTGATACGTGTCACCTTCCATCGCCCCCACCTTTGCCAGAGAGTCTGCCTTCTCATTACCCTCTATCGAGCAATGGGAGGGAACCCAAACAAAGGTGATGGTAAAGCGACGTTTTGATAAAGCACTCAAACTATCCCGTATCTTCTCGAAGAAGTAAGGCGAGTGCTTTCCCGGTTTTATTGAGTGAATTGCTTGAACAGAACTCAGACTATCCGTTACAATAAAGTAGTTCCCAACTGGCCTTGAAGCGATACTGTCCAAAGCCCAATGAATTGCTGCTAACTCTGCTATATACACAGAGCATGGTGACTCGAGGCTGTAAGAGGCGCTAGATATTTCATTGAACACTCCAAATCCTGTTGATTCCTCTATAAGTGATCCATCAGTAAAGTACATTTTATCAGCATCGACGTGTCTATATTTAGCTTCGAAAATTCTTGGAATCAGAAGTGGACGATGCGGATCCGGGATTTCACGAATTTCCTGCTGCATAGACAAATCAAACTGGACAGAAGAATTATCGTAGTCTGGGCTACAAACACGAGCTGGAGAATACGGAGAAGGGTTAACCTGCATTGACATGAGGACATGGTATATAGACATAAATCTGGTTTGAAAATTTTGCTCAAGAAGCCTTTCAAAATTTACAATCACCAATGGGTTCATGACCTCACACCTGATGAGGAACCGGAGTGATAATAAATTGAATCGATCTTTAAGTGGGAGTATTCCTGCCAAAACTTCGAGACTCATGTTATGCGTTGAGGGCATACAGCCCAAAGCGATGCGGAGACAACGGTATTGGATACGCTCGAGTTTGATGAGGTGAGTTTTGGCAGCTGACTGGAAACAGAAGCTTCCATATTCCATCACTGAGAGAATGGTTGTTCGATACAATTTTAAAAGATCTTCTGGATGGGCTCCCCACCAGGTGCCAGTGATTGATCGGAGAAAATTGATTCTTTGTTGGCATTTTCCTTTCAGGTACTCAATGTGGGCCCTCCAGGTACATTTGGAATCAAACCAAACCCCAAGATACTTAAAACACCTCGATTGAGTGATCGTTCTGCCCAGGAGTTGAAGTTTAGGTTGAGCAGGTCTACGTTTCTTAGAGAAAACAACCATCTCCGTTTTCTGTGGAGAAAACTCAATCCCAAGCCCCAAAGCCCAGGTTGATAATCTGTTTAAAGTATCTTGTAAAGGTCTGTGCAGATGAAACTCAGTAGATCCTGTGACAGACACCACGCCGTCATCTGCAAGTTGTCTTAGAGTGCAGCCTTCAGAGAGACAACTGTCGATGTCACTTACGTAAAAGTTGTACAAAAGTGGACTCAAACATGAACCCTGCGGAAGGCCCATGTAAGAGATTCTTCTAACTGCAATATCTCCGTGAGCAAAGTTCAGATGTTTCTCACAAAGCAAGCTGTATAAGATGTTGTTCAAAAGAGGAGGCAGACCCCGGGAGTGCAACTTGTCTGACAAAACCTCTATTGAGACAGCATCAAAAGCTCCCTTTATGTCTAGAAACACTGAAGCCATTTGCTCACGTTTTGCGTACGCCATTTGTATCTCTGAAGACAGCAAAGCAAGACAATCGTTTGTCCCTTTGCCCCTTCGAAACCCAAATTGAGTATCTGACAGGAGGCCATTTGTTTCTACCCATTTATCCAAACGAAACAAAATCATTTTCTCCATCAATTTGCGTATACAAGACAACATCGCTATTGGACGGTACGAATTGGGATCAGACGCTGGTTTTCCGGGCTTTTGGATAGCAATGACTCTCACTTGTCTCCACTCTTGGGGAACAATGTTATGCTCCAAGAATTGATTAAATAAATTTAACAAGCGAAATTTTGCGGCATCCGGAAGGTTTTTCAACAAGTTAAACTTGATTTTATCAATTCCCGGAGCTGAATTGTTGCAAGAGAGGAGAGCAATTGAAAATTCGACCATCGAAAAGCAGGAATCCAGACCACACCTATCTGGAGGCACATTCCGGATTATTTTTTGTACTGGTGCAGAATCTGGACAGACTTTCCGTGCGAAGTTGAATATCCATCTATGCGAATATTCCTCACTTTCATTCGTAGATGATCGATTACGCATGCTTCGTGCCACTTTCCATAAGGTACTCAATGATGTTTCACGTGATAAACCACCCACAAAATTCCTCCAATACGCTTTCTTTTTCCCTTTGATCAATTTTTTGAACTGATTTTCAAGGGAAACATATGCATTAAAAAGAACGAGAGTTCCATGTTTTCGAAAATCTTTGAATGCTTTTGATTTGTCCTTATGCAGTTTGGAACACTGCTGGTCCCACCATGGGTTTGGAGGCCTTCGAGGAACTGATGAATCTGGGATGGGTTTTGTTTGTGCGCAAAGTGCACTTTCATGTATCAGACGTGAAAGAAAGTGGTACTCCTCTAAAGGAGGTAAAATATTCATAGATTCGATGGATGTTGTTATTTCGTCCGAATATTTTTTCCAGTCGATGTGTCTTGTAAGGTCATATGCCATATATGTAGAATTTGAATTGCTGAACCCCTTTGGTGATTGTAATTTTGATTGGCAAGTGGTCACTACCATTGGGATCAGGGATTACCTTCCACTGGCAATCCAATGATAGTGAATTTGAGCAGAGTGAGAGGTCAATTGCACTTGGTCTTGCAGGAGGTTTAGTACTCGTGTTTTTTCACCCGTGTTCAAAACTGTTAAATTGAAACTGTCACAGATATCATAGATAAGAGTAGAACGACAATCGTCAATTTGTTCTCCCCAGACAGTTCCATGTGAATTGAAATCACCCAGGATCAACCTTGGTTCAGGCAAAACTGAACACAGGTCCTCAAGGTGACTTCGATTCACTGCAACTCTCTGAGGCCAGTACAAACTGACAACGCATAAGTCCCTTCCTCTTATAGTTGTATGACATGCAACAGCTTCAATTCCTCCCGATAAAGGGAGGTTGATTCTAAAGAAGGAATGGCGCTTGCTGATTCCCAAAAGCACCCCTCCATACGAATCGTCGCGGTCTAGACGTATGACATTAAAATCGTGGAATGTGATGTTAGATTGAGAAGAAAGCCAAGTTTCGGATAACGCAAAAATATCGCAACTAATTTCATGAAGAAGGAATTTGAACGGATCCAGTTTAGGAATAATACTACGACAATTCCACTGTAAAACAGTGATATCTCCGACCTCTTGGTTTAAATTAGCCATCGAGAGAGATAAACACTGAAATGAGGGGCCAAGTTTGCATCAATTGCTTCAAAAATGTCTTCACTACAGGAAGCATTGCACTAACAATACCTTTGATGGATTCAGAGATGTTAAAAAACGAGAAAATACCGTTTAGGATGTCTGTCAACTTAAACAGTCCCGGCTGGGAAGATGAATCAGACGAAACCTCATTAGTTATGGGGGCCTTTGAGGTCCCTGCTGGTGTTGGATCGATTTGTGGTGAAAAGATCGTGCGGAATCCAGGGGGAGTTTGATTTTTTTGTTTTGCAGCAATAGATTTTTTAGGGGGGCTTATTGGAGGACTTATTGTAGGGATCTTTTTGGGAATCTTGGGTGTCTTTGATGTTGTTTTTACACGTTTTCGGGAGTTCGCAACAAAAATAAATGGGTTGTCTTCATCAGTCGTCTCTTCGTTGTCAACTGGCAACACAGAAAAAATGTTACTCGAATGCGGTTGGGCCAGTGGAGAAGCGCTCTTTAAGATAGAGGCATAAGAACGTCTTGATCGTTCTTTTAAAGAGCGCTTCTGTTTATCCCAGCGACTCTTAAATGCCTCGCACGAGGAGATCTCATGAGGTGAGCCCCCGCAATAGACACATTTCTGCTCTATTGCTGAGCACGCTCCAGCCCCATGAATCTCCCCGCATTGGGGACAGCGTGGCTTATTGCAACAGTGCGACGCTGTGTGCCCCAACTTGATGCAATTTTTACAATCCATGGGTCGAGGCACAAAGAGTCGCACAGGAAGCCTTAAAACTCCGTCAATCAAGACGAAGTGAGGGAGGGCGGTACCCGCGAAGGTAACACGAAATGAGTCTGAAGGTGAGTACACTTTGACTCCGTTTACGACGTTGGCAGTTCTGAGTTGTCGGCAGTCCAAGATTTCGACCGAAGCCGAATCAAGGCTCTTAAACTTACCAACGCCGTTGGATTTCACGTAATCAGCCTCCAGACTCATCTCTGTGATCACGCCCTCAATCTCTACGTCCCGAGACGGGATGTAGACGTGATACTCAAGGTTTATAAAATTACTGGCAACAATATCGTTTGCAGCTTTCGAATTAGCCACAAGAACACGCAGCTTATTTGGACGTAATTTTGTAACACTGGTTACAGAGGGCCACCTCGCCAGATCTTTGGTGATCTGTACCACATTAAGAGGTTTGCCGTTCTTTTTGGGCCGGATGAAAACCACCCAAGGTCCAGCGGAAGATGAACTGTCAGCATATTTTCGGAGCCGGGTTGTGCCACTCTTCAATGCTAAAGATGAAGAATTATCGTCCATTTGAGAATCATTTACATTTGAGGGACCAGCAGCATCTGGATCCTCCAGATGCTCCTCATCCTCGTAGACGACATTCCCATCACTACCAGTTGAGGGGTGAGACCCCCCGCCTTCGCTCATATTTCTCAACGGGGACACGAATGCCCTCCGCGTTGAAAATATGAGCGAAGCACAAAATTGTCAAAATTTAAATAAAAAGGGAAAAAATAGACCAAGAAAAGAGAAAAAAGAAAGAAGAATTAACTCACAATTTTTAAGCACTTCTGGGGCTATTGTTTTATTTAGCCTTCGTTTACTGCACCAACCACGTGGTCCTCCGTCGAAACAAGATGGATGTCGATCGATGGGTAATCAATATCTGGGCCGTTCTGTCTCACCCGGTTACAGCAATCAAATCCGAATCCACCGAGCAACCGCCCTAACGGGGTCCAAATTCCGGATAAACAGGGCGAAGGGAGACGTCTTTAAATGTAGTGATGGCCTTGACAGATGATGGAGATGGTGATGGAAAACAATGGCTGTTGTACGTTTATGCCGATTGTTTTTGCATACAAAACACAGCACCAACCGAACCAGCAGGAATGAAAATAATTCCGCGTGAGACCATTAAACTTCACTTGGTTCACTCCGACTTAGCGAGAAAAAAAAAAAAAAAAAAGCTTGACGTACGGTTCTGGATAACGTTGGAAAAAAACCTTATTTAGAATCGTTTGATAATTATTACTGTTACTGTTTTGATAAAAGATTACTCTTCAAAAAACTGTAATATTAACAGTTTGGTTGTCTGATTACGTTTTCCAATAGCGGTTTCTGGACGTTATTTAAACTGTTTGTAGTACAGTTCCTCCATATAAAAGTTTTAACAGTTTTAAACAGTAACATAACTTAACGCCATATTCAACAGACCGTCGTTTTGGAATTCAAGATAAGTGCAATGTTTTTTATGGTTTCAGGTATCATTTTCTAAAAGTTTTTTTACGCTGTTTCTTATCGTTTTATAACTACTACAGGAACTGTTGTGTTACAATATTTTCGTATTCGGGTAGTTTAATCGATAATAATGTTCGGTTCAGATGATATTTATATGGTGTTTTCCATGTAAACTGTAGGTCAGCCAAAATTCTGCTTGTCACAGTGCACAAATCGAGACTCCTACAGTACCTGTATTCCATCTTTATTTATGCAACTTAAGCAGAATTTGTAGTGACCTAAAGAATCCTGAGTTTTTCATCATGGTGACCTGAATTTTGACAAAACCACATGGCATCCCTGGGACCAATCCAATAAAGTCCAGATCGTACCGAAGGAGATTAATCTGCCAAATTGTCCTCAAGCGAGATCGATTGAAACTTTTTGGGCCCTTACCAAATCATTTTTAAGAAAACATTTAAAGCCTATCGATACTATTGCAAACTTCGCAAAAAACTGAAAAAAGTGGTCAAAATTATCGCAAGAATCATAGCATTTATCGCAAAGAAGACTATAGAGAACATAAAATTGAAAAAAAAAGGTTTGCTCGTAAATTGGGTTTATATGTTCATTTTAAAACGTGCCTAGACCTAATGCAACACCTAATATAAAGCTAAAAAAAATTGGTATTGATTTTTTCAAAAGGGCGCCCGCTCCAAATGTAAACAAATTGAGTTATTTATCTACTGGATGAAAAATTACGCTCAAATGTCTAGATGGATGATTTGTGTTCGAGACATTAAGAAAATTAAAGTAATATTTTTGCGGGGCGCTTATGGAGCTGTCAAACTTTAAACGCGATTTTCTCGAAATAGTGATGTTGGGGCATTCGCTCTTTACTAAAATCGATATCAAAATGATAAAACCCATCCAAGTTTCAAAAGTGTTTTGAAAAATGATTTTTCCACCACAGATATTAACTCAAGCAGCAAAGAAACGGTTCCAAAAAAAATTTGAAACCTTGTAACCATTATCGATTGGCTTGAGAAGATTATTTGACGCAGAAGCCAATCCCACAATCTCACAGAAGGAAGAATGACCCCCCAAGGAAGCCCTTCAAGAGTGGTCGTTCCGCGTTGATAGTTGCTTGTGTTTGTGTTAGGACGGAGTGATGACGACAGAAAAAGGAAGCGTTCCAGCAATGAAAAAATAAAAATAAATAAAATGGAAGCTTACCTGGGTGGGTGTGAGATGTATTAAACTGGCTAAGTGTTCCCGTTCGGGCGCAGACAGGTACTTTTGTTGTTTGAATCTTCGCTCCAGTTCGTACACCTGAAAACAAAAATGGAACGAACGAACGGGTCCAAAGTTAATAAAATTGAAATTGAATTCCGCTGGCTCGAGCGGAATCTGTGCTGATATTTCGAGGGTTGCCCCGTGATGAGGGGATATAAACTTATTGGTTCCTAGGAAGGACGTATATGTTTGTGCGCATTTTCAAAATTTACAGAGAAAATGGTGGATGCCTGTCGCGTCGCAGGAAAAGCAATAAAGAACATATTTTCCGGCTTCGATTAGCAAACTGGTCGAGGCTAAAGGACGAGGCAGTTGTGGGGATCAGAGAGCATGGATCCATAATAGCTTCAACGTTCCACGGTCTGTTATTCCGTCAGAGAGTTTTCGCCCTTTGCCTGGTGGTTGTGAGTCAATGCGGTGAATTCTCGGATGTTGCAACCAATACCAAAACCGAATCATACCGGAACCTTTCTCCCGCGGACCCCCGGCATTATTGCAGGTTCTGCCAGCCGGTGAAAACCAACCCAGAGAGGGGAAACGAGGCGACGATACCGATGACGATGACGACGACGCGACTCCGGAGTCGAGACGTAACGTTGCTGGTTGCTTTCTTGCTATATTAGTTTGCTGATGAAACTTGGCATTTCATCTCAAGTGCTTTGTAAATAGATATTCCTCGTTTGAGTGTATTTTTTCGGACCAACTTTTTTGTTTATATAAATGTTTCTTCACCATACCAGCCAGCCAGGGAGCTTCAGTCGTAAAGCAGCAACAGAATCCAGTAGCCTTACTTATACGGTCTGGTTGAGCTACTGCTGCTAGGTAAGCACAGAACCCTAGCAGGAAAACACTAACCCAGAGAATCATTGCCGGAGGATCCAGAACAAATCTAGGCGTTGGGTCCCAGGAGTCTAGTTGAATCCAGAGAACAATCAAAGGAGCGACAGAAAATTGTTGTTTTTGGAAATTTCAATTTAAGAATGAGATTTTGATGCGATAAAAATTGACAAATCGTTTTTTAGCAAATAATACATGGGATAACTGCAAAATATGGGGTTTTTCTAAAAGATTAATAAAGTTTTTTTTTGTGGTAAACCGTATCAGTGCTTGTAGGACTACTTTCGAGAAAATAAGTATATAAATCTCAATTATCTTCTACAAGATATCAAAATGTATGTAGGTACAGTATGACAAAGGTGTCAAAACACCTTTAAAATACTTACTTACCCTTATAAAACCAGTTGGCGATGAAGACTCTCATTGCACAGTGGTGCAGAACATCAATCTAGCTGTACGAAATTAATAGCGCCCAGAGATGAAGAGATTTGATGTCTTCAGCAACATTGTTCAGTTTTACATACACTGAAAATCGAAAATACCCAAACTTGAGAACTGCCACCCGCCAAACCTAAGTTCAAGATTGACAACTTAAGTTTGTGAAAAAATCACAGCTTGCCAGTAAACCAAACTTGTCCTTCAAGCGAAGAACTGTTTTTTGGGGGGTTTTTGTTGTAAGCGCATCTGATTCTGTTACCTCCATCGTGGCAGATTTAGGTTTGGGGGGTAAGTTCAAAGCGAAGAACTGTTTTTTTTTGGGGGATAACTTTTATTCCCGCTTCATTCGCAGAAAGTCTCACATATACGATGATGTAGCTGCCTCTCTCAACAACTCTCCGGTGGTCGAGCGGTTAGCATCCTGAGATGGTAATCGCAAAGCCATTGCAGGTATGGGTGTGATTCCTGAACCTGGCGATATTTTTTTTTTATTTTGATTTCCATTTTATTGTGGTATCAGATTTTGGGGGATGAGTTCTCCTTTAAGAGCTTAGCTTTGAGCTATGCCACCAACAGCCAAACCTGTAGGGAGGGAGTTTCATTCGGGTTGGCGGGGAAAGTTCTCAAGTTTGGGTATTTTCGAGGTTCAGTGTAGAGCATAATCCATTATCAAAGTTTTTGCCGAGGGGACCACCGATAGTCAGATAAAAATGCTAACTTTTTCGTTCTTCAAATTAGGGCTTTGATGTCTTGGACAAAGTTGTGTATCTGATCAAAATACATAAGTTTGTCGAATATGTCAAAGTCCTGTCACATTACCCTCAGAAGTTACAGTCAAAGTAAATAAAAGCTCTTGAAAAAACAGTTTTTTGAACCTAACACTTTGTAGATTGGATATAGTGGTTCGCTGTCTTTGGAACAAAGTTGAAACAAGCCACGATCTCTAATTGTCTCATACTCAAGACTCGTCTATTGAAAAGTGCACATTTTCGCAACACCCCTTTTTGTGATTATTTTTGATGATAAGCGCAACCATTTCCATTTGAAATTAGCGGGGAAATCGGTGGAACTAGTAGAGATCTGAATGATTGAAAATGCTTTTTTCTTATTAAAAAAAAAACACTTTTAGTAGAAAAATCGTAACGTTAACTATACAATATCAAAATTAGCTTCCCAGCAAACATTTTTGTAAGTATATTTCTCAACAACTTTGTTATACGTTTCATATACATTACAGAATGATCGTATGACACACGAAAAAACAGCATTTACCTACCAAAGTGGAGGCAATATACATACAAATTTTCAACTTCTGGCTAAAGCGATAAGAGTATACGATTTCGACACCACATTCATACATACTGAAAGAATGCAAGAGAGAACAAGTTTTTTCTCTCAACGCATGCGAACTGTTGCCAGCGACAATATTTGCTGCCTGTGTCATTGGGCAATTCTTGCAAATACACCATCTAATTTTTAGCAATCTGGTTGCACTGCTGGTCGCAAAGAGAACAACAAAGCTGTTCTCTCTTTTGACCCACGCGGGAGAAAGCACAGGAACGAATTCGTCTTCAAAATCTGCAAACATGGCGGACTTTTTATCATATCCGATTTAAACCATTTAATACGACTTCGAGTAACGATTTTTACGACATTTTACTTGCGTTAGTTGGAATTACGATTCGCAGTAACGTTTTTAATGACTTGAGTTATCATTTTTGATGCGATTTCATGTTTGCTGGGTTACTACTATAAGTAACAAAACTTCTTAGTTTATCGTTTAAGGTTTGATAAGAAATTAATACAGTCGTTAGCTTTAATAAGATTGTGATTTGAATAATCTTTATAAAGAAAATGAGTTCGAGGGACTGATGCTAATGTGCCTGCTTTTTCAGAATTTGTCTGATTTTCGAGGCTTAACCTGGTAAGCCATAGTGTAACACTTCGACAGAAATTTCCGTTACTAGATGTATCCTCACTTTTATTTCACAGGTCCCTGAATATTGAGAAAAAAAAAAATTGACAACCCTGCTTCCGAGTGCAATCCTCTATAGCTGATCATGCTCCTCTCGTTATCTGAGTTTGCACAAGCTGTGAGCGAGTCCAAAAGCAAGTGTGAGATCTTTCGCAGCTCGGAGAAAGAAAGAGAATTCTAGCCAAGAGCGCCGAGTTGGCCCTGCTGAAAAGAATAAAGCTTGCTCATTACCCTTACACAGATTTCCAAAAGAATTACAGCAAATCGGAGTGAAATTGGAGTGAAGGCTATTGCTTTCTCTGTCCAACACACGAGAAATCGTACACCAGGATTGCGAGCGCGCCCAACGCCCATACTTTGTTCGCTCTCGGATTTCTCCTGTACACTCTTCATCAGCACATGGGAATGCTCTTTTATGTGTTGGCGATCTCACTTTTGTTAGTTGTGCGAATAATCTCTCTCCGCACAATTTGGACAACTTGGGCCTAGTCCACACTCGGCAACTTGAACTGCGATTTCGGTTGATGAAACTTGTTCACATTTTGATTGCTGAAAGTCTCCCATACTTGCCGGGAGACTTGAGACATGCATCTCACCGTCTAGTTCTAAATCGGTTATCTAAAAATCTTTAGATAGCCGTTTGAATCGATTGAAGGCTTTGAGGACACCAGAAATAAGAAGAAATTGAGATCTAATCGGCTACGAAAAACCTTGACAAAAAATTTATATAGAGAAAATAGGCTAGCTTCTAGAAACATTTCAACTGAAAATTGTGTCACACTGTCAGTTAGTCTGGAAGAATGCAATGCAGATTAAGAAAATATCCTTGAAAAAATCGATAGAATCGACAGAAAAGTTGATTTCGAAAAGCAACATTGTTCCTTACACGACTTTCTACCACCACTTTCACTTTCATGAATATTAAAAAAAAGTTTTTCGTCAAATCTTTTAACATGTTTAGCATTTTATGCAACAAAAACTCATATACAAACACTGCGATACTAAATTAATAACGTAAAAACTATAGAATTTAGACAAAACGTGTCTTCATTGAAGACTCTTCAGCAAAGATCCTCATCAAATAATGACATTTTCCCAATGTTGAAATGTAAGAGCGTGTCTAGAAAACAGTTTTCCACCTATAACTCTATTGAATGATTTTATACTTAAGTGGTTTGTTCTAAGCACTTTTATCAAATCAATATGCGCATCTCTTTTGTCTTAGACAGCTAATATCTATCTGGAAGTTTTCGTTAGTTAGAAGGCTCTTTCTAAGAAAAAATATATTTTTTTAAACTGCCATATCTCAGATTGAGCAAACTAAAAAATTTACAAAGACAGCGCTCTGCCACGAGGATAACTCATCTCGAATCAGAGATGAAATAGTCATGAGTCCTTAAAAACTTACATTGCTCTCGTTGCAGAATGATTCTTTCTCGCTAAAATCAAACTACAATCACTGACCATACTGACTGGACACTCGATTTCGTTTGTTGGATAATTTTTCCAACACTACGCAATATCGATTCCAGAGTGCGCATCGATCGATTTGAAGAAAAGCTATCCCAGTTAGAAAGTTCCACCCAACTTTCGAAAAAAATAGGCAATTCAGACGATAAAAGCGGGCTTAAAATGTACATTTTTCCTACAAGGCATTTGTATCGGAAAAATGGTAGGTTCGCCACCTACCGTCGATATTGCGAACCAGCTAAATTTGACGAAAAAAATTAGCCAGAAAATGATAGAATTTTGGTTCTAAGTGTCCTGTCAGTATGATCAGTGCTACAATGATGCTATGAAGAGTTTAACTCTCAAAGCATCAGAATGTGTCCTTATGTAAGTTTCGGATAAACTCGGCATAAGTTTACAACTATAAGGACAAAATTCAGAGGTCGTTCAGGCCGGTTCGAATTTAAAAGTGAGTCCGATCGGTAGCCGAAAAATATGATCGACGAACGCATCGGGGCTTGGCTGAACGTGATATTTCACAAAGAAAATTTAGGAATTTTAAATGTTCCATGTTTTATTGCAGTATCATATCCAGATTAGAAAATCAACAGGCTTTATGTACATAAGTCTCGGTGCTTATAGCTTGAAAACATTCAATGGTAAATAGGCGTCAGGAGAGTTCTACCTTATTTCGACAAGCAACATAATTCAGCAGCAATTAAATCACGTACAAAGCGGTCGAATTGTATTTTCTACAATATCTTAGGCCAGGTTTACGGTGGTTCAATATTAACGAACTCAACTGACGAAAACAAAAAAAAATGCTACTACTACGGGAGCTCTCAAGGCTTTGAGCAAAGAAAGGCATAACCTTAGGGTGCACATACAAAGTCAATGCGTAGGGCAGAAGATAAAAATTGAAGGGAAAATCCACTGACGTTACCGGCTGAATGGTTTGTCCAGCATCCAACCTGGTATCCATGGCATCATCGGTTGACATTCACTCTGACAGTCTCATAATTCGCTTGTTTTCCTAGCAGTAGCAGCAATAGAAGGCTCTGGTGGAATTAGAGGTCGTCTCAGGGTTTACCTACTTTGTTTTTTCCTTCTTTCTACCAAGCGTATAGCCGAGCAAAGCAAACCGATAAAACACATTAAATTCAAAGGTGGACACGGAAAATGACGACGTAACAAACTCCCGGATTGCTCCGTTCGAGGAAAAGTAAGCTGCTGTAAGAATCGAAAAAAAAAATCCAAATATTTGCCCAAGAAGATTCGTTCTTCGAAATTGTTTATTTCGGTCATCTCATTGGGTAGCAGTTTTTCGAGTGGTTTACAGATATCGGAACGGATTCGTTGGAACAACGTTCAGTAATATTTTTGGGTATTTGAGTTCGAACCGAAGAAACCTTAAAATCCTTCCGATACGGAGAAGATGGGTCCAGCCCAGAGAGTATGAAACAAAAGCTACACGAAACCGAAATTTATAGCTTTAAGTTTGCTCACGCGCGCCGTCTGAGAAGAGTGACATCCACTTAAAATTAAAATGAAGCAAATATTTAGACAGAAGAGTATGACATCTTCCACGGCTCTCCGAGTTGACTTTTCATTTTCGGTTCATCGTAAATATGTACGTTCAGAAGCGTTCAGAAGCTTCGTCTCGATGTTGACTATTGTTAAAAGGTGGTTGATTAATCGGAGGCAGAAAAACCACAACAGTGGGGCATCGGAAGCTTGATCGGAGCGAGTTGACAATCCGTTCGTTCGCATTTGCCATGACGACCTTGGGGTGCCCAGATCTCAAAATAATAATAAAAAAAAAACTGAACGTACACTAAACCTGTCCGCCGCAATATGCCCGGTAGCTTCTGTTTACTCTTTCATTTATGCCGCTTATCCATCCTTCTGTCAATACTCTTGCCTACTCGTACATATAGACAGAGTGCGCCAGCTATTCGCCTAGGATATCGCTTAAAGCCATAGTATAACACAGTCACGAGTTTCCCCTTTTTGCTGAACCATCAACGAAAGCCGATCCATCAAAATTCAATTAATCCCAGCTTCACATAATTACTTGACATTTTAGATTGTTTCATTGTGGAATTAAATTTCATGGGTCTCCACCCTCCGAGAGCGGAACGAGAACGCTCAACCACTCAATCATATCGTCTCTCGGTGCTCGTCAAGTTTGGGTCATATATAATCCTCGTAAATCTGCTCTCATCTTCCCTGTCCATTACATAGTAGGTACCAAGGCCGGGTTGGATTTGAATATGCCGCAAATCGAGCTGCCGACGGGTAAACTCCGTCGGAAGGGAAATTTTGTGAGCCGGTACTTTAGACCGATTTATGAGCTCATGACAATTATCATGAGAAACGATGATGTATGGTTATTCGAGGGGCATTTCTCGGAAGACGATTCATGGAGTTAGGCAGGGTTCTGGTTGATAGAACTACATTGCAGTAGTTCATTTCCGTAACAAACTTATACTCTGGAGAAATAAGTTTTAAACTTAATTTTCAATTCAACGATTTAATCAATTAAGAAATTTAAAATCCAACGTCTTTATTCCGGTTTCCTTATTGGTACATCCGTTTTATTAGCTTCAAACGCTTCAAACTAAAAAAAAAATACCACCAATACTAACCTGAGCCTGTGTGAAGAGCACCCGCCGTTTCCGCCGCTGTGCCAAGGGAAATTGCATGGGTTTGGTGTCGGTTACGCTGCACGCCGCCAGGCTTCCCATGTTGGACATTGCATGGCCCATGGTGCCGCCCGCCGAACCGCCCATAAGCCGGGAAACTGTAACGAAACCGGGAAAAGAAAAAAAAATAACATTAGCACCTCAGACATGTTGTGAGTGACGAGTGGTTCCAAGATGGAAGCAACCAACAACCGGAAACAGATATTCAAAAGACGTGAAATCAATTCAAAAACTCAGAAAAATTACAAAATATTGTAGACCTGATTCATCCCAAGCAACAATTTCAACTCCAAAAGGTTCTGTTATAAGATATTTTCTTTCTCAAAGTACACAGAACCCTGTAAAATCTTCTTCAAAATACTATAACACCAATCTAATATTCTGCATAAAATTCGTTACCTATTCATCGTAGCTAGTAACTATTCCTATAAAAAAAATTAGAGTGTTAGTAGCAATATGGCGTTTTAATACTTCAAATACTACAGTAAAAACGAATCCCAGTAAACATTTTTGTAATTATATTCTTATGCTGTTTTGTTATACACTCCATATACATTACAGAATGATCGTATGGAAGTTTAAAAAACAGCATTTACCTACCAAAGTGGAGGTAATTAGCATACATAAATTTCATTTCTTTCTAAAGCGACGAAAACTACACCAATTGGACGATATCCGATACCTTATTCGTACCTATCGGAAAAATGCAAAAGTCTTCTAAATGTACTGCTGGTTGCAGAGAGAACATGACGATGATTATCTCACTTGAAGCCCGCGCGGAAGCCAAATCATTTCAAAACCTATCATCCTGGCGGACTTTCTATCATATCCGATTCAAACTGACTTCAGACGACATTTTATACGAAACTATACAGTTGGAATTGCGATTCGCAACACCATTGTCAACGACTTTAGTTATCAATTCTGTTACGATTTCATGTTTGCCGGGATTACTTCATGTTGAAACGGGCGCTGATGGCAATAGTTAATGGATGGTCGTATAATAATGCATAAAGATTATCTCTATTCCACAACACAAATCTCCCTTGATTATTACCAAAGTCTTCTGAGTAAGGTTACCTCACCTGTTAAATCGCCTGTTCAGCCATATTGGAAAAAGTTTTGACAGCTGGCTGAAGTGTTTACGAGAAAGGGGGTTCAGCGATGCCAAATGTTTGATATAAAACGACTCTGATACGTTTGAAAAAGTCTGTGTCTGTGCACAAGCGAAGACCACAAATTTGTTATCAAAAGAAGGTTTAGCCATGCAAGCAGCGAAAAGATTTTAACATTTCAAAGGAATGTGCCACAAAAACAAAGGAAAAGTTGTTTGATTCAAATGAATTTTCCCTTTTTTTGAAGATTTTTTTTTTATCTTAAATTCAAAACCTTAGAGCTTGTGTGCCAAACCAAATTAATTTGGTTCACTGTTTAGATTTTTAATTATATATAATTTATGATTCAGTTTGCCATCGAATATTTTGGTAGAATGTGTGATCATTTGAAGCACTTTGAAATAATTTCCTCTATTTGCAAAATCATGTTTACAGTTTTCTCATCGTTTGCTAACTTGCAGACACAGCACATCAATATTTGCAGTATTTTTTAAAACAACGCTTGTCGTGTTAGAAATGAAGTGAATTTTTATGCTTCAAATAAATATTTTATTCATATTATTCATACCATTTTACGGTAACATAGAACACACAATTCTACCATGTATCATGCCGATGTTACAAAAAAAAAAAAGTTTTAAAGAATAGTCGGTAAAACAAAAGTTCATATTTTACTGCTGTATATTCAGAAGCGAATCTATCCAGCAAGCCTCTATAATAAAACAAACAAATCTGTGTCTGAGAAATATCTAGAAGATTTGGCAAAAGTCCGTATTTTACAAACAAATCAGGGCACCTGGAATCTCAGCCATCCAACAACCAGCTGTCCTAATTTGAACTTTGTTTAGCCCCCTCCTTAGCATCCAACCCCCGTATACTTTTCGCCAAAGTGAGATCGCCTTGTATGGATTTATGAATATCGCAAGGCAACAAAAATCAACTTTTTAAGGTAATTTTTGTAGCGGCTCAGATAGAAGTAGGCGTATGCCTACCTGACATCACGCGTTTGTTTGAGCTCCGAACATTTAAAACTAATATAATGGCCAATAACGAATTTTTAGCAACCATATTCAACTTAAGTGAAAAACCGTTTGTGTGAAAGTTACGATTTGGAATTGCATAAGAAACTTTTGATCAAGTTCGTGGTACCGTGAAACTTCAGATTAAAAAATTAACCTGGAAAAGGAGTTTTGCTAGGGGAATTGTGAATGAATTGGATTCGCTAGACAAACTTGAATAATATCACCTTGGAGAAGCCATAGTCAAAAAAAATTGGAAGACAGCTGAAGTCAGCACGAAATGACATCTTAGCTGTAAAAGGATTCCAGATGTTATCAACCAATCAACATTTGAATCTGCGTCAAGCTTCGGTAGTTTTTGGTGAGATCAATCCATTATTTTGTTATTAAAAAATCCTATGAAGCGTTTGGCAGGGAGTCCCACGCTACATTCATCCCCTTGACGCTGTTGGATCTGCAATGCATTCAATATATAACAGATACAACGTTGGAAAAAAAAATGAAGGACGCAAGTTTTGAATTTTCCAGGATGCTCACAGTCACAAGTTTGCGCCATGATGATGTTAAAAGAAGAAGAAAGTAATTTTTGTAGCGGCTCGCCACATTCCTCCATAACAGAAGGCTCCATTGATGTACTGGACGCTATCAAGGTGTGTATATATAAGAAGTTTTACCATATATAAAATTCCCGATTCAACCATTTTGGCTATTTAGAGTTTGTTTACCAACAAACCACAAAAAAGCTGAGCAAATAATATTATGTTTGTAAACAAACTTATTGAGAGTCCCGCTCACTCCTCGCCTACTTACTGTCAAAGTCAGAGAACCTCGTGTTTCAGAAAACCTTGGACGCTACTACTTTCTGAGGTGCAAAGAATTTAAGACCTGATTTTGAAGGAAATTCAAGCAATTGTATGATAGTTTAAAAGGTTTTTCAAAACGGTTTGCTGTCTTCAGCGAAATTGCAAAACAAATAAAAATCTTTAATATCACAAACTCAAAAACGTTCTTCAAGTTCAAGAGCCTACTGATTACCTCTCCGACATCTAACCAATAGGCCAAATCGTCAATACAAGTTAGGCTGTAGCTCTATTACTCAGTTGACTTCATCGAGTCGAATTCGCTGCTAGATTCCCAGGCAGAAAACGCTTATTATGCCTTCATTAATGGTGCTCATACTGCCTCGATGGGTTTCTCATTATGCCTCTACAATGAGTGGTTTTCAGCTTTCGGCAAAAATTTTAAAAATGCATTTTTAAACGTCTTTTTCAAGTTTCATCCAATTAGGCAATAGACTATTTGAGTGTCTGAACACGAAACAATGATGTAATTCACATATTACAGCTGTTCTCTATGGTTAAATAAGCATTTTCCTTAAGGTGGCCATTATGCCCTCATCTCCCCCTGGGGGAGGAAGACTGAAATTTTCTGCATCGTTTTCTGCATCGTTTTTTTACTGTTCGGCAAAAAGCCAGCAATTGTTGAAAAGATTTGTAATCGTTCAAATTTTAACTTTAGATGATCAGTTTCATGTTGCGAGTCATGTAACTCAGTTGTTTGGGTGCTAAATTTAGATTTAGCTGAATTTTTAGAACAACAATTAATCAAATCATTTTTATTTATCAGCTTCAAAACTTTGACGAAATTTGAGCGATTTAATACGCCATATCATACCAGAATTTTCCAGAGCAAAACAATACCTAATTAAATCATTGTTTTATACAAAACAAGTGCTTTTCAGCATCAAACAAGTTCTTTTAAAAATCACTAAACAAGAAAGTAAAATTTTGAACCTCCGCACTGGTCGGTAGATTGATGAGAGAAATTTGACGTTTGAAAGATTTTTTTCTTTTTTTAATCAGTCTTCCTCCCCCAGATCTCCCCTACCTCTAATTTGAAGCAATTGTGTTTTTGTGGACTGAGAACTTTTATCACGAAAAACAAAGAAAACAGCACAGAAATAGCTAATACTGGGTGATTTGCGTCTTTGCATCCAGATCGGAAAAAAGGATAAACATCGGTTCGATTTTCATCCGTTCATCAGGAGAATCGGTCCGAAATCGGATACTGTTTTGATCCGAAATCGCGCGAAAATGAAACTCTTTTCGAATGACGCAAGCCTTGTCAAGAAAAATTGACCGATTTCGAATTAAAACCGAACCAAATCGTAATGACTACCTTTATTTTTGACAGTAATCGGTAATCTGTGGAACAAGCGCTACCGATGTGGGCAGCTGAAGGTTGCCCTTTTTAGACTTATTTGTAGAAGTTTAGAGCATTTTACCAATTTTTCATTGTTTTTTGAAGCGATCTTAAAGTTTTAAGGTTTTTAATAGGACCAAATATGTCATACGGAAATTGGCCCAACCATTTGGCAAAACCAACCCTCCTAGCTCCGATGCTGCCAAAAAGTTATGCTGGAACAAAAATTTACATTATTGTTTTTTCGAGTGTTTGGCAAACTCGGTGCTATTACAAGTCCCGTTGCATTTTCTCGTTTCGAAAAACTTCCGCCATCTTTGAAACAAACAACCAGGCTGTCGGCGGAACGCACAAACTGTCAGAAATTGTGGTAGAAAAACTTAGTGTGGAATTTATGCTTGTGCATATGACGTACAGGGGCCAACCAATCGAGAGGGCTAAAACCGCACACGCTTGCCATATGTGGTGATTTGTGGATATGGGCGCGCAAACTTTAGTTAAGGGTTTACTTTTCGTTTTTCTCCGTCCCATGGTGATGCGTGCAATTGCCGTTAATTTATGCGCCGCCGCCGTTTGAAACAGAAGTTGCGGCCGTTTGCTATAAGCATTGCTCAATTGTGGCGAACGTGGAACGCACGGCAATATCTACTTGAATACATATCGAATCTAATCGAAATGACGGCTGGCTGGCTGGCTGACTGACTGACAGGGCCGCGCGTTTTCGATGGGTCCGAATACTAGGTGAAAGGAAACGCTTTGTATACCCTTCAATAGCAATCGGCGATGATCGGTTCAGCAATCTTCGGAAATATGATTTATCACGATTCCGGCGAAGAATCTCGCCTTCTTTGCTTGCCCAAACCAACAACAAAGCGGGTACTTTGTGTTTACTCACAATGCTAAATGGGCTCTTTTGTTCGGTAGCTGTCGACAGGTTTTGTGGCAAGGAACAGATTGAAATCGATCGGAATACTCAATTCGGGTATTGTCCAATAGAAAAAAGGCTTTCCAAAACGGAACACGTGATGTGAGTTCCTTCCTTCGAGCTTCGAAGCTAGAAGCTGTTGCGAATCGTATCTCTCCTTACTGCAATGTGCAATAATTCAAACATGGCCTACTTGGCACAGACCGTTAAGTTTGCTCTGGAAAAACACCTTTCAGAATGAGCAAATTTAAAAATCGAAACCAGCGCTCAGTTTACCACCGGCTAAGTTACTTAGGGTCGGAAACAAACTTGAAGAGCGACGACATTGGCAGCCGATCGCGAGGACTCCGACGGCAGCAGCATGGCTAGGAAGTAAGGAAGGAGCGCGCAGCTCAAACAAAAACGTCGCATCGGCTAATGCAACAACAATGCAGAACTGCTGCAATGTTCAAGTTTGATGTGCTTGACCATACGGAACGCAATAGGTTTTTTTTACTCTGGGGGCTACTGTTGTTAGCTTGGGGTAACTGTTGACGTTCAGCAGAGCTTGACAAACAATTGCGTGTATGTTGAGCTCATGCAGGTAACCTTTGGCTTAAAGGAATGCAGATTAGGGTGGTCTTAAAATAGGGTTATGTTCTGGAATCAAAACCTTGGGGGCTTAAATCGTTCCTTGGCCTGCCAGAAGACTCCATACCATATTTCAGCTCATTTGGTTAACTCTAAGGTGTCGCTCAACGAACCTCAAGTTCGTATGGAAAATTGTCATAAATTTGGTATTCTTAATTTAGACGTAAAGTCTGTTTCACATAGAATCTGGTCGCATCTTTTCATTTACTGCAGCGCCCCTAGCTGTCACATCGCGAATCTATTGACAGTTTTTTGATCCGGATGGTTTGTTTACTTAGTGGTGAAAATTTCTTCAAGATTGAAGCAGTCAGTCAAAAGTTATCGACGATGGAACGCGAAAGGCGAGAGAAAATTCTGCACACTCCCGTAGAGAAACCGACGTGGTCAGGGGTAAAGATCGCGAAATTCCTGAAATATCCAAAATTGACTGTAAATTCGGTGCTGCAACGTTACCGGGAGACCCTTGCGGTGGATCGAGCAAAACAAACCAGGCGTAAAAGTGGAACATATGACCGGAAGCTGCGAGCAAAGGTAATTCGATCAGTTCACAATAACCCTGGAATCTCCTTGCGTGATTTGACGAAAAAGTTCAAGACGCACAACAGTACAGCTCGATGAATTTGTTTGCGAGAAGGCTTGCGGTCATATCATGCAAGCAAACACCCCAACAGGACGCTGCCAAACCAGGGCAAGGAAGTTGTACGAGAAAGTGTTGACCAAGTACAACGGATGCATTTTGATGGACGACGAAACTTACGTCAAAATGGATTTTGGACAAATACCCGGTAACAAATTTTACCTTGCGAAGCGTAAACGGAATGTTGCGGGTAGATTCAAGTTTGTTTTCGGAGATAAATTTTCTCGTAAGTTGATGATTTGGCAAGGGATCTGTAGTTGTGGGAAGAAGACTAAGATTTTCATCACTGAGGACACAATGAATGGAAATGTTTACAAAGAAGAATGTCTCCAGAAGAGGGTTTTGCCATTCATTCGGTCCCACGAAGGTCCGGTGAAGTTCCGGCTTGACCTGGCCAGCTGCCACTACAGCCGGGATGTCGTTAAGTGATATAAGGAGAACAAGATCGATTTTGTTGAAAAAAGTATCAATCCACCAAACTGTCCGGATTTTCGGCCCATCGATAAATATTGGGCAATACTTCAGGACAAACTGAAGAAATGTGGCAGAACCATGAAAAAAACCCGCTCAAATGGAAAAGTGGTGGTACAAGATGGCGAATGAGGTTACCAGCAGTACTGTGCAGAAAATGATGGGTGGTATCACAAAAAAAGTTCGAAAATTCATCCGGGAAGCTGACGAATGATTTTAATGTATTTTTTTCCTTAAAGTGCAATAAAAACCCTACAAAATGACATTTTTACTTTTGTTGTACGTTTTTTCTTTGCGGAGAAATGATCTATTTTATCCGACCAGATTCTATGTGAAACAGACTTTATGTCTATAGCACGATTTTGTTGCAATCGTCATTCTGGATGACGTTTAAACTGCTTTTTTATGCTGGATGTTTTTTTCTACAGTGTAACTTAAAATTTTGTGTATCGTGTACTTTCCCCAACATTTTTCTGAAACAGTTGGCGAAAATCTGAGAAATGCGATCCGGAAGTATGGAGAGGAAAGAAGTTTTGTATACAAAAAAAATCTGGTTGGAAACCGAGTCCAGTGGACAAAACTTTGGACCGGAATGTCATGCGTGCTTATGCCAGTGAGAAGACTGCCTCATTTCGGGATGTGGTAAAAAAGTGGGATCCTCTCTTTGCACCGTCCATCGTGTCAATTTTAGGTTGGGTCTATGACATATAATAAACAGAAGTCAAAAGCTAGCTGCTTTCGTCATACCGAGAGCTCGTAAATTATATGATCAACTGCTGTGTGGAAAATCGTTGTGCGATACCTTTTGCAAGTTTGATAACCAAACGCTTACGGGTGACCTGTTCAGGATGGCCAAAGTATTGACGAGATGGAGACATCAATTTTAACCGAAAAATTAAGTAAAAAGGCACAGATTTGGCAATCCAAATGTAAGTGTGGCATGTTTCCGAGCCATTCATGACCGTTGACACAATGAATACGACCTTGAAGTGCCTGAACCGTCGTCTGCTCTCTTTGATCCTCAAGCCCCAGCACTGTTTTTGCCGGAATTGGCATCAGATCACGACTCAACAGGCACGATAGCTTGGTACAAATCCAATAATGCCCAGATAGTACCGAAGGAGATGATTCCGCCAAATTGTCCTCCAGCAAGACCGATTGAAACTTTTTAGACCCTTATCAAATCTTATTTGAGAAAACATGTTAAGCCTATAGATTTTATCGAAAATTTTGTACAAGACTGGACTCAGTCTGTGCTGCAGCTAAAGAGCAGTCTTCGATCGAAAATTCGATCACGATCCAGCCTACGATTGACTGGAATTTTCTTTTTTATTGATTCACTGAAAAAAAACTATTGAGAAAATAAAAGTGAAAAAATGTTTCTAAATTGTGTTTATACTGTTCATTTTAAATCGTGCTTAGACATAATAACAGCACAACGGAAATGGACAAATCAAACAGCTGCAAATGTTGAAAATTTTGCTTTTTTGGAAACGGATATCCTCCAAGCATCCAGTGATCTTCAGTGTTATCAGAAATAATGAGTACTGTAGAATCGCAATAGATATAAAGATATTGGTGTGTGTTCACAGTATTTATGCAGATGGTCATTTTAGGTCTTCTTTTGTTCAAATATGATATTTTTTTGTTTAAATATGATAAATAAATATGTAGTGTTCTCGCACTACTATTACAACATTATTCGTAAACTTTTACTGCTATGTTCTACATTTTTTCAGCTACAACAATGCCAATCAATTATATTGATAGTCCCCTTTGTCTTTCCATCCTCACTGGAAGGAGGGTGGGTTCTTGAATAACAATAGAAACATATCTCGTAACCAGAAGCCCCATGCCAAACCTTCGAAACATTTCTCGTTTCCAAATACCCGCCTTGCCAAATTTGATTGCAATATCTTGATAAGCTCCCGGGTCTCAAGTTATGGCAAAAATATTATATAGAAGCCTCCCTCTTCCTTTCCATAGGGTTTCAAGTAACCTCAGACATATTTTATCCATTTTTTGATTACGCATTCTAAATTTGGTTTCTCTTGCTGCCTTCATTGTAAGGGTTACATATTTAGAATCATTTCTTGTACCCAAATACCTTACTATGCTAAATGTGGTTCCATTTGCCTGATGTTTAGTCTCGCATCAATTCGTAAAAAATTTTCCAAAACACAACATTTACGATTTCAGCTATCTAAAAGTGAACTGATTTACGATAAATGGGCGGTCCATCAATCGACACTTCATCCTATCTCTCCCTTTCTCCTTCGACCGGTTCGTAAAAAAGAAAATCTCATCTGTAGAGCTATAGCGTACTGGATCATTTCAACTGATGGGTGACATCGGGGTAAGATATCGGACAGCGATCTCGGAGAACTGGAGTTCAAATCTCGGTCAACGATTTTTTTTTGTTTTACTCAAATTACTTGATATCGTTTATTTTGCTTTTTGTGGGGAAATCAAATCATTGGAATCTTGTCATTCTATATATATCGTCTCCACTTTTGTAGCTATATGCTCTTTTGGTGAGTTTAATACGATCTTTTCATCTGGTATATTTGTTTGAATAATTCTGTTGTTTCTGCGATATACCTTCTTACTTGTTTGCTGGGCTCCCATACCCAAGTGAGTTACATTTGCATCATCATTTCACCATATTTTCCATCCTTAGGGAACCAGTTGCGGTGGTGGAGTTGAACTGCAAGAAAGTAGAAGATTGATTGATGCCTTCAAGAGTATTCAATCGTCTACAGTGGCAAAATTCTATTTTCAACAAAACCAACGATTTTATCCTGCGCCTTATCTATGGGATAACCTAATCAAGTCGAGCTAATCTGCTCAAACCAGCTACGAACCCGAATACAGAAGCTATTTTGCCAAAAACAAAAAATTGACAAGACCAGTAAGTACCATCTGCCTCCCTCCTACCAACCGAGGCATGTTGTGATTCGCCCGAGATCGGTTATCGTTGATAAGACACTTTAAGCTAAATCAGTCGGTCAAAAAACGTCTCCCGATGCAGCACTTCAGAAGAAGGACCGCCACGTCATCACATTATTTACATCGATCTGTAAGCTATCTCTGCGGCAGTGAAGCAACAAAAAACAACCCGAAGCGTCTAGCTAGGTCTATTATGGTTAAGCAGGGGTTGTTACGAACGGCGACTCAATCGAATTATCATTGTTTCACTTTGTCCTGACGCTCTCCCTGAGGAAAATCATGGAACCCCTTGGAACAATTTTCCATTTTTTTTCCCTTGCTCTTTCCTATTTCCGCTCTCGTTGTTGGTTCTCGTTCAATGTAGCATGGCGATAATGATGCGATGATCGTCGTCGTTCACACATAATTTAATCTGGGCAATGATATTACCATCAGCCAACAACAAAGGACCAGCAGCAGCGCCGCCGTGCCGTGGTTGTTCCGGCTTTTTTTCGCCGGGGAGGGGACGAAGTTTTGTTTTGGCATTTTATTTGGTTACATTACCCTGCTGGGCGTTCTTCTGTCTTGGTTTATCCCGGAGGAGGGTAATCGGAAACCGACCGGATCCGTTCTGGAAACGTTTTGTCGGCCGAAAGCCCTGGCTCTGAAAAGTTAAGCATGAGGGTTCCGGTCTGTTTTTACTCCGTCAAACACAGCCAAGTGATAAAAATAATATTGTTCCAATCTAGCCTGTCGATTTGGACTCATTTTTAGGCCTTTAGAACATCGGTGGGTATTTTCACGACCGACTGCGCGAAAGTTTGCCTCCGGGGGTAGTAGGCCACCCTCTTCCATAGTAAATAGCCTACCTCGATTGGTGTTGTTTATACAAAACAGCTTGTTGAGTGTGTTTCTGTTGGGAAGGCCTTCGGGCGATTCGTAACGCACCAATTTGTAGAGATAATAAACCGATTAATTGCGTATTTGATCAGAAAACCTCAAAATGCGTCCGTTCGAATCGAATACGTTCCTTCAAAGAAAATCCATTCCCAATTAGCCAAACGTCAGGTAAAATCTTTTTCTTAAGGTCATCGCCTCCAACTGTCAAAACATGTGTAACGAGGAATACGAAACGTACCACCAAAAAAATAAAATCGATGAGAAAGGATTCACAGAGATCTTTCTTGTTTTCTCTCTTCGAGGCAGTTCGTTTTTCTGTTTTGTTTTGAAAAGCTTCAAGAAAAAGCTGACTGAATGTTTGCTTGAAAAACATCGTGAGGATCTGCGTCCCAATGTGATGAACAAATGAACGGCGAAAAAATGCTGGTAATCAAAACAATACCTTGAAATATTTTATTCATAACCACACCACCGGTGTACAAATACACTTGCGATCGGTCCTCCTCACGTTTACCCATTTCAAAGGCAGCATCTCGGACACGACGCTTTCGACCCGGACGGAATGGATCAACCAGGGACGGACAGGTATGCACATACAAAAACCCCGAGATTCGTGTCTCGCTGTGGACGCTTGATGGACAATTGTTTATCTTACAAAATCGGAAAACAAAAATAACATCACATCATCGTCATCGCATCACACCGGGCGCACATCACCATCGTCGCCCGGTCGAACCTTTATCTTGCGCTAGGACCGATCCTCCAAACTTGGAAAAAATAATAAACGGACGGCAAATTATGCACTGCATCATGCAAAATATTTACCGGTTTCGGTGGCTTTAGATTCGGATAGCTTACTTCAGCGATCGAGAAAAAACCTCGATCTGTGTCGCGGAAGTCATGGCTATAACATTTGAAACCATTGAACTTTCCTGCTTTTTGCTGATAATAGATTATCCGAAATAATCTGTAAACGTAACAGTTTTAACCAACGATAAAAGTTTAAGAAGAATCTAAGGAGTTGGTACAAAGCCTTATTAAACTTAAACAGCGTTTGATTATCAATTCTTATTGGAGACAAAAGATTCTTGCAAGAAATCAACATCTCCGGAAAAAGGTTTTTAAATTGCATCTGATAAATTGAATCTGGCTAACTCAAATACAAAACAAAATTCCATGTATTGTTCCGAAAGTTATAAACCGTCATAACAATCATTTGAGAAATCGAGTAGCGTTCAACCAAATTTTGGCTGCGTACTGTTGTTTACATCCAAGTGAAGTAAGCGTTGTCATTTTTTTCTGTCGTTTTTACGAAGAAATCTGAAAATGCGTGTCTTTACTTCCAAGCAATGAAAACGGATTGTGCACAAATGGGGCAGTGTGAGTGATCTTTCGATCAGAAAACTAACTAAGTAAGAAGGTGTTTCAGAGTGTCAGAGCAGCTCAAACCGCATTTGGAAATTATGGAGAACAGTGTACTTTGACAGATTTCTGAGACGCGGTAGGAATCCTGGCCCTGCTAACACTACAATTGACTAGAAAATCAAGGATTACCACAACGGCATGTGGCTAAGAAACAAGGTATATCATTGACCTACGTTATGCGTGCCAAAGAGAGAATTGGATTTCAGACTCATCGGAAGCAGAAGTAGCCAAAAAAGAGTCCTACCAAAAAGGCTGAGTCCGTGAAACCGAGGGCACGGAAAATCTACGACAAGGATGGTGGATGGATGGTGAAACCTACATTTAACTCGACATAAAACTCTGCCTGGACCACAATTTTCTTCTCATCTTTTCTTCTCATCGAAGGAAAAGGATGTTCCAGCATCATTGAAAGCCTTTTACACTGTTAAATTTGAAAAGAAGGTTATGGTGTGGTAAGCCTTCATGTTTGGTGAAGATTTGGGGCGAAACTTCGAGCTAAGTCGTGCGTGCGACTTGCAAAAACTCCGAAAAGTGTTTACGGGCCATTTTCAAACACCAAGGAGAAGAATTTGAACTCAAATGTGTATTTTGACTATCTACATATACAGTACCGTTCATAATTGTATAGAAATTGGAAGCACGCGCACTGTCACTTCGACTTGAAACTTCCATAGCTTTTGACTCTGATGATATTTTTTGATCAAATTTTCTGCGTTAGATAGATCTACTATCACACTATTATATCACAAAATTTGAGTTTTCTGGAATTTGTGAGGCCTGAGATACAGTAATTCTACGAAAATCGGACTTTTTGGACTTTTCTCATTCAAACTGTAATATCTCAGACACGACGCTACATTTTTTGTTGAAATTTTGCAGAGAAATTTTTGAAATGTAAATAAAGCTATCATGTCTGAAATTTTTGAAAAGTTCTATCGATGAGATCAAAAGTTACGCGAGGTACAATTTTTCAGGCATGAACCTAAAAATGCGATTTCTATAAAATTTTGGACGATTGTTTTCATAGGAAACTCCTATTTTATGTTTAACAACCAGTAAATCTATTTCAACCAAAAAATCGAAACAATATTGCGAGATTCTGATTTTAAAACACAAATAGATCTTTAATTTTTTTTTTTTCATTTCATCATTGCGTTTGCCAGACATTTTTTTACTGTTTTGTGGATGGAAACGATTGTGTTTTCATGAATCGTCCAAAATTCTATAGAAATCGCATTTTTAGGTTCATGCCTGAAAAATTGTACCTCCCGTAACTTTTGATCCCATCGATAAAACTTTCCAAATACTTCAGACATGCATACTTTTTATTTCAACAATCACTCTGCAAAATTTCAACAAAAAATGTAGTGTAGTTCCTGAGATATTGCAGTATGAATGAGAAAAGTCCAAAAAGTCCGATTTTCGTAAAATTACTGTATCTCAGGCCACAAAAATTCCAGAAAGCTCAAATATGATGATATAATAGTGTAATAGTTGATCTATCGAACGCAGAAAATTTTATCAAAAAATATCATCAGAGTCAAAAGTTATAGAAGTTCAAAGTCGAAGTGATAGTGCGCGTGCTTCCAATTTCTATACAATTATGAACGGTACTGTAGATGAAAATCAAATTGATTTCGAATAGAAATAACAAATGATTTGAGATTGATGCAGTAAACAATGTGTATCACTTTCACCTTGGCACCCAGCAAAGGTGAAAAGTGAAGGTGGAGGTGGAAAGGTGGAGGCGTGCAAAAAATTTTAAAATATGTACATATATTGCTAAGGGCATCTGTATTCGTGGTCTATTCTTGGGTCTAATTTATACAAGAATTGAACCAATGAAATTAGATCCGATCCAATGAAAAAACTGGCAACTGCACTCGTGTTCCATTAACTGTCAAACGGTTTAGAACTGCGTCAAATTGGATCCAAATCTCATCAGTTTTTGATCAATCCTTATACCAGCTCTAAAAAAAAGTTGAGTTGAAACTGGTATAATGGATCACCAATGCGGTTGCTCGGGTCGGAATATGGGTCTAAACCGGCTGTTTGGACCACGGATGCAGGTGCTCTAACCTTGTGTAAGTATAATCGTCACGTAGTAAAGGCACTTGGCATATTTAGTTTTTCCAAAAAAGATCTAGACTAAAACTTGAAAAGGGCTAAACATTTCAGGCCATTTTTTATGAAAATTTTAAACTGAATGATGATTAAATAAAAGAAAATTGACAAAACATATTCTAAAATACAACACGGAGAAAAATGCTTTTTGAAAACTGAAACTCAGTTTCCCTTAAAAAAAACTCAGAATTTGATGAAATTTTGTTCCAAGGCGGATAGTAATAATGCCTACAAGTTGTCCATACATTGCAACTTGTTCATATTTAATGGAAAAAGCTTTCCTGACAAAAACTTTTCATGGTTATTTTTGAAAATCATGTAATTTATTTTTTCAGTGTAGATTTCCAACTTTTTATCAAAAAACTTCTTCGTTGGATTGATTGTACCTATTGATTACGAAGAAATAAGGGCTTCGATTGTAATGATTGCAAATGTGCATATTTAAGGGAAAAAAGTTTTTCTAACAAAACCTGCTTACTTTACGATACGGAAAATAATAAAAAGATAAAATTTACCGAGATAGCAAGGTGAACGCTCATGAAAGCCAAAAAGGTAACTTCTTCCTCTTCGAGGTGAAACTCACCTCACAGCAAGGTAAAATTTACCTGAATCGAGGTTGGAAAAATGGTACAATTCACCGAGAAAAAAAGGTGAATCCAAAAAAATAAATATTACCTCGTAGCGTGAAGTTCACCTGAATCGAGTTGGATAAAAAAGTATAATTGACTTAGAAAAAAGGTAAATCCAAATAAGGTGAAACTTACCTCGTAGCGAGGTGAAGTTGACCTTCACTCACACAGTGTTTATGATTAAATTGTTTACACCAATGTAATTTGCACTGGTGCGTGTGTGTGCGTGAAAAAAGTTCAAACTCGAGCTTGGATCTCAACCCGTCAACCCTCATTTAGCGCTAGTGTTTTGTCGCCAGAATTCCGTGGAAGCCGATAGCGCCTGAAAACACTCATTGTAAGTTAAAATCATAAGCAAAATTAGGCAGGCCAGATTACCGGGTTTTACCCAGATTTTTTAATTTTAATTTTTTTCGCAAAAAAGTGAAATTCTTCATGCTAGATTTATTAAAATAAACACAAATGATTTTTTGGGAGATGATTTAAAATTTTGTTATGATTTCTCGATGAAAAAGTAATGTTTCTTTTTGATTTTTGTGGAATAGTTCCTGGACGTTTGTCAACTTTTTTCTTATATTGCCCTGATTTTTAAACCAAAAATTTGGAAAAAGATTGCCTGAACTTTGTCAAGTTTTAAATAAAATAGCCCGGATTTGCCCGCTAACCTAAAGCGAAGTTCACCAGATTTTGATGAAAATTTTAAAATTTCACCCATCGATTAAAGTAAGTTTCCTGTTTCGTTACTCTCTAAAGGATTCTTTATACAAATCCTAATCATCGTTTAAACTTCCAACACTTGGAAGATGTTTAATAAATGTCTAGTCCGCCGGCGCTGATAAATATTGGCGGAAACTTCGGTTCGGGGATTTTTAATTCTCAGATTCTCGTTATAAACAACATCGTCGGAACAAAAAAAAACTTCCATCAGCACCAAATTTGAATGAACAGTGCGCGCTGCTTGTCGAAATATTTTCTCAGATCACAAGCCGTGATTGCATTCATCGATTGATCCAAATTGCTTCGATTTGTTTACCTAGCGATGGAAATCCATTCTCGTGCATAACAGGATTTAAGGATGTTGGGTATCGAAACCCCCCGCGTTGAAAGCTATAGCAAAAAACGAAAAATAATATTTGTATGTACACAGGAATGAAAAATCCGTCGTTTCCTGCCGCATTTTCCGAGCAGCCTGGAAGAAGATAACGTTTAACGGTTTTACCTTTGACTCACAAAATTTCCGATGGCGCCAGAAGTTCTAGCTTTTGTATCATGGTTTTGAAAGCGGATTTTCGATGAATCTATCGGCGAGAATGTTGTCTATCAATGGTGGAAAAAAATTACCCTCGACCATATGACGCCTCTACTATTGACGCTAAGTTCGACCGAATCGGAATATCCAGGAAGACTCTTGAAAGGTGAACTTTCAATTGGTTTTAGTTTTTTTCCTCTACTCAGACGAATGTAAGGTAGCTCTTTCACTAATTCACAGATGGTTGCATAACAACATGAAAAATTGAGGGAAAAATAAACCAAATATTCCAGGAGCTGTTGTGTTATGTGATGGACAGCTCCAGCATGTGAATGATTCGATCCCGAGAGGATCCATTCATGGTGCCGGAACAAAAAAAATAATAGGCAAACTTGCTGACCGGCAGCCGCGTTCCGGATTCCCGATCGCCATTGATTCAAGCTTGTGTGCCACTCCACGAGTGCGGATTCAAAAGGGCTTTTATTGCTGCGTAACAAGCGTTCGGTTGTTTTTTTCTTGTATCCCCGTCCAATTTAATTGAGCACTCTCACAAAAAAATTCAGGTCTAGGACTTTGGACCAGGATTCCATTCGCGCTTTTTGGCAAAATGGAAATCCTGCCTTCCGGTCCGGATCGTTGAAAGTGCGTGCGTATTTCGGAAGTTTGTGGCAATTCGGAAGGCTTAGTGTAATGTGAGATTTTTATTGGCCCACTGGACGTAAGAAAATCACTGTAACGCACATCTCGGCTAACCGAAGAACCAGACCTATTTTGGAATCGGAACCGAGAATTAACAAAGCAAAATAAAAGAGGAGCTATGGATGTTTTATCCTTAATGCGTACAAAGGAGAAAAATCAAACCGAAAGATAAAGGAATGGATCCCGAATCCGAAAAAAATATCATATTTCCAAAGAGAAAACCATACCAGGAAGAATTCCATTAAGAAGTCAAATTTAAGTTAATTTCCCTGCAAACATTTGGAGTATTGCTCCGGAGAAAATGAAATCTGACACTCGACTTTCGTTGGAACGAGCGTTGGAAAAGAAAGGAGTGAAAGTGCCCGGATTCGGTTCTAATGTGGAGGAATCCTTCGGGTGTTTTTGGCTCTGACCGCACTCCTGATGAATGTGTTGAAGTGATTTGAATTGGCCACATATCATTTGTTGGGCCAAAGATGCGGTGAAATCAAGAAGCCACCATGAAACGGGAGAAGGTGTGAATAGTTGTGTAAACATACAATCACTCCGGATGACGTTGACGGGCTGAGAGAATCTAGGACGGAACCAATTTGACGGGGTTGATCTCCTAGGGAAAAAAGGAAGTAGCGTTTTATTTCGATTTTGTTTGGGAAAATCCTGGTAATAAGAAGTCTATCACGCACAAGTAATTGTTGCAATTGAAATTTAATATTTTTTTGGGGAAATATTTACTCAAAAGACACTTCATATCAAATGGAGACTTGACTTTCATTGCATTCGATTTATTCTTCCCTTTGGTCAAGATACCAAAATAAAAAAAAATGGAAAAATTATTTCACTGAGTTGATTTTTTTAAAACTAATCTTAGCATTTGCGCTTAAGTCTAATGGCATTTTATTGTCAATGGCATTGTTGTCTGTGAGGGTGCTATCGAAATTTATTACAACAAAAAAACCTTGTACTAATATCTCCTCCAAAACATCTATAAAACATTTGGATAAGGGCAAAAGGTTTTACCACAGAGAACAGACATACAAGCTCGAACAAAAAATCCTCAAAAAAGTGTGTAAAATTTCAAATGCTATCACCAAAAAAATACGTTAGAAATTGACTACAAACAGTGCCATCAATTGCGCCGTTCAAAAGTTACAAATCAAATTTTCGTGTACTCAGTTTTCGAAAAGACGTAATCGTATTCAAACTCACAAAAAATGAGTCCAATGTCTCAGTTAAATGGACGGCTTTAATTTATTGCTAAATAAATGAAATCAGAGTTACTTTTAACTGGGAGGAATTTCACTTTCTTTATTTTGCACTACTATGACAGTTATGATAACTAACAGCTTTGGTATAAGATTTCTCACTTCTTGAACAGTAATTTATGTTAGAAAATGCATCTCCTATGTCCAGTCAAATACAAGAACATTCTTGACGATCAGTCTCACCCAGCAGTACTGATTCTAGGCATCTCAAAGCGGGTTACTTTCACATATAACTTTAGCATCCAGCTGTTTTAAACTTTGTATTTCTAACAAATTTGATGGAAAAAGATAATAACTTTTATGATTATTTTTTTTTTATGCACCATGATGAACGTATTACGAAACCTCAATAGACACATTCCACCGTGACGTGAAATCGCTTTTCCGGACTTTTCTGCACTGTTATCGTTCTAGAAGTCAACCAATTTACTTGAAAATGAAAAAAATTGTAGCAAACGGTCGCAAATTGAATTTCCATCAAAATGAATACAATTTGGTCATTTTAAAATTTAAGTTGTTTTTGTTGTGACTAATTACTTTTGTGACGTGAATTCACGCTAGAATTAACCATTTCGGACTTTAGTACATTCATCCTTGAATTCCTGTTCTCTCTGTGGAAATAGAATATCGGTGTCTTCGAATGAGTTGTAAAAAAAATAATTACCCACAATTTGATGTACAAAGCTTCTCGATTGAACAACAACGAACGAAGTTATGCTGATTTGAAGTTGTGATGTGAATTCACTCAGTTAAAACAGAACAGGGTAGTTGACTGAATTCACGTCACGAAATATAAAGTTATACTGTGGCTATACTGAACCATTCTTTGGAGTCTTCAAATTTTATGTAGACTTTCAAAAAAGATATTTTGTTGTTCCGATTTTTACAATCATAATTTTTTAGTATCTGCACCTAACTTTTTCCTTATTTTTATTGGCACTTGAATAGCAACATATTGAGGGATCATATGTTAAAATACCCGCATAATCAATTACAATATATAGAGAATATTCTATATTGTCTCTAAACGTTATCGTTTATTGTAAAGTGAACAGTATATGTACAATAACACAGACCATATTAACAATCTGTATTATGATTATCTGTTAAAGTACCATATGGGGAAAGGGCTGTTAAGCATGTTTACCATTCAAAAAGAGCGATTTTTTCGAACAAATATTTCATGCTACATTATTGGATACGGTTAAAATATCATCCACTTTTGGCGAGCAAAACAATCTACCTGAATGTTCTAGCTACGTTGGAATACAAAATCATAGATTTCATCAACTTCAATGGATATAGTTTGCTTATAGTAGTTTGTAGTAAAAATAACGCTCAATCATACGTTCCGCATATTGTAAAATATTTTTAAAAAGAGCTTCCCTGTACCATAACCAATATAGTTCCAATTCTTTCCCACAAAAAATAAAATAAAATTAAAAAATTTAAATGTTGAGATTTTTATTTTTTATTTCTGATATTATACATGGATTATACAATCTTACCTATTTGTGCAGATCTGCATTGTTCAGCCTTTCAGTAGATTTTTTTTCCGCTCTCCGCTCAGCAGAGATCTTTGTTTCTGTAATTTCATTAGTTTTATTTAATCTCACTAGTTTTTATCGATAATATAATATAGTTTTACTTACTTTTCGCGTTCTGTGTGTTTTTCTCAGCGTGATTCTTTTTTTTCGGAGCCATTTTGAACACAGTTTTCAGTTCCGAACCTGGCGTGGGGTTGCCGACACAAATTTTAACGAAGTGAAGTGAAAATTAGCAGATGCTGAACCCAAGAGCGAAAAAATGCATAAGCTCACAACTACATCTTAAAATAACAATATTAGTTATTATCCGCAAGAGGTGAAATGATAACGACTTGTCTAACTCATACAATGTTGTCAATGTTGTTTTTTTTTTAATTTAATGTCTAATGCTAAGAAAATATAAGGAAACTTTGTCGTACACTGTTAGAGTCCTGGATAAGGTCCAGAGACAATATTCAAAGGTTGCAAATTTTTATTCTCTTATTATACTATACTTACTAAATCATATATCATATTGTCACTGTCACTGATACGATCCTGTCATAATTTATTGAGGTAATAAAATTTTGAACATGTATAATGAAATGATACTTGGAAGATATTTCATACTGGTACTGCTACCAATATATTAAGTTAATAGTTAGTACTATATCCCCAACTGTTTTTAATTATGCGGGTAACTACTGTCTTTATTTAAAGATTCACCAAAAAATTTTTTTTTATTTTTTTTTTCAATCTTTTTGCATTTTTATTTGAAAATAATGAACTTATTAAAAAATCAACTAAATTATGCTCGATTTGTCAAAATCCGACCATCTGGAGGGTCAAAACAGCTTTCAGAGCACATTTTCATATACAATTTAACGAAAAATCAAATTATGTGACGTGAATTCACTCATTCGCGCTGTTGTAACTCAGCTAGATTCCGACCGATTTCTATAAATTTTAGTGTTTCAGAATCGTCTTATCTTTTTTGAAGAAATTCTCATTTTTTTATTTAAAAAAAAGTCAGAGTTTCCTCGTAAAATTCAAAACTTCCCTTTTTTTGTGACGTGAATTCACTCATTTGCGACTGTTTTTGTTCGCTTTTCAAACCAACTATATTAGATATAAAAAAAATCTTTTTTCTACAAAATGAAGCCGTGTTTTTTGACTTCTGAACATACTAAAAATATTTCCGAAAAAAAATCATCCATATATTAAAATTAATGATTTTGTAAAAGTTGTCAAAAACACCACTTTTTTCAACAAAAAAACTGATTTTCAAAATCATCTAACACATGTGTGAAAAAACTTTCTTCTCTTTTTTCGTTGGTTTCGTGTGATTTGAATTATCAAAATTATAGACAATTTTGAGATTTTTTGATACGCGAACGGATAAAAATCACTGTTGAGCGGTACAAGCGCGTGGAATGTGTCAATAGCGATTTTCTTGGAGTATGCTAAGCAGCTCATACGACCTATAGAAAACTGACTGAAACTTAGTCAGCTTTGTTTTGACAGTTCTCTTTGGTGTGTTTGGAGACATCTGGTGGTGTAACAGTTGTATTTATTAGTCATGTATTCAGAAACGTATTTTGCGCACACAAGTAGCACATAATTAGAAAAAACATATGCTGAAGTTCTCTCAGTGTGGAACTTTTCACATCACTCTGGAACACCCCTCGTACGGTGTTAATAAAAAAAAAATACGGAAAATTACTGACGTGGTGTTTGAAGAAAAAAGCGCGCGGACACTTTTCTTATTGAGCGCGTTGGTGAAAAGCGTCGGTTCGACCGTAACCGGAAGGCGGAGAACGATCAGCAGGATCCGGACATCACCACGATAGTCGACATTCTCCGGTGCCGATTCCGGATTGCATCGAGCAAGAATTCAACGGTTCTGGCGGCTGCTGGTTGTCCCGCCCATCAAAAACGGTTCGGAAAACGCTGCGGGGAAGGCCTTGGACGCTCAGACACAGCGCTCCTTTCAAAGCTGCAAAAAACTTTGAGCGGGCTGATTGCCGAAGACCAACGGGTGAGTTAACCTCAATTGGCAAAATGTGCCTCCACTAAAGTTATTGCGTGTTCCAGGCAGAGCCAGTCAGTCGGAGCGCACTACATCGCATTGGCATAAGGGAAGACCCATAGCACAACAGCCCCAATATCGGGTAAGACCGCAAAGCAAAACGGGAATGAAAGTCCAAAATTAATGGTGCCATTCCCACCAAGGCTTTTTTGTTTTTTTGTTTCCCCTCTTTAGTCCCCAGCAGCAGGGCCGGATTAAGCCATCGGGGGGCCCGGGGCAATTTTTCTCGGGGGGCCCCTATGATTCGATTTTTTTTTCAAATGCTATCCCAGAAAATACAAAACGTTTAAAATGTGTAAAAGAACTGGAGGTGAGTTCAGTATACTGTCTACAAATAGCCATGTTGTCTGCCTAGAAGATAGTTTTTGGTACCTTCAAATAAAAATTGTTAATTAATCACGTGTAAACATCGTGGACGAGTTTGGAAATTAAAAAAAAAATGAATGCGCTGACATTAGCTGAAAAATGCTAAATTTATTTCTCATTTTTCGCAGAGATACCAATAAAAGAGTTTAAGAATTCAAGAATAAAAATCTAGTTACATTACGAACCACAATTCAGTGTCTCAAATCTAAATCATAATTTCTAATCAAGTTTTGAGAAAAAAGTATGAATTAAGTGATGAAAAAAGATTCAAAGTTACAATCAGAGCCAAAGCAGAAATTTCACCACATGTGAACTTCAATTTTATATCTTTGAAACCCAAAAAAAAAAGTTTATGATTCTCATCAGATAAAAAAATGGTTATCAAATTTTTATTCTTAACGTGACAAAAATTTAATTGGATGCCCTCAAAGCTCAAGGGGTAGAAGTGCAAAAATGATCGATTGAAAATAAAATCGGAATAGAGATTTAATGTTTAAAGCACAGAATCAGTTATCATTGAAAAAAAAGAGGAAAAAACAAAGATCTTGAGTTCTCAAAATTCAGAAAAATCATAAAACTGAACTTCAGTAACTGAAAAACAATACAAGACTTGAAAATCTCAATGAATTGAATCTGGATAAAGATATGATTAAAAACATAGAAACATTCATATTAAGAAAGCAGTCAATGATATTGGCAACTCAACTATTAGATCGTTTTTTATGATAATTTGAGAATGATCATTTGGAAAATGATATACTGAATTCAGGATGTTTACTTCAATAGCTGATAAAATTTTGGGTTAAATCAGTTTAAAATGTTCCAATACGAATTTTAAGTCTTACGCAAAATTTGGGATGGAAATTAAATAAAAAAAAACTCTGTACTGTCGATCGGTCCAATTAAAGCAACAACAATTTTTTAAGCATTTATTTTCAAAAATAGGAAACGGTTTAGAATTTATAAACCAACGGAAAGTTCAATAATAATGATTTAAAAGTGAAAATTTATAATAATACCCGGTATTAACCCGGATACTGCCCGGGTAAAATTCTGAACTGTTAATCATAAAGCTTCTCTTTTCTCTCATAGCACTGTGAGCTAACATGTTTCGATAAAAATATGAAAATTTGAGGTGTTTTGCCTCATATTCTTCTTCATTTTTTCGAATTTGGTTTACCATATTTTTGTCCAGATTTTAAGTTCAAAATTTCAAAATTCAATACCAAAATTTTGAAATTCTCGGCCCGCAAAATGTGGGAGAACTTCTTCACTACTTACTCTAGGGGGCCCCCTTTACTAGAAATAATTTTCTAGATATTATTTCACGGAGTTGTTGTAAGTTTTCATTCCGATTTTCTAAATTTGATTTCTTTCCATAGATTTGTAGAAATTGAAGAAGTATGATATAAGTAATGCAAAACTTTTTTCCCTCGGGGGGCCCCCCTGAGCCAGGGGGCCCGGGGCAATTGCCCCTTTTGCCCCCCCCTTAATCCGGCCTTGCCCAGCAGCCAAGCCGTAGCTCCGCCACGTCAACTCACGTCGGTACGCCTCACTGTTCGCCAGTCACCTGGGCCGGGTACGATCAAGCGATCCGCATCCGGGTCGCCAACGGGCATCGCAGCAGCCAGGTTCCTTCGTCTGGTGATAACAAGTCTGCCAACCGGGCAGCAGCAACAAGAACAGCTACTGGGCCTGCTACGATCAAGCGTTCCGCATCCGGGTCGCTAACAAGCATCGCAGCAGCCAGTTCCATCGTCCGGTGACAACAAATCCACCAACCGGGCGTCAGCAACAACAACAGCCATCTGGAACAGATCCGATCAGCGATCCGCATCCTGGTTGCCAACGGGAATCGCAGCAGCAGGATCCGTGGTCCGTTGACCACAAACTAAAAAATCGGGCATCAGCAACAGCAACGCTTCGCAAGCCATCGCAAGAAGTCATCCCAGAATCGGACTTTGCTGGGGCTCCTCAGAGGCCTGCGAGCGACCTTAGCATCAAAATTAGATCCGGTTTCGACATCCGGCCAGCTTTGGTTCATCGATCACAAGGGAAGTACCCACCAAATGATCGCGACAACATTCTCGCAAGGCATGAGACGCGAGAAGGCAACCATCTCGATCCGTGCGGCATCGCTAGCGGAATCCTGTGTTGTTGGAACAGCACTCTTGGCAGATCAACAGTTTGATGGCAGTGGGCACTCGAGTCGATAGGCGAGCAGCTACCTGTAGTGCATGTGCATGCCGCGCCGGAAGTAAAGTCAGAGTGAGTAAGACGTTTCTTTGAATACATGCAATCATGAAAACATAAATTTTATTAGTTGTGGCATATTTGGTGATGAGGAGCTTTACCGTGTGCACTCCCACGCCCTTTTGATATTAAGAAAAATCTCCAACAGTGGCCCAACCAAAAATCAAAAATTGGTTCAAAAAGGGTATTGGGATTTTTACACAAGTTTCGTGGACTAGCTTGTATGTCTGTTCTCTGTGGTTTTACTAAGGTAACAAGGGTTAATAAAGAGCCCATCCTGTTTTCACATCCTTATTAAATTTTCCATGCCATAGATGAAGTAGTCTTGTAACGTATTTTCTCAAAAAGGTTTGTCTTTAAGGGTGAGATGAAAGTTTTCCCATTGTATTTGTATTTTGCTAAAAAAAAAGATTATTACGTATTAAAAAGTTATATAGAGCCTTTAGTGAGAGTCAATGGAGTAGGAAGGTAATTTCATAAACTTTGAGCCAAAAATTTCAACGATTTTATATGTGTTTAGTTTTAGTTGGCTCAGTTTTTAGATTTTTGTATTGTTATGTTTTCACCGTTTGTATGCATTTATAACCCTCAGTGCTACTATTCTTGAAATAGAAAACTATATAGGGTATCCCATTATGTCAAAGCACGGTTTTGATACAACCCTTGTCATTCCGAATAACGTTCAATCAGCTAATTTCTGCTGGGTGTTGTTGTTAACAGTTCAACCTATAATTGTATCGTGAGCTGTACTTTTAATAATTTTCGTGAAAATGAGTAGCGTTTTCCGGGAAAACGCAAAAATTTCGTGCACAAATGGTGTGCCTTCCCCAACATTTCGCTGAGTAAAGGAAGAAGTAAGCATTTGAGCAGTCTGAAATTCGATTCAGAATTATGAAGAGGAAAACAGCTTCGTGAATAAAAAAATCTGGTCTTAAACCGAGTCCGGTGGACAAAATTTTGAAACGGAAAATCATGCGTACTTACACCAATTAAAAACTTCCTAAGTTCAGGATTTGGCCAAAAACGTGGATCCCTTCTTAGCGCTTGTAGAGATGAGATGAAGGATGTGCAGAAAATATATAAAATTAAATAAAATTATATGGCAACGTTTGTTATTTTGCCAACACTTGGCAAAACAAACAAAACAAAGTCAGTCATTTTTGTGAGCGACAGACGTGTCTGCGTGTATCTCTGAAATGAGATTCGTAGGAATCGTAAAATCACGTCAATGGCGTGATTGGTAGAAAAAGGACAGAGAGCGCAGATTGTTAAGACTGCTGCTACGAAAAAAAAAGTTTTTAATTCGGCCTTCGGTAAAAAGACGGATTGACACAGAGAGCACAGATTTTGAAGGCTGCTGCTACGATTGAAATTGATTCTGATTTGGCCCCTTGGAAGCGCAGATTTTTAAGGCGACTGCTGCTGATTGTTTGTTTTGATTTGGCCTTCCGGTGGAAAAAGACGAAATTGGCTTTGGAAGCGCTGAATTTCAGGCTTCTGATGCTGATTGTTTGTTTTGATTAGGATTTCCGGTGGAAAAAGACGGAATTGGCTTAGGATGCGCAGAATTTAAGGCTGCTGCTGCTGATTGTTTGTTTTGATTTGGATTTCCGGTGGAAAAAGACGGAATAGGATAAGGGTGCGCAGAATTTAAGGCTGCTGCTGCTGCTAATTGTTTGTTTCGATTTTCACTCCCGATGGTAAAAGATGGAATTGGCTTAGGAAGTGCAAATTTTAGGCCAGCTTTTGCTGATTGTTTGTAATCTAGAATTGTAGAATTAAGAGGAAGGATATTTAAAAAATAAAATGTTGTTTCAGAGAAAAACATAAGTCTGTTAATGAAAGTTTCAATTGAGAATAGAGAAAAAAAAATCAAACACCCAAAACTGAAAAAAGAAAACCAAATTTTGATAAAATGATACAGCAAAATAAACATATCCACCATGGGTGCACGGATTCACCGCAGTGTCTGCCCAAGTATGACAAACCGGATGAATTCATTCGAGTCTGGTTGTTTTTCTTTCATCCTTTTTTGTCTTTCCTTTTTAATGGATCCTTTTTAAAATGGATCCCATGAAATGTTTTTCTTGTTTTGCTTGAATGTAGTGGTCATGCATCATTTTAGTTGGGAGGCGAGTCCTTATGCCAGTTACGGTTTTTCAAACATATCATCTTCGGCACAGTGCACATTTCAGCGCATTATCGGCACAGAGATGTGCTAAATAGGCATTGGATTTTTGCAACCTCTTCTATGGGTGTAATCGTCTTCAAACAATAGTTCAGCTTGAGGCAGAACATTTTTCTTCAAAACCGTGTCCAAGTAGTACGCTGCGTTGATTTTGACCCCTTTAGGGATAAAAATAAGAGGCAGTTTACCTCTCTTGCAAATGGCTCCCCAAACCATCACTGACGTCTTATTTTGGAACCGGCAACTGTCCAGCTTGTCCGCAGGAGCTTGCTGGAGGCTCACACTCTAAACTCTATCATTTTGGCAATTGACTGTTTGCTCCAAAACGAACAGCTTCTCGTCAGAAAAATAATCTCGTCATCTGCGCGCCAACCGAGCAGCGATAACAGCTGTTCTTAACTCTGCCATGGCTCACAACTCAATGTAAACAAACTGCACAGAAACGAAACTCTGCCACTTTGGGCAGCAAAGTTAGCCCTTTCATTTGACATATAGATGGCACCAGAGAGATGCAACGCGTAGGCTACAGGCGACCCCAAAAAAGTGTGAACGGACTTTTTTGTCACCCTGTAGTTCAAACTTTCAAACATAAAATCCTTTTAAATCAGCGGTGGATCAATTTTGATTAAGTTACTTTCAATGTGATGCAAAACATATTGTTATCATAAGCTGTAAAACGATATTTTGATTTATGGGGTAAGTTGAGATGATATTTTTTTCTATTGACTTGATCCTTTTATGAAAGTTTTAAAAAGTTGTACAATTTGTTGCATGATTAGAAGGAATATTCCGTAATAGTTTCCAGTTTAGTAAGTTATTTTTTCATGAATTTTATGGAACTGACCAACATTAAATCGACCTAAAAGGAGGTAATTGTTAAAATATTAAGGGGGACCATCAGTGATCCATATCAGAAGAATCCAAATTGGGGATTTGGACACAAGTTCTTTGGACACTCAAAAGGGATAAATTATAAAATTTTAAAACAAAGCACCATGGAGAAGACGGCTGACAGGCGTCTCGTGCCCTGGACGTGATCCCCACTTCTTTTGATCGTATCTCGGCCATCTAAGCGAGACGCGTATCGTGAAAAAGCTTCCGATGTCGAGGATATGATGTGCTTCAGATATCGCTGCGTTGCGGAATGCTTTGAAACCGCTTCGAAGTTTATCAATCGCTAACAAGCACCTTCCATGCTCCATGAAAATAACTCCAATCGAACTACACGTTCAAAGATAAATACTCACTTGCAAATCGTGGATCACTAGCGGTAGATCCGTACCAACCAGCGGCCGCCGAGTTTCGCATATCGGTGTAATGGCCCGCCAGCGATAGGTTATCGGTGGGGCCACAGTAGCTCTGCACCCCGGGACTATGATACAGCGGTCCCATTGCGTACGGGTTGGCCATGCTGCTTGCCGCTGCTGCTGCCGCCGCCGAGGGCGTGTTGGATCCGAGGGCACCGGGTGAATTGACACTGCTGCCGCCGCTAAGGATAGAAACAACGATCAGGGGTGTTAGTTCCGTGTTGGTAATTGGACATTTTTGCAGGAGGGAAAGGGGGGCGTAAGGACGAGGTTGGTTAGTAAATGAAAGTAAATAATAGATAATGCTGCTTAATATCCCTTTTTACATCTAGGCATCATACTGTCTGAACCAAATATTTAGTTATTGGAATCAACGCCCTTTAACGATCTTAGAACTCGGCATCAACTGTCAAATTTAGCATTATTGCATGATCTGGTGTAAATGTATCATGGATAAAGGTAAATGCAACGATTCCCAAAAACCATAAGATGAAAGCATTAGCATCAGTATTTTGTAATCATATAGATCGGCTGGTCTTCTCTACAAGAATGTAATACGTGAGTCCAAAAAAGACGATAGATTTGGGTTCAAATCTCACTGGACGTCAGATAAAGAAATTGCATGTTTTAAACGTTTTTTCCATCTGATTTATTCCCTTAATTTATAATTTTGAAGATGATAAACTGTATTAATAGTCTTATGGATAACAATAGAGATTTTGTCTTTCAAACATCTATGCTAAGCTTGCCAAAATACACAGCAAACTTCCGTTGATGCAACTGTTTAAATTGACATTATTATATCTGTAAAATATTGAAATTTCCTTTTCTTCAAATTTTGACAACGGCAATGTCTTTTTTTACATTTTTTTAGGTTCAGAAGGTAAATTATTTTGAAATGAGGCACCTTATTTCTATTATAGCTTAAGCTTTCTAGATTAAGAAATCCGGGCACTTTTATCTTAAAACCTGGAAAAACCTTGCATTGGATTTCAAAATTTGAAACACAAAAACCGGACAAACCCGGCCCAAAACTAGGTAATTCTTAAAAATGACCTAGGGAATCCATCATCAACGACTTAGAAACTGATTGAACTGTTGTTTATTTCTACATTTTTTTTGTTGACTCTGGTGTTTAAAAAACATAAGAAAACTCTTGAGAATGCTGCCAAAATTCAAACCAAGAATCGGAGTGGAACTATTGATCGCAACTATGGTTAAAACCCTATAGCCATAACGAATAACTGAATGCAGACCGCTAAACTGTACAGTAAATTCGTTTTCGGAGGAAAATAAAGTGTAGTCTGACATCCAGCAAACAACAAACAGCGTTCACTTCTATGGATCACAATCTTTATAACCGGGTTTTGACGCAATGTTACGAATGTGTTCAGATCCAGGGACTGAGGCAACTGTCAAATAAAATACAAACGGACCGTACTGAACTTTCAGTAAAATAACATCAGTTTCCCTTTGATTTCAATGGCATTTTCTGGTAACAAAACGACCGTGTGGTGCCGAAAAGTCAGTTCTCGAATTTCCATATTTTTCATACCCCTGGTTCTGACGTAATTTTTTTTTTTTTTTTTTGAAAATTAGAAAGGTATTTCGTATGACCAAGTACGATAGAATTCTTTTCCGTTGAGTTTTCATTCGAAATATTTAAACTTTTCAATTTTTGAGAATGTTTTGAAAAATATCGACAAAACATACTTATTTATACTGTTCAAAGTGCTATTGTAGTGTTAACATCTGATTGAGGCCCATTTTGATCAAAAAGCTATATACAATATGCTATTGCGGAGCTGATGCAATCCTATGATAATTTTTTTTAATGAGTAGGGGAGAGTGGGGATACTTGATCCCCTTTTCTTATTTTCACCATATCTTTTTGAAAAAAATAAGCAACTCGCCTTCTTTGACATTTTCTGACAGCTTGTAACTTCAAGTTTCTATGCTCCAAAAATTAGAACGATACTTGAACCCGTTGATGAACTAGAAGCATTTTTGTGGGAGTAAAAAAATTGAGATTTTTCTGAAGTTAGGGGAGACTTGATCCCCTATTGAAGGAGACTTGATCTTTTATTCAGGAAGCCCTAATCTTCTAATATATAAAGATGAGTTGGACTATATATGTTTGTTTGTATGCACCTTATAGAAATCCACACCGCTTAACCGATCAGTCTGAAATTTGGTACAGTTATGTATTTGGACCATGGTAAGGTTTTAGTAATAGTTTTGAGCCCCTCCCACCTAAGAAAAGGAACCCTCCCATAGAACTTTCGTTTTTTCTCCCACGAACCAAAAGTCACGGCACCATTTTGTCGACCGATTTTCGTTTCCTTTGGCGGGGTTGTTTTCACCATCACCATGGACCAGGCATTAGAAACAACCATCCAGCCAGAGTTCATGTGTACTGGACAGCAAATCCAAGCCTGCTACTGCTGGAAAATTTGATGGCGGATAGTTTTGGCGGGCTTTTTTTTCTTCTACAGTTTAAAGCACGTGTTATCGGTACGAGATATTTGAAAGTTGGAAGCAATAAAGAGCCTACATTTTGGTTTGAAAAATACAACTAGCCTGTTAGGAATATATTGACTTGAAATGTAGTGGTTTTCAAAGTGCTCCCTACCGCGGGGGGGGGGGGGGGGGGGGCTTTGAGAGACTACAAGAATATACAGTGAACTGAAAAGTTAACAGAGAATTGACTTCTTCAGCTGAATAACTATTCAGACTTAGTGCTGGAAGCTTATGACCCGATTTTCATAAAATCCAGCTTTATATTTTTAGAGTTCCTCTTAGAGAAAGAAAAATTAATAAGATTCAGAGTTATAAGTTGAAGGCTACGATTGCAACGCTTTAATAGCCGTCGGGAAATTTAAACGAGGGATTTGACAATTGATTATATAATTTAATCTTTAGTTTTTAGTTTTATACAATTAAATTTCATTGGTCAATTTATAACTTTTGAGTTATTATTGATCATCAATGTGTTCAATTCTACCATCCAATTTTGAAAAAAACTTATTGTACAGCCGTGCATTACTGCGATTTCAAACAAGTAAAATCTAAAAATCTTTACCGTGGTCACTCTAAACCAGGGGTGAGCAACCTTTTGAAGCAACGGGCCACTTTTAATTTGAAATTCTTTCGGCGGGCCGCATCAAAATAAAATTTAATATTTATATTATAAGAGATGTTGAGGAAGGTTTCAAAATTATTGTAAAAAATATTTCAACCGGATTTGTCAATGTTACAGTTTACATTTTTGATTCTAGAAAATATTTACAGATTTCATAAATGTTAAATTTAATTTAGAGTCCTCTGGGACAGGCTTTCTTAGGCTGAATCATAAAAATCTTATGACTTTGGTAATGTGGATGTCTAATTTTTAAGTTAAATGACTCCTTTTAATCAATGTTTTGCATTATATGTCTATGACATTTCTCAAAATAGCATCACACATAACACAAGTTAACAAAATTCACATTTTTCCTTGGTGCAAAGAATCTCAGAACTGATTTTGACTTATTCAGGGGCGCTGAATCCAAATATGTGTTCAATTAGTTTTTTTTTGTCAGCTCTAGTCCTTGTACAAAAATCAAACAAAACCCCAAGATAGAATGTTAATTGCCTATTTTGGTCATGTTTGTTTTCATTTCACAATTTATAGCAGACATAAGCAGAAAATTCTATAACTTTGTCTCAACGCTAATAACATTGCATACTTAAAGGCGCTATTTTTTATAATTAAGAGAAAATTAATTATTTTTGCTGTTTTCTTCAGACAATTGTTTGATAAATATTAGTTTTTGGATAAATATTAGTAATTTCGTAATCAGCAATCATAACGATCAATTCAGAAGAAGAATATGTCGTTTGGAAGGGGGATCAATTGTACCCAACTCTAGGGGATCGATTGTACCCATAATAAATCAACATTTTAGAAAAGTTTTTCTGAAAAAAGTTGAGAGTTTTCCATTACTTTGAAAATATGGCATTATGAAGTTAATTTTACGCTCGAATGATTGATACATTGGAACAAGTATTTTTTCATAATTTTCCCATGTAAGGAACATTTTAAAGTGATGAAAAAAGATCTTCACGTTACATTTTGTGAAATTTTTCAAACAAAGTTCAATTACTCAAACAATTATTTTGTTAAAAATTATCAAACTACAAGCATTGTTATTTTGCTCATTTCGGCACATTTTTCTAGAACATTTGATCTTTGAAAGACATTCCAGTTTCGAGATATAGCTAAGGAATCAAGTATCCCCAGGGATCAAGTATCCTCATTCTCCCCTATAGATATCTACTACCTATACAGAGCAATCTAAGGAAATTGAGGCTCTCGGAAGCAAAGGGGTATATTAAGTTTTCCATGTTGCGGATTTTGCCATATATTTTCTGTAAAGTTGTAGCTTTCGTTGAAACAAAAAAGTATGTGAGAAAATCTAAAAAATCTGAAAATTGCACCAAATGTTGTTTCAAATATGATAAATTGTTTGGCATTTTTTTTTTTCATTATACTTTGTTGCTTCAACGTTATAGGGTAGAAAGGCATTGAAGAACTTTTTCGGTACAACAGTGTTCGATGTGGTGGACTCAAACTTTAGGCCATCTGTTTGGAAGGCAAGTGTTCTGCAAACTAAGCTTGTGGCCTTGGCTTAGAGGTTAGAGCGAAAGTCTACTAACCCAGAGGTGATTAGGTCGTATCTCGTTCATGGCATACATAATACTTCTTCTGAATATTGACGGTTTAAGCATTTAAACAAATAAAATAATAGTAAGAATATTGAAAAGACATACACCGTCTTAGCCGATTTAGGCTTCACAGACTGAATAAATGACGTGGACAACTTAAGATTAACATTTAACACCCAGTACCGAGATGGGAATCGAACCCATGCCATAAGTGGGCTAGCGATTACCGTCTTACCACGCTAACCACTCGACCACCAAGACGTACTGCTATATTCCTCACTCTCCAGAAACTTGAAGGACACACGAAACGCGCCTCCATGTGAGGAAAGTTCTTACGAACATGAATAAATGCTATCGAGAAGACCTAATAGTTGCCTTAGACTAAATTTCGAAAGCTTCTGGCGAAAACTGTTAAGCTCATTATCACCAGAACTTTGTGTCCCGATCTGACAATTATACTAAATACAACACAAGTATATCTACTTTTTTTTCATAATATCTTTCATGATAAGTAAGTAGACTTCGTTAATAAATTTTATACTCAAAATATGATTTTGAAATAGAGACCGGTCGTGTTTATGACAGCTCCGCAAAAATTTTCTCGAAAGTTTTATTTTTTCACTTTGAAGAGTTTCTTGTACATTTCCAAATTAAACCAGTGAAGAGTGTGAAGGATGCTGTTTATAGCTAAAGGAACATTAAGTTTAAGCGAAAAAATTCCTGGAATGTTCGATCGATGCCCAAAATCGAAAAGTCGGTTGTGCTAACAGTTCCGGATCGCTCTCTCGAGTGGCTAAAAGTATCTGGTGATTGAAGAATGGGTTTTACCAAAGCTAACCCATGTCGGGAGCAAAAGTTCGACGATAGGATCATCCTCAAGATGAGTATTATTTTTGTCTTATTCATAATAAAATCTCAAATATGAAATAATTACATTAGAGGGCGAGTTTTGTAGGCAAGTGAGCAGATTATGTTCAAAATCATATCACTAAATCGTACTGAAAAGAAAATGAGTTCACATAGAATAAAATCTTTCAGATGAGTAGCTCCGTTCACGTAAGTATCATTTTTTTCTTCATTTAGTACTGATAACATATTTTAACTATTCAATTATCTAACATGAATGAGCTCAAATATCATGAAATCAAGTTAGGTTAGGATGTTAAGCAGAATAATAATGATCATAAACTCAAAGCTTCTCTTATAATTATTATCATGAATTATGCCATCCCCCGGAAACAATTAATCATTCTAACAACGCAAAAATAGGTTTCAAATTATGAAAAATTGCGTTTTTTTTGTTGCTTATCTACGAACACTTTTCATGGTTTTGTTGATGAAAGGTCCGTAAGTGTGATTCTTGAATCAAGGCTATTGTTTCTTTCAATTTTAAAATAGATAAATCAGAAAAACACAACATTTGTAGATCAAAAATATAACTGTATTAGGAAGTTCATTATAAACTCTTAAATATTGCATCAAATAAACTAGTTTAAATAATTCAATTTGAAATTGATTATTAACTTAATAACCATCAAACCAACTAGCAATTTGTATCTCTTTTTTCATGACCATATTACCTGTACAGAAGCAGGAATTGAGTTTTTTTTATTGAAACGAATATTTGGCATACAAAATGTGTATTTTTGGTCTTTCCCAGAAAAAAAGTTTCCGTCAAATGTAGGAGTTTCATTTCGAAACAACAGTTATGGAAAGAATTAAGAATACAAGAGAATAGGTATAACAAAATTGACACTTGTCAAAAGTGTTTCCTAATCATATCCTTTCACCCAAGCCTCCAATCTAAAAATTTATTTGCTAGGATGCAGAGGTGACCTCGGTCCTAAAGCGCAATATTGTTCTTTTATCCCTTTCTCTCTTTTCCAAATCTATCTATTGACTACTAGGACGTGGCCGGCGCCGTTATTGATGTGTGTTAATGCACAATTTCTAGAACCACCTTAATAGTCACCAATTCCACCCATCTCAATTGCATACTAGGAGATTTAGTATGTACATCTCTTATCAGAGAGTACCTAGAGTGAAAAAGGCCTTTCCGAACACTACCTCTACTCAAGCTAGGTTCTATTACTAGAAGCAGCAGAATAAAAGATAGTGTTAAATAAACCGCAGTCGAGTGTAGTACTCTTCTTTAAAATAAACCGCGTTGTATACTTTTAACCGCCAAGTGTTCTTATTGCAAGTTTTCTGTAGGTCGTTGACCTTTAAATAGTGAGGATATCACGCGCGAATTTTGTGAAGTTTTAGCTCGGCTGGACCACGGCACCCCGGACGTTCACAGGTGCGTGAACATTTTTGGTCCTTGGAAGCCGGATTCGTGTCGGGTCGCGGTATTAAAACGTGGACATTGTGAGGCTTTGTTGGCCTATTGTGTCAGAAACAAAGACCGTTGTACGCGGGTCAACTTGGCGTCTAGTGTTCGCCATTTTCTACGCTGGAGTTATCACAATCTTCATCGAGTTGCTGATCATCGAAACGTGTTTCATCTCCTGGGAATATCAAGCAATATTCCTAGCCTGGATTTTCTACGGTTACGAGAGGGAACGGATTTAGCGAGGAAAAGTCCTGGACAAAACGATCGAGCCTTGAAAAAGTATTGGATCAAAATCGGATCGAGTTGCGGATTGTATTATGTTCCCCACGAAGGGCAAAAAAGTGTATATTGCATGGTAAGGGATCTGTGGCTGCTTCATTGCATGCGGAGAGCCACCAGATTAGCGTGGGTGAAAATTGGTAAGAATTTTCAAATAAATGAAAACTGCATGCGAAGCTCATTCATTGATTTTTCGACAACTTTTTTGCTAAGTCCCTCTGGTATCAATGGTCATTCATATTTTCGGTCTTAGAATTCGCTGGCTCTCTCTACCATCAGTTGTTTGTTCGCTTGTTGAAATCCCCTCGCTGCTGTCAATCTGGGTGGTTAGTCAATGGTCGTGTCACGTCGCGGAATCGTTGAGATGAAACGGTAAAAGTGGTAAAAATTAAAAGTGAAATTGATCGAAAAAGTGCATCATAATTATAAATTGCTGAAAGTGATTAAAAGTGAACAGTGCAAACGAACTTGTGTTTTGTAATTTCCCTTAATATTGATCGAACTTCTGAATTAAGTGAATACATTGTGATTAACTTTGGACATAGATCATTGATTATTAACTATGTCGCTTCGTGAACTATCAGCCAAAGAGCGAAGGGCTCTAAAAACAATTGATTCAGTGCTGTGCTTTGTGGACCAACATTCAGACATCGATCATCAACATGTTGAAGTTCGTTTGCAGCTGTTAGAAAGTGCATACAGTGAGTTTGTACAAATGCGATTGCAAATAGAACTGCTGCTCGAGGATGAGGACGTGAAGGAAGTGGTCGACGAAGATGCATCGGACACTGAACGTCTCGTCAGTTTGGGCGCAGCAGCACAAAGAAGGGAGGAAGAAAGTGATGCGATTTTTTCTAAAGCTGAACTGAAGTACTGCCAGGCTAAATCAGCATTATTGAAATTCTTGCATGCAGAAATCCAGCATTCAAACACACAACCATCTCACCCAACTACATCTGCTGTGGAATCGAGGGTAAAACTTCCCGAAATACGGTTGCCAACCTTTTCTGGACGATTAGAGGAGTGGATCCCATTCAGAGATGCTTTCAAAAGTCTCATTCATCAAAGTGATAAGCTCTCTGAAATGGATAAATTCACGTATTTAAGGGCCTCGCTTTCAGGAGAAGCCCTTCAAGAAATTGGATCGATTGCCTTATCTGGAAGTAATTATGACGTCGCTTGGAATGTTCTCGAGGATCGCTACCAAAATCACAAGCTCATAGTCAAGGCACACCTGGACTCGTTATTTGCGATAGAGCGAATGAAAAGGGAAAATTTCGAATGCTTGAACCTATTGATATCTGAGTTTGAGAAACACCTCCAAATGCTCGCTAAAATTGGAGAGGATATCGGTGGTTGGAGCACCATTTTGGTGCATATGGTTTGTTCCAGATTAGATCCAATAACGTTGAAGCTTTGGGAAACCAATCATAACTCCAAAGAAGTTCCCTGTTATGATAATTTGATTACGTTTCTCAAGAATCACTGTTCCGTCCTACAATCCCTTTCATCATCGTCATCTTCTGCACAGCCAGAGAACAGGAAACCACGATTCGGGGTGAATCACGCCACAACTTCAGGTCGATGTAGTTTTTGCGCCGAATCTTTCCACTCGGCCTTTGTCTGCCGGAAGTTTCAGAAGATGACGGTTGCCCAAAGATATGAAGCTGTAAAAAAGATTGGTTTGTGTATGAATTGCTTATCAGGTGGTCATCTAGCACGAAATTGTACCCGAGGATTCTGCCGCCAGTGTGGCAGGAGACATCACACGCTGCTGCATTCATCGAAGGAAACGAACAGTGTAAAACCGAAACCCTCCGATGCGTCGGTGACAGCGATCAACCGTAACCACCCCGATAATCGATCAACGCCTCAGCAACAACCTTTACCCAGGCAACAACAACAACAGACCCAAATAGTTATAGACCCAAGACCTCCTACCACATCAACTGCATTACCAATTGTCAATGAAACTTCGCACAGTACTCACCCACTGCATGCCACAGATCCTAACCCACAACCACTTACCATTGCACTTCCCTTACACTCCACACACCAAATTCTTCTATCAACTGCCCTGGTGAAAGTTTCCGATTCGACAGGCCGAAGCGTTCTAGCTAGAGCCCTGTTGGATTCCTGCTCCCAAAATTGCTTTGTCACGTCCAAACTTTGTCGTCAACTCCACTTGAAAGAATTCCCCGAAATTTTGAATCTGCATGGAATTGGAGGCACCTCAGGCTGTTCCAGAAAGGCTGTCCGTGCAAAGGTTGCACCTCGTATCGATCGGATTTCTAGCTTTTTGGAAGAGATCCACTTCAACGTTTTACCAAGTTTGACGGTGCAGTTGCCGTCTCAAAGTTTCTCCATTGGTGATTGGACTATTCCAAGGCACATGACCCTAGCAGATCCTGAATTCCATGAAAGAGGAGAAATTGATATGCTGATTGGTGCGGAATATTATCTCGACTTATTACGAACTGGTCAACATAAAGTCAGCGAAGAGGGGCCTACTATGCAGGAGACTGTATTCGGATGGATTTTGGCTGGACGCATTCCGGAATCAAAAGGTTCATCAATTGATTCAGGCGTTCAGCTATGTACGATGTCGGAACTTCATGAACAGGTCACCAAGTTCTGGGAATTAGAGACATGTCATGTGAAGAGCACCAACTCCGTGGAAGAATCCTTGTGCGAGGAGCTTTTTCAGCGAGAAACTACTCGAGATGAAACTGGCAGATTTGTAGTATCGTTGCCCAAGAAGGATTTTGTCCTCAGTAAGCTCGGTGACTCCAGAGCCAATGCCGAGAAACGCTTTTACGGATTGGAGAAGCGTTTCGTGAACAATCCATCAATCAAGGAGATGTACCTCAAGTTCATCCAAGAATACCAGCATATGGGTCATATGAAGCTGGTTCCAGATTCTGAAGAAGTGCTACGTTACTACTTACCCCATCATCACGTCTTGAAGCCAGAAAGTACGACAACGAAATTAAGGGTCGTCTTTGACGCGTCCTGTCCGTCAACGTCAGGAGTTTCCCTCAACGATGGCCTCATGGTTGGGCCAATAGTTCAGGACGATTTGGTCACCATTGTCACTCGATTTCGCCTACACAAACTTGCAATTGTGGCAGACATTGCAAAAATGTACCGCATGATCAATCTTGCGGAATCCGATCAACGATACCAGTGTATTTTGTGGCGAAATGATCCGTCGGAACCGCTCAAGACCTACAAACTTTCAACCGTTACTTACGGTACAGCGAGCGCACCGTTTCTGGCTACTAGGTGCTTACAGAAGCTAGCAGAAGATGGAGAGCAGAGTCATCCTTTGGCCGCAAAAATTCTCAAGAAGGATTTTTACATGGACGACGCATTGATCGGTATTGATACCCCCGAAGAAGGAAAACAGGCAGTGAAGGAGCTTAATGACCTCTTATGTTCCGTTGGATTTGTCCTGCGCAAATACAATTCGAATTGCGAGGAAATTTTAGCAGATATTCCAGCAGATCTTCTTAGCGACAGAACTGCGTTGGAGTTGGATTCTTTCTCTACCGTAACTACTCTTGGTCTTATTTGGGAACCCAGCACCGATTTGTTTCATTTCCGTATACCAACCTGGAGCTCTTCATCCCGTATTACGAAACGTATCGTGCTTTCCGACGCCTCCAAGTTGTTCGATCCTCTCGGCCTTGTCGGACCTGTGATAGTACAGGCTAAAATGTTTATCCAGAGTTTGTGGCAACTGAAATGTGGCTGGGACGATCCCCTGACAGACGAAATGCAGGTGTTTTGGACGGAATTCCGCCGAAACCTTTCTTCACTTGACACCCTTTCGATCCCTAGATGGGTGGGGTTTTCTCCAAGTAACGACGTTGAACTGCATGGTTTTTGCGATGCTTCTGAGAAGGCGTACGGCGCATGCATTTATCTGCGATGCAGTCACGAAGATGGATCAGTTTCTGTTAAGCTGTTGGTTTCGAAGTCACGCGTAGCTCCTCTCGAAGATTTGAAGAGAAAGAAACGGAAACAATCAATCCCTAGGCAAGAACTTTCGTCGGCACTCCTCCTCAGCCATCTCTACGAAAAATTCTGCAAAAGTACGGCCATGGACGTCAAAAGCTTTTTCTGGACTGACTCTACAATCGTCAAATGTTGGCTAGCATCAGTTCCGTCAAGATGGCAAGCATTCGTGGCGAATAGAGTCTCCGAAATCCAACATCTGACCAAGAAAGGAGTATGGAATCACATTCCGGGTACGGAAAATCCTGCAGATATGATATCTCGAGGAATGACACCTGTTCAACTGCAATACCAAATGTTGTGGTTTGAAGGCCCCATTTGGTTGAAGCAAAATCGAAGCACCTGGCCAGTTGAGGCAGAGTTTTCGCCCGATCAATTCGATAAAGATACGTTGGAGGAAAAATCGTCTGTGGTGTTGCCCATTGAAGCTAAGGCTCCGAACGAAATATTTTCTCGACTTTCCACCTTTGCGCAAACGGTCCGTTTGGTAGCATGGATGCGACGATATTGTCACAACGCTAAAAAGCAGAATACGAGAAAAATCGGTAACATTTCCTTTGAAGAATTCCTGGAGGCTACAAAAGTTTTGGTCAAATTGTCTCAAGCTGAAAGTTTTGGCCAAGAACTCAAGGATCTGTCTCATTCCCAAGAAGTGAGAAGCACCTCCAGAATTGCCAGTTTGAATCCTCATTTAGTCGATGGAATAATACGGGTCGGTGGCCGGTTAGCTAACGCACCAGTTTCTGAAAATCGCAAGCATCCCATCATCCTCGATCACCATCATCCCCTTTCGATCATGATCGTCCAGCACTACCACGAGTTCCTGTATCACGCCGGACAACAACTCCTGATTGCCAGTGTCCGCGGGAAGTATTGGGTTACAAGTCTTCGTGGGTTAGCCCGAAAAACCATCCATAGTTGCGTTCAGTGCTTCCGAGTCAAGCCTAAGGTGATGGAACAACTAATGGCAGATTTGCCTCCCGATCGAGTGAATCCTGCACCTCCGTTTCAGAAAGTGGGCGTAGATTACTGTGGCCCTTTCTTGATCACCTATCCTCATCGTCGAAGTTCCCCAATGAAATGCTTTGTGTCGGTTTTTGTGTGCCTCGTTTGCAAAGCTGTCCATCTGGAGCTGGTGGCGGATCTTACCACTGGAGCGTTTCTTGGAGCCTTGAAAAGGTTCATTGGTCGACGTGGTAAACCAATCCTGATTATGAGCGACAACGGAAGGAATTTTGTCGGGGCCAGACGTGAAATAGCAGAACTTCAACGACTACTCCGAAGCCAACAATTTCAATCCGGAGTGCTATTCGAAACCTGCAAGGAAGGGATCAACTTCAAATTCATTCCCGCTCGATCTCCCAACTTTGGTGGGCTCTGGGAGGCCGCGGTGAAATCTTTCAAGACTGCTTTTAAACGAACTGTTGCCTTGAAAGTGCTCCAATACGACGAAATGACCACTACGCTAGCTCAGATAGAAGCAGTATTAAATTCACGTCCCCTGACCCCATTGAGCGATGATCCCGACGATTTTGAAGCTCTCACTCCAGGCCACTTCTTGATTCAACGTGCCTTAACTGCCCTCGATGAACCTGATCTAACTGAGACGCCAGAAAATCATCTAACCATGTGGCAAAGGGCCACAAAATATGCTCAGGTGATATGGAAGAAGTGGTCGAAATTGTACCTGTCCGACCTCCACAACAGAACGAGATGGACTCGAAAACGAAACAACATTTCGGTGGGCAGCATGGTGCTGCTGATGGACGAGAGGTTACCGTCATTGAAGTGGCCCCTAGCGCGTGTCACTGAGGTTTTCCATGGGTCCGATGGCAACATTCGAGTGGTCAACGTACGGACGCAGGACGGGACCTACGGAAGGTCAATATCAAAGATCTGCGTTTTACCGATTCTGGACAACTTCCAGAAAGCCGATGGGGAAAACTAAACTCCCCCAACGAAGGTGCAACCGCACCTGCGGGAGTCTCTGGGCTCCCGCGTTCCAGTTAACATTGATCGTCGTCGAGGCCCGGCGTGGCCGGGTCAGCGTTCCAGGAGGTCCTCCGTCTACTCGACATATCCTCTACAAGGCTTTCCCTCCGGTGAAAGAATACGCATGAAGATGTCTGGGAATGTGCATGTCGTCATCGTGTCTGTCAAATTTACCAACAAATTGCAACGTTTCTCCATTATCCATTTGAGCAAATTAATTGGTTTCTTTTGAGGAGTTAAAGCAGCTTGATATCAACCAAATGATGCCCAGCAAGGAGGAACGATCGACCTCCATGCACGACCGAAGCAGTTTCCTAGCATGGCCAGCTTGGGAACCACTTCTTTCTAAACTACATGGCAAATTGAAGACGGTCGAGCTCACCGTGTCCATCAAGCAGTCAACTCCCAATGAAATCCTGTTGCAGCCAGAAGGACGGCGTCATCGCCGTAGGGGCGGTCGCGGAGGCCATGGCCCCATGGCCTCCGCTCCAGGCAAGTTGTTGTAACGTTCATCATTTCAATTTAAAAAAGCACCCTCTCATTTTAAGCGGCGAATGATGGCTCCTGCCGGACTCCGGCAATGCGAGACGAGACGAGACGAGACGAGACGAGGTACCTGAAGCATCGAATTGGTCCCCAGAACGAGCGGTTCCCACCACTACAGCATCCACATCGAAGCCAGCAGCCAGCATCCAACGATACAGTCCACGAATCCCAGGCCCCGGTGGATAGGCGTAGTTCGGACCAATGAATCCCGAAGATGATCGACGAATTTTGCACGATACACCTACACAAGACGAATACCCCAACAAGGTTTCTTCATCAAAGCAGCATCCAAAAGTCCAGTGTACGGATAGCAGTTCCCCGGTGGTTAGGCGTAACTCGGACTAACAGCAACAGCAAGGAGAGCAGATCAAATATTTTGGCACAATATCCATCTTCACGGCAGAAATTCCAACGAAAACAAACGGCGAAAATCCAGAATGTATCATCTTATCGAGTGTTTTGAACAAAGTACTTTGAAGAAGTGCTGTTATGAAAATGTACAAAAGGAGATAGAATAAGTAGAGGTTTATAATAGCGAGTATAAATTTTAGAATATGAGAGAGAATAGGGTCGTCTTGTTGAAATCTTATAAATTTCAAGGCGGCCGGCGCATGTTAATGCACAATTTCTAGAACCACCTTAATAGTCACCAATTCCACCCATCTCAATTGCATACTAGGAGATTTAGTATGTACATCTCTTATCAGAGAGTACCTAGAGTGAAAAAGGCCTTTCCGAACACTACCTCTACTCAAGCTAGGTTCTATTACTAGAAGCAGCAGAATAAAAGATAGTGTTAAATAAACCGCAGTCGAGTGTAGTACTCTTCTTTAAAATAAACCGCGTTGTATACTTTTAACCGCCAAGTGTTCTTATTGCAAGTTTTCTGTAGGTCGTTGACCTTTAAATAGTGAGGATATCACGCGCGAATTTTGTGAAGTTTTAGCTCGGCTGGACCACGGCACCCCGGACGTTCACAGGTGCGTGAACAATGTGTAAAGAGAGAGCATAAGTTTTGTTCATTGTGAATGTGCTGTCAATCCCAGACACCATTCTTTTGGCCTCTGGACAAAATTGATGGCCTCGGTCAATCATGGAGTAGCAACCATTGGCGATGTGGAGTTCTTTCTACTGAGCCACACCAGCGATCATGGAATCCGAAATATTTTGATAAATTTAAAATTATAAGTTTTTTTTTATTTATTGCTGTTTAATTTCATTGAATTGAATGTGGAAATAAATAATATAACACATTTAATAATTTAGAAATTCGCTTTAAAACAATGTTTAATACATTTCGGGTTCAATGATTCAAGGTGGATGTGAGTAGTCAATCAAGCTAAGCTAAGCTAAGCTAAATTTTATACTCAAAATATGATTTTGATTTATCGGTTCAACATGTTTTGGAGTTTTCAAAAAATCAGATGTGCCTAAATGAAAAGTATTGAAAAGCTAATTCTACACGGAGAATTTTTTCCTTTACCAATTTATTCAGTTTAGAGAAATGATGATTTTCATGTACCAAACGTGCTCCAGATAATAATATTAATAATAATGATGATGTTGTCGTCATCAATAAATCTCAAATCATATTGTAGAGTAGATTTTAAGATAAATTTACTTTGTAAATTGTTGCCTTCTGATGATTTCTTTTATGAAATATTCAGTATTGTCCAAAAAGTGAAATTTCCATCAATGATTGTTCCAATTCAAATGACATTAAAATCTCAAATTGTAGATTTACTAGCATACTCCGTCAGTCGGGACCTTTTTTCCATTCGGCAGAAAACAACACAAATTGAGAACCATAGCAACATACTTTGCTACACGAAGAAAAGTTGGAGTAGGCTGAAATTCCTATGATGAAAAAAAAAAAACATTAACAAAATTTTCTGCTTGGCATAGAAATGCAAGTTCAAACACGAACTTTTGTAGTTAAGCCGCGAACCCACGCCACACAGGAGTACGTAGAAGAAAAATTTGGCCAAAAGTATTTTTTAAGTTTAAAATCCATAAAAAAGTTTAATTTGACTTATCAAACGTTTTTAAGATCATTTAATATATTGTATGTATATCGTTTTCGTAGTTTTTCATAATTTTCTTTTAGAAATTTTCAAACAATTATATGACATGAAAGATAATCCAGGTTAAAAAAGTTGTAAAATTCAAAAAAATATAGATTTTTTTTTATTTGGTTGTGAAAGTTAAATAACATTTGAAATTATTCGAAAAAGAACATAAATTTTACTGAGCTTTAAATTAAAATAAACGAAGCCCTAGGTGACTTTTTTGTGGAAAAAAATTATCAATATTTTTAAACTTCAAATGAAAAATATAAAAAATGCGCGAGTTTGCGCGATTTTTTTTCTTTTGCACATGATTATTGAAGTTATCAATTTTCAAATGATATCAAACATTTTTTCGGGACTTGCTGGGAACATAAACAAAAATACTATTTTGTAAAAAAAATTAACATTTAAAACAAAAAATAAATAGAAGAATTTTCAAAGCATTGCATATTGTCTCTATATTCATCGATTTTGGTTCGTTATACTTTAAAATATTCGACATCCTTCTAATAAAGTTCTCCATTTAAAATGTTTATTTTAAGTCGCTTAAGAAAGTTTTTTTCATAGATTTGACTTAGTCGCGCTGATTCAACGATTTGTAGAAAAATTCTATCTCATAAAAATACTAAAGTTTGGACAGCTGCTACAGCTTATAAACAAATCAGATGTCAAAAAAATGACCGGTACATGGTGTTAAATTTATACAAGAACCAAATAAACATTGACATACAAGTAACCAATGAAATTTAAATTTTGAGTTTTGGCCAGGTTTTTGAGTGAAATACTCCTGTGTGCCACGGTTGATGGAAAGAATGTTCAGTATTCAGTACCTCAATGCTTGAAATTTCCTGCTAGTAAGAACTTTCTCCTGGAGGTGGTGCTGCTATACATGTCCTTGCTGAAGTATTATAGTATATGAAGCATGCTGAGAGTTACCAATGTTGATTATAATATGTTTGATTTAAAGCATGCTGGCTGCCACTCCTGGAAGTTTTTACGCTTCAGTGCATAGATATGGAAAGATTTTTTAAGGGAACATGACGTTCCATTTGGGATATCTTATGTGTGAACGTAAGAAACGTAAAAATATGCATAGTAAAAATGCTACAAAAGATCTAACAACTGGTAGCAGTGGTTTCCCACTAACATAGGCTTGCTTTCAGAAAAAAAGCGGGACATTTGACGACAAAAATGCGGGACACAGCCGAAAAAAGCGGGGCATTCAAGAAACTCTTAAAAAATCTCAATTTTATTGTCAAAATTATACGTCTACTATGAGCCAAAGTTATTAATAGAAAGAACATTAAGTTTTTTTTAACGGATTGATTTTGCTCATTTTTTCTTACATGATTTACATTTTTACGGTTTTTTTGCAATAACCAGGGTTATTTTACACGGTTCTCGCAAATTAACACGTTATTTGAGAGAAATATTTCAGCTTCTACAAGTAAACGACGGATGCGATATCTCGTAAAAATCCTTTGTGATGTAACAAATATACATATGTCAAATTAGTTCTAAAATTTATAACACTCAAGAAAACTTCCATTACTTTGGAAGATTGAGTCGAATAAGAAGGAGTATGGCAATTTAACTAAGGTTCTGTTGAAAAATTAAGATCTTAAAATCATTAGGAAGCTCTTAATAGAGGAACGCTTAATAGAATCGAAATCTTACTGTAAAAGTTATGAAAAAGTTATGCTTAATTTGAGAAAAAAATGTATTCGAAAATTATTTTGTGTTGTGTTGCTTATTTTGAGAGAAAAAGGCGTCTTGGAAAGATTTTTTGTGTGAACCAATGAATTGAAATTTTATTTATTCCAGTGTAAGTCAGTAAAATTTGTAAAAGTTTTCCATGAAAAAAGCGGGACAATTTGAGTAAAAAGCGGGACGGCGGGACATTTAACAAAAAAGTGGGACATGTCCCGCTTTTGCGGAACGGATGGCAACCCTACACTAACACAATAAGAAAAAAAAAAAGCTACGGCCCGAACTACTACAAAACAGCATTAGTGCACATAATCGTATTTGCGGAGAATGAAACAGTTGAAGGATCAGGTCCCGCAAAATTTGAAATGGCCTCGAGTTCAGTATAAGTATGACATTAGACTGAGTCAATTTGGGGTCATTTTGGAATTTCTAAAAAAACTTCGTTTTAATTCAAAACTCATCCATGATTTTTTGCAGAATTTTCCAAATGACCCCATTCCAAAATAACCCAAAATCGACTCAGTCTAATTTACATTAGAGTGGCATCGAAAATGGTCATTTCGAAATTCCAAAACCGACAATATCTAGAATTTGATTTGATTTAGTCGTATGAGCCACTTAATGGGCCGTTCAAATATTACCTGATTTAAGTCGGTCGTTCTTCTAAGATAGCTTAAAACACTATCACAAACGATTTTTGTTTGATTAATTAGCGTATTTCTCAAAATTTCTGCAATTTCTACAAAAATGCAAAAGGACCGAAAAACTAAATCGCCGAACTTTTTTTTTCTTTATTATAGAGACTTTCAGCCTCGGGCTAAAAAATCGCCGAACTGTTATTTTGCGTCCTTTTGCATGCACGGCAGTTGAGAGCAACGCAAAAGTGAGAAAGACATTATACCACTGATGAAATTATACGACTTAAATTCGAATCATGTTGTAGAAGTGATTTATAAACTAAATAAAGCTAAATTTTTGTCTTACATAATATTAAGGTTTAACAATCGTTTGCAGTCAATAACTCGTTCTATAATGGTATACGACCTAATCAAAACAAATTCTAGATATACATTTTGTAGATTGGCCAATAAAACAGACCTGTGCTAAATTTCAGCTCATTCTGAAAACCGGGGCCAGCTCCAAAAATGCCAAAAAATACTAGAAATACGATTTTGAATAAATTTGTTTTCAATTAACATCAGATCTCGTTCGCATTTTATCGCATTTTTACGTTATTACACATCAAAATCTTAATTCCGTTTTTCCCGAATGTTTTGCTCTCCATTTGGATGATATTTCAGGGTAAAAAAATCGAAAATGCTTCGAGACACCTTTAAATCAAGTCCATCGACCTACAAAATGTAGGTAGATGGTCAGTTTTCAAAATTTAATGTGCATTGTACATGTACTGATGTCCTACATATGGGAGTTGCCTGCCACTAAAATAACTTTACTGGCGATGTGCCCAATAGAATTCCTCTGAAGCTTCCCGTGAGAGTTGAGAGAATTTTGCAATCTTGTCGGCACACCTAACGCCAATACAACCTACAGTAGTAGCTCGCTGATTGGACACCTTTGGGACCGAAGGGTGTGTCCGATCTCTTCAGAAAAGATGTTGAAAATTGATTTCAAACAGTGCTATTTATTCCACCGTTCAAAATTTACAAATCAACTGTAACACGTTCATCGCCAATCGCCACCCACTGAAAACATGTCCAACTTTGAAAAGCTAAAACATCAACAGAAAATATCATTTCGGCTTCAAATTTCGGCCAGAGAACAGAGGAGAATGGTTAGATAAATTTGAATAAAAAAATATATATCCAAATTTGTGCTATGACTTTTCAAATCTAGACGTATTTGCGTCACCCACTCTTGGCGACGAACGTATTAAAGTGCACAGTTTCCCAAAACGGCGTAATCGTATATGAGCTAATGGTAAATTAAACCAATGCCGCAGTGAAATGGAATACTTAAATCCATTGCTAGATACATGCAATTAGAGTCATTTTGAACTGGGCAGAATTTTATCTCTTTTTGAAATGTAAAGGCAGTCAATAATATTAACAGCTCTGGAATAAGTTGTTGCCCCCTTTGCAATACTGATCATAGACATCTCAACGCGGATACTTCCACTTTGACATCCCATTGATAAGAATTTAGTACCTCTTGCAAGTTTGGAGTAAATAGCGAAAAAGTTTAATATATTTTTTCACTATGCGGCGAACGTATTACGAAACTTAAACAGCTCATATTTACGACCTATTCAAAACTGGCTTTGTATTTTTTTCTCAGTTTTGTTTTGACAGTTCTCATTGGTGTGTTTGGAGACATCTGGTGGCCCAGCCAAAAACTAAAATTGGTTGGATCTTTTACACAAGTTTCGTTAGGGGCCGTTCACTAATTATGTAAGCACGATTTTGGAAATTTTCAACCCTCCCTCCCCCCCCCCCCCCCCCCCCCGGTAAGACAAAGTAAGATTTTTCAAAACCCCCCCTCCCCCCCTAGTAAGATCTTACGTTTTTTTATTCTTTGAGAAATTGACACGTTTTTTTTTTCAAAAATAGCTTGAAAATATTAAAAATGTGACTTCAAAGCACTTTTTAAGTAAAATTCAAAAAATTGTATTTGAAATGCAGAATCTATACAAAACAACAAAGGAAATGCCACAACTATTAAAGAAAACATCATTCAAGACGTAGCATGTTTGGGGTAACAATAAATTTCAAAAAATTTCCACAATCGATTAAACAATATAAAATCAGAATTCCGATTTAAAAAAAGAGAGATTAGGTTAGCACAAGGTATTTTTTACCTGAAATTCATAAAATTCTTTAAAAAAGGATCATTCTACACTACTAGAGATGGGGCAAAAATTTTCAACAACAATCACGTTGTCAACTAACCTAAAAGCTCAGACTCATCCAGCGGTAAGCGATATAGTTTTAGGATTTTTTGGTAAATTTTTTGTATAATTTAGAGTTGATAGTGTCTATCACTGTAAATACTGTCTCTAAATTCATTATTTAAAGCGCCTTATATGTATTTTTAAAGATTTTTTTTCTGGATGAAGTCATTTTCAAAATATGATGGTTTGAATTGGTTCTCTATAAATTTTATGGAACTTGCATTTTTTTTCAATAATTCAAAGATATTTAAATATAAATAACATAACATCAAAATTAACCAACTAATAGGTAGGGAGTAAAAAACCTGAGTAGGGGAGAGGCGGGCTATATGCGCATATTAAGGAAAGCACTCATTTTCTCCCATATAACAATAGATAGAAGTCTGAAAACTATATACACATGAGTGGACATCTGTTTTATATACGATAAAGCAATTTTTCTGTTAAAATCTCTTACAGTTTTTGTGAAAATAATTTTATAATAAAAGAAGTCAAAATAGCCGATTTCCGAAACTGGCGGGCTAAATGCGCATATTTATGTTTTTAGCTATATTTCATTAACACTTGCAATATTTTGATATTATTTAATTGAAAATGATAGAAACGGGTGTTAACCATACGTTAAGGCTGAAGTTTTGGTGAATTTTTTTACATCACTAGTTCTTTTGCATAAAACATAGTTAGGTATGCCATATGGCCATATTTCATGGTAATATTTTGTTCATATCGTATTTTTATCGGATCAGTATGAAGTTTTTCGTTTTTCGCTGTAAGATCGTGATTTGAGCGTAGATTTAATGTTAAAATGATAAAAAGTAAAAAATTTATAAGACTAATCTATTTTTCTTGATATAGGCATTTAATCTGCCTTGATATGGGCATTCAGAACCTGTCTATTATTCCAATATCTTATCATTTACAACTTTGCCAAAAGCTTCAATTTGTTGAATTTCCAATTTCCAGATGAATAAGAAAGAAAAAACATTGAAATTTTTGATCACAGAATCTGTACGCACGATAATTAAAGTTCAATATATTATAACAAAACTGACAAAAATCTTGTTTGAATTTTTAAATATTTTTGGCTTTATGTAACCATCAAATTTCTTCATGCCATGTTTCAATAGCGTATTACCCCCAAACTGCACTGATTAGATACGTTGAATCTCCAGCCATATCGTCAATCGGCTGTATGCGCATATTACCCAACATGCGCATTTAGGAACACTTCCCCCTAATATGGTTTCGTATGGCTGTGGCTGTGATGAATTTTTAAGGTTATATTTCTTACGTAAGATTTTTGGAAACCCCCCCTACCCCCCTAGTAAGAGATCGTAAGCAAATGTCCTGCTCCTTTTTGTTACAGGACATTTGCGTAATTTTACAGGAAATAATTTTTGCTGTGCATTGTTAAACAGAAGATTTTCAAACCGTCAATATCGATGGTTCAACTTCAGCATTTTTGTTGCCTCCAACATTATCCAAATGATCAAATCTTGTTATCGACTGATGCGAAGTGTTCTTAGTCATTTTGATAGTCCCGTTGGTTGTTACAGAGGGGGACTAGACTAACATCAATTCAACAAAAGCTATCTAACAGAGCAACGCCGTTCAAGAAGATGACTTGGCTAATTTTTTTTTTTTAATCATAGGTTTGTTTATTAAGGCATTTTACTTATAAAGTTTAATTTTGCCGAGTGTATCACTTTACTTATCTATGTTAGTAGAAGAGGGAGCCGTAATAGTTGCGGCGTAATAGAAGCTGATTTTTTCTTCTATACATGAGAATCCAACTGGCAAATACGATTTTTTCTACAACCTCACCGAAAAATGACAACACCATTCCAAAATAAACTCTCAGTTGATCAAGTAGGCACTGGATTTCTAAGCATAATGAGAACGATCGAAGCAGCAAAAAATAAAAAATAAATCCCTCCACGGTTTGTGGCCTCAACTCATTTGCATCCTACGATATTAGTAACCTTCAGCCGTTATCCAATGGAAGGCAGTGTTAAAGAGATTTTTGGGTGAGTGGCCAGGAAACTACGGAAAAAAATTGGGGCAACGCTTAGCCTAACCTATAGGGAGACGGGGGGTTGGCACTGAGTTCCAGCTTGCGGTACTCTTCAATGGGGCTTAGTATGTCGGTGACACTGAACGGCGTCGAGTGGCTGTGCAGAGAATTGTGCTGGAGATTCTGCAGATGCTGGAGGCTGGTCAGATGGTGATGGTGGTGATGGCTTCCCTTCGGTGATAGGCTCATAACCAGATCAACACCATTTAGATCGGGTAACAGTCCATGCTCTTGCTCGGAATCGTCTGGATACACTCCAGATACACTGGACAACGTGGTGGACATGTACCGTTTGTATCTGGTGAAGGACGGATGTAACACTGTCTAGGGTTCACTTTTTTTCAAAATTTTGTTTTTAATTTTGGATACTATCGCCGATTAAAACTCACTGAAACATTTGCATGATTTTCTCCAGTTATTTTGTTCTTACTGACATTAGGCGGGTTTGCAGATCGAGGAAGTCATTTGAAGGCGACCTTGAGCAATCACAGAATCACCAACACTTGTCTGGATAATCGACCTTGTCTGAGAAAATCCTTGAAATCTAGGGCAACCGCTTGGGTTAAGAATGTATTTCAGGAAGCATAAAACAAGCAAACACTAGCCATAAGTACACTCCGACGCTCTCTTTGCAAAAGTATCAATCAAGGATGCTATCGTGATAATAAATGGACAAATACGCCCGAGCACACCACTTACTCCAGGAGAGTTGCGATAATTCAGCACTTGAACTTAAGTCTTCCACTCGAGAAGGTCTGCCGCGCGCGACCGGATCGCTCTTTGACTTTGGCGTGACGTGGCGTGGCTTGACTTGGGAATTGCAATAATAACAATAAATAACTGATTGATGGTTGATAATGGACCACTTTGGGGGCACTTGCACCGTACGGCACTACGACAGGCGCACGCGATACGCCACTGGACGACAACGACGGCCTCAAGGATTCACGGCGTTTCACGACAACTCGTAACACGGACCCGCTAAGAACCGCAGTACAGAACACACTCAACAATCAGAAGTTGTTCAAGGTTTGCACAACAGATCACACACTCGGAATTATTCCGCCGCTGCTGCCGCAACCAAAAAACTTCACTAGCACTGCAGAGAGAGAGCGCGCAAGGATACTCCACTCGACACGAATCCGTCAAATGTATTAAGAGGTCTACAATATACTGACGAGTATGCTTTTTACCATTGCATCTGATAGCTCTCTAAAAACTCTACGCCGTGCACTTGAATGGCACCGTTGTTTTGTTATGTCCCTGTCAGTCTGCAGTCATGTTTTACCGGTAGAAGGAAAGAGACCGCAACAGTTTGCCCCTTTTTGGCCCAGGCTGTGATTTATGATTCAAACCAACACACCTGTGAATAACCGTCAATTTCGTCGTACTCCTTCCATCGAGCTTCAAACCATTCTCTCCGACTAGAACTGAAAAACTGGAATCCATTGCGCCTGCACTCACACAACGTCACAACCGTAAGCTCCACCCATCGGCAGCACTGCAGCTGTCCTTCTCCGACACTCGTCCCGCACGCACAACTATCTCAGCAGAAACAATCTGCTCGGATATCCTCTCTGTGTTTTTTCCTCTCTCACACCGGCACTTATTAACCATCCGATTGGTTTTAGAGTACCCTTATCGGGACACTCGAGAGGCGTGTCTTTTCAATGACAACTATCCAACCAAAAATTGTTATTGTGTTTTGTGTTCGCTCTTTTCTCTGTTCGCTGTGTGTTGTGTATTTTCCCTGCGTTTCCTTCCATCCTTCCGGATACCTGATGCCCAGTGAAGACGTGCTTTTGTCTTCAATGCGGCTCGTTGCACACCGGAATCCCGTTCTCGGTTTAAAGCGTGACTAGACTAGATTACGTGGAATGGGATCCTGGGACGATCCATCTCGCTCTACCCTACGCTCTAACACTGGTGTTTTGCTATTCAAACGGTCCTCCTGAGATGATCAGAGAATGATGATTCGATTTATGCGACTGTGAAGAGTGAAATATGTGTGCAGTAACAATTTTTCAAGAGTGTGTAAGAGGAGTAATACAATAAAGCTCTCGCCTGGCGTCATCCCATCGAAAGCGTTCACTGTGTGGAATCCGGAGGAGCTGTGTTGATCACATCTCCTTCGGACCGGTTACCGAGCATCCCGAGACAACCGATGAAAGAGTGAGCAGGCGCGCGCGAGTGTTCCTGAAGAGGGCTCGCTTGTTTGAAACCGCTATTCTGCAGGTGCTACGAGGTGCGAGTAAGAAGGAGCTTATTTTGCAATTGCTTGCGCTCACTCGTCTCCATTGTTTTGCTTTCTTTGACGCGCACTTGTTCCCAGCTTCGAGGGCTCCTAGCGCCGAGATAAAGCATGAAAAAGTTGACTTTTTCAGCCCTTCGCGTCGTCGTCAATGGGAAAACCCTCCTCGGTGCCAAGGACCGGAAACTGGGAAAGGACCACAGCAAGACAGCAACGACGATTTATTGATTCTGCGGATCAAGAACTGCGCTTCTATTCACTGCGGTAATGTGGGTTATTCTTCTTTTCACTGCCAATATTTTAATTACTTCATTCGGATGGGCTGCATTCAGCGCAGTTGGCCAATGGCGTCACCTCATTAGACGGAAAGGTCGCTCGCTCGAGTTTCATCGGTTCCGGCAATTCTGCTTGCCTCCGAGAGGCTAAAGATGGTTGGATGGATGGTCAGGCGGTGAAAGTGAAAAAAGGATACTCAAGTGGGCACTCCACACGTGGAGAGGACCTCATTCATGTATTATAGAGGACCGTACAACCAAACCTTGGCTGAGGTTTTGATGTTTTATTCCACTGGTCCTACTGGTTCTGAACGTGCTGTGCACACGATGTGGAAATAGATTGAGTTTAAGATAAAGATAGGCACCCACCCGAGTGGGTGTGAATAAAACGTTCAAAATTAAACAAGTAATGAGTGCACTGAGCCCGCCGGAAGGTACATTGATAGTACGATGTTTGTATAGCGATTTGCACCATCTATAGTCGAAACAAGGTTGCTTCAGTTGCCAAGATAGATGAGTTCTTTCTATCTTTTGCAAGTCTTTCAACCTATTTTTTTAAACAAGGGTTATTTTAATTGTAGAATTCAATAATATTCTTATTCCCTAACATTAAAAGTATCAATTTGTAACAAATTTTGTTTTCATAAGATCAATAGTTGTTGCATCTGGCTCATTCAAGTTTTTAACAATCAAAAATCTCAATCCACCTAGAATAGGAGTCTAAATTCTCTACAACACTTTTGTACAAACCGCAATTCCAATTCGTTGTAGCAGTTAATCCCTCAAGCAGAGTTTTCAATCAATAACACTCAAAGACCCAACGTGTGTTATAGTTGCACTGAGGACCGTCATGAGAAAAAAAATGCGATTGCTACAAATTTTACCCAATTGAATTACTTGAAGTCTCCAATATTTTGTTTGTCATTTACAACGTTTTTGTTTGGTATAAGTGTTTTGAATTGGATATAATTTTTTTGTTAAATGATATTATTTTCAATGTAATTGTCTAACATGAGGCTGGGTCATTCGGCCGATGGACGTTAGGTTAAATAGGCCGAATGGGTTTTCGGCTGGCGGTTATAACGACTCTCCTTTTACCCTCCTATACCGAAATTACCAAGCATTTTTCTTTGACATCTTAACTTCTATTTATTACTTCTTAATCTAACAATAAATACATAATGAGTTTGACAATGATCGTAGCAAGCTAAGAGGATAATGATTAGACACTTGTAAGCTGAGTACAGATTCAGGCTGATAAATTACATGCGTTAATCATATCTCGCGCGCGTAAGCAAAGCCTTTCTTTTAAATATTATTTCTGGAATTCAGTTTCCTTTATCGGTAGGCAATACATGCACTTTGCCACCTGGATTCGTAAACTTAGCGAAGACACCCAGCCTTCTGTTGATGGACACCAAATGTTGTGATATGATGCTGTCAGATGTTGCTACCTTCCTTTTTGATGAATCGGTCCTTGATCACACACATTGATGCTCGACTGTTTTGATCAACAATCGTTCCGCAGAATCCCGAATGTCTCACTCATACTCGTTAAAACTGTTTCACTTTGCATACCTGCTAACTCAGGAGCGTAAACATCCGAAGTGCGACGAGAAGTGATGATGTTATTCCGTTCTTTACAACTTGACTAAGTGTGTAGCCGCTGTTATGGTTTTGTTGTTGTCCAACTCAGGATTACACATGCATTTTAGGCTGAGTTTGTGGACAACACACGCATTGGCACTCGTTCACTTCGTTGAACACTAATGTATCGAACACCTTTCGTCTTCGCACACACACCACGTAAAGCTGAGAGTTCATGCGCACTCTGATGGTTCTCAATTTGGTAGGTGGTTGGGTGTGGGCTGAATTTGAAACCGTCATCAAAAGGGCTCTCTAATTTAGAGAACCCTTTCTCAAAGATTGATCCGATTCACTCCTCGAACTGATCGGTTTCCTCGATCGATTGGCTTGACGGCCTTGGGCTATGTGATTTAGCAAGCTCGGATTTTCCGATCAGCTTGGTGTTTGAAGATCAGTGTTTCTTCCTAGGAAGATTGTTTAAAGGTTACACATTTGACTTAATTATGCTTCTACGAGTTTTACCTCTCTTCAGCTCCTTTTCCTTCTCGTGGAAGTATTTCACGTGCTGCCACGGTCAAGTTGGTTTCTTGGCGTAGTTCCTGTACCTTTCAGTGCCTTTGGTTTCATCAACCTTCCATGCGATTTGCTGCGGGAACTCGCGATTTTCACACTTTGTACGTTCAGCTTCGAAGTAATCTGTCTTTCTTTAGCGGAAGCTACGTGTCAGATTTATTACGCTGCTCTGGCAGTGCTGCCTGCTGATCAGCTTAGACTGTTATACGCTATTTCAAGCCCGCTTCACCCCGTACGATACAGGAGTGATTCAATTTTCACTTCTCAAAGGTGATTAATTTATATAAATTGGTTTCCATTTATGATAATATTTGTGGATCTAAATAGTCCTTAACGGCTGCACATTTTACACGTAATACGGTTATCCAGCCGATGGCTGTTAGGCCGAAAGAACGCGAAGCCGAAAAGATGTTATGCCGAATGGCCACTAGGCCGAATGGTTTTAAGGCCGAATGGACGATAAGCCGGATGGTCGTAAAGCTTGCTAGGCTGAATGGCCGACAAGCTAGCCTAGCAACCATTATAAAAATTACAAAAACGACCATGTGGCCGAACGACCATTTGGCCTTATATTCTCTCGGCTTTCGACATTTCGACCATTCGGCTTATCGTTCATCGGCCTTACGACCATTTGGCCTATCGTTCATCGGCCTTACGACCATTCGGCCAAATATCCCATTCTCTATTGTCCTATTAGGCCGATCATCCTTCGGCCTGTTCACCCATTTGACCTAGCGGCCTTCGGCGTAACATCTTCTAGCCGAATGTCCAGGCCCCGTCTAACATACCTACATGGCGTAACACTGACTCCCTCGGCTTAACAAAGAATCCTCGGATTCTGAAGATTACAGAAGTATAATATTTATTCTTGTATCTCAATATATAAAAGAATATTGCATGGTGAATTAGACGGGTAGCAATAAAAATTGATTAGACCTTTTGGCCTCTAACTACTTCGCTTAAACGATTTTTTCGAATTTATGTATGGGAGAGTGAGGAATCATGGACCACTTTTTTTCGTTGTTCCATAACTTCTTTTTTTATAAAAGATAAAATGAAAATAAAAAATGGTATGGTTTTCTACATTTTCAAGCCATCATAAGGTATTTTTTTTAATATTTTTAATAAGTTATTTTCCCCAAATTCTGACTGTTTGAAAAAATGCAGTATTTTTTGGATTTTGAAAAATGGTGGGGAATCCTGGGCCACCAAATCCAAATTGACCAAATAACACGCAAAGTTTATGAGTTCACCCAGAACTGTGATTTCCTAATTCATTTCGTTATTTTAAAGCAATTTCAGATGATGAAATAAAAAAGAGAGCTGTGTATGATCGAATAGATTCCAAAACTTTGCTCGCGAACGTTTTGGCAAAATTTCTTATATAGGACGGACAAAATATTTTTCATAACTCTTCATTTGACATAAGATAATTTTACAGATAGGAAAAACATATTTTAAGTTCTGAATGTGCATAAAAACATAAAAATATAGGTGGTTCAAGATGTGTGGCCCACGATTCCCCACAAGCTATAATTTGCAATTTGGTTGCGTTTGTGTGAGTTATTGATGTTTCATCAAAAATTCCTTTTCCACGTGAAAGATCATGACAAAACTGAGATCATAAGCGTATGAGCATATTTTTGTTATGTACTTTAGGTTCCCCATCGATGAAATTAGCGAGTGTTTTTTTAAATATGTAAGTAAATTTTTCTAACTTTTTTTAGCATGATAAATTAAAGAAGCATATGATGCGTATTTGAGTCAACAACATATAGAAATATATGCTCACGCAAAGCGACGACGATGACAGTTGGTTTGAGATTTTTATCTCAACATACATCTGAGATATTTAAAGTGGGCTACGTTTCCCCATGGCCCACGATACCCCACTCTCCCCTACAGTTGAAAATAAAAAAGTAATGACATATTCGAAAAGTGGATAACTCAAGGCTTATCCAGCATTTTTCAGGTCATCCATTGAAAACACGAGCGAAATTGAGGTAAGTTTACAAAAAAAAAAGTTTCCTCTTCATTTTGATATGAATCTAAAGCACTTTGAACAAGGCTAAGTTTGTGAAGTGAAATTTTGATCGCGGCAAGTTAGGTACAGCTGTTTGAGGTTTTAGGGATTGATTATTTTTGGATCTTAGTAATTGAAGTAATAATAAAAAAAAAAATAGACATAAGTTAAAAATGCAAATTTTTCTAAAGAGGACGAATAACCAAGTTGGTTAAAATCCTCTATAAATAAAAAATATAGAATAGAATAGAATAGAAGTAATAAAATATTTGTTTTGCAACTCCGCACTAAAATGTCGTTTTTCGTAATGGTTTTGTTCAAGTTTGGTTTTGAGAAAAACCTGCCACACCTACCGAAAAAAAGCAATATCGAAAAGAAGTACTTTTGGATACAGTTTTCAACTGTACGGTTATTGCAACTTGTTGCATAAATATTTACGCAAACAATTCAGCTTTCCCTCCAATCATGAGTTCTCAATATTCCAACATCATTGGCATAAGAAGTGAACGCCAGCGGTGATGTTTCGATTTGAGACCGCGCCGGCGTTAGCTTCTCAGCGACTGAATGAAACAAAATTAAATCGTTTCAAGATAAAGGAGGATGAAAACAATCACCTATACTTGAATGAATTGATCCGCTCGGTCAATGTTGTGCGTGTGAATGTAAGGCGGCATTAGTAAAACTACAGAGAGAAAAACATTTCCATGTTTCACACGCTCATTTTTATTAACCATTTATGTTTAAAAAGTAACCATTTTATGGTTTTCGCTGTAGAACTGCCAATATGGTTACTTTTAAACGATTTTTTAAAGCGCAATTCTAACCTTACAACTAGTTCCCATGCAATAACCAAAAAAATGGTTAAAATTTTATCAAAAAGGAACTAAGTTTTTTTGGTGTCCGCCATTTTAGCAACAATCTTTGACGTAGCCACATTTTTTTGTTTAGTTTCCAATTATTAAGTTTTATCATCAAATTAACAATATATGGTTTTCGCAAACTTAATTTCTAGTGTCCACTGGGTACTGTTAATCGGCCAAAACCCGATTCCGTCGAAAAGCAGTTTTAGTGCCGATCCAACTACTTGCCAGGTTATCGTTACTGGATCCAGCACGAATACACCGTTTCAAATCCGGTCCCTCGATGACAAGAGAAGTTGCAGACATCGGCCAACAAGGTAAGCGCCGACAAGTTAATTCAGTTTAGGTATCTAAAATCTAAAGATTCGTTTCAATATTTTTTTTTAATCTAAATCAGGATCATCATCAAGGAACAACTCCAGATTTAAGCCAGGGGTCGAGTGCGAGCATTGGCGTTATTGGTGTTCGGACGCTTGTGCGGTAGTAATAATCGGATTTTAGTGAAATTATCTCAAAAAGAAATGCTGGTGATACAACAGTTCGATCCGGGAAGAGACATTTTATTGAAAGGTTAATTTTTTTTTAATTGAATTATCTTCGATTAACGAATTACTGCCGGAAGATTTTCCAAATTATGTAGGATCCATTCTTTAGACCAGCGGTCGGCAACCTTTTGAGACAGTAGAGCCAAAAATGGCAAATTAGGGAAATGTCAAAGTTTCAAAGAGCCGCAACTCATTTTATCCTTACTACAAATAATGGTGATCGCTAAGATACATTGCATCCTGATGTTAACTCAGTTTTATTACCATTTTTACAACGCCACAGATTTTCGTTGCATTTTTGCCAAACGGAAGCGATTTTCATTCTTCTGAATCAATACATTTTCATAACGGGTACAGCTTAGTAAAGTTGTAATTTTGGCGATTTACCATTGTGACCTGATAAAATTTATAATTTTAAACTTTGATGCAATTCTTTCCTTACACCTATTTCCAGATAAAAAAATAGACTTTGGATGTGTTCTGTTGAATAATTAAAAAGAAGCATTGAAAATTGTATATCATAAAAATGCATACCACAAGATGTAAATTGATATAAAAAAAACTAAACGAAGGTTTTTTTCTATTATTTTTTCTTCAAATTCTACAAATAAACCTTCAATTTTTTTTGGTTTTAAACATCCGTTAAAATCTCTTGAGGTTCATTCGTTTGTTATGCGCATAAAACTATCATTTTAAATAGATAAATATTTTTCGGGCCTTAGAATAAATAAACCAATAAATTTTTACTCATAAATGCTCATTTTACGGATTGAAAAAAATTAGTCAAAATTTGACAAAATTTAACAATCGGTCGCGAGATGTGATCTATAAAATGTGGTTATAAAATTTTTTAAAAATTTTCTTCATTACAAGCATTCCGATTCAGCTCTCTAGTTCTTATTTTAATTTCTGATAAAATTAAAAAAAGGTTTCAAAAATTATATTTTTCGATAACGAAAATTCAAGTTCAAATTCTTAATTCTGTTCAAAATCGTAATGGAAGGGTTGTTTCTTCTCCATACTAATGAAATCTTAAAAATAAAGTCTAAACCTCTGAGTTTCAATAATATCATGAATTCCGATTGATCCTTCTGTCAAAGTTTCTATGAATTCTAATCACAAATTCATATTTAAAATTTTTATGCAATTAGTTATTTGGAATTTAATCAATTTGATTTTTTCAAACAGATATTTTAATTTGTTGAATGAATTCTTAGATTTCACTTGCGAATTTGTAATGTTAAACATTATATTAGTTTGTTGGCGGTTCCCTGCCCAAAAATGTTAATCAATTTTAATGATATAAGAGTCGTTGTGTGAATAATTTATTCTAATTATCAATATTTCAAAACAAAACCATTTCAAATATTTCAAACAGTCGAAAAAAAACTTACAAAAATTCTTTTAAATCTTGACCGATTTACTGTTTTTCAGTGTATCTTGGATTTTTGAAATCGTCAAGAATAGATTCAACCGATGATTTAGAAATATGCTGGGGTCCGATGAAAGTTTTGATAGCTATCTCGGATCTTCCATAACAACAATAAATCTGACATAATAATAGACATCTATAGGCTTTGCTTGGCTGTATTTCATTTTTCAACGAACCGATTTTTGAAACTCAAATTTTAGTTTTTTGACGTTATTTTGACCATCACTTCATAGAACAAACCAAAACCAAAATTCTGATAAAGACATAGAAAGCATAATCAACTTTTAAACAGCCATGACGTTTAAAAATAATTGCAGAATTAGGAATTAGGTTTAGAATTAAAAAAAAAGATGTAAAAGTTGTTAGAAGATATATTAAAGTTTATGGAAGAAAATGCTTCTTTACCAAATAAAGTTTCTCCTTCGAAAAAATTCTTAAAAATATTCATATAAAACATGAAATTCTAAAATTAGACCAGCACTCAGCTCCCGGTTTATAAAAGTAATTTTTAACAAACTTGAAAATTTTGTTCATTTTAACTCATGTTCAAAATTAGAACAAAGAACTTGATTTTTTTTTCATTTATTTGAAAAGGAACATTGAGAGATGGAATTCAATATTTGAAAAATTTAAAAACAAAATGTTTTAGGAAATAAATTTTAGTGCACAAAAAAATTATGATCAGTATTCAAAGCATTATTAAAATCATCATCTAATGTTCATATTTGATCAGAACGGTGGTAAAGCAAGTTTATTTTTAATATATTCAATTCAAGAAAAACAAACCCAACTAATCCCAAATAATCTTAACAGTGAGGACTTTATTTGACAATTAAAAAATACTCGGTTTTTATCCGATTAAATCAGAAAACGGAATTAACGGATAACTTCCCGTGCCCCGAAGAAAAATTTCTCCAGGCTTCCAAATGCTATACCAGACTTTTATGAAGAACGTTTACTGATTTCTGAATTTCAACTGGGTTGCAATCTGACAAGATGCTGTTTATTTGTTCTATTCATAGTAGTTCTTTTTGAATCCTGGGAAATATTCACTGAACTGAAGGAACTTTTGTTGCGTCCGTTTACTCTCGAAAATTTCGAGGATTTTCAAAATATTCACACATTGAGCTAAAGAGCCGCAGTTATACATCCAAAGAGCCGCATGCGGCTCGCGAGCCGCAGGTTGCCGACCTATGCTTTAGACGAATGTTTCTGTTTGTCCACGCTCTTACTGCTCCCAGTCGCTAGTAGTATTTTCTATTTACGTCATCTTCTGGCAGTATAATATTATAAATTTATTCTATTTCAGAATTACAATGGATATTAAAAGATTCCTACCGAAAAATATTTCGGTTGGAATCTTGAAGTTTTAAATAAAATAAAGAGCACTCGTAGTTTTATTACCAGTTTTAAAAACGCAATTTGCTCTTAATTTACGAAATTTTGTTTTGTTTTCAGAATGTTCAACGAGGATCAAGAGAACATAAATGGCTGATGGCGGAAACAATTCTATTTCATCGGTTCCAAGAACGCCTCCTACTCTCGCCATGATCCTAAAACCGTAAACCGTTTGGAGCACCATCTTAGAGGTGTAATTCGAACGTACATTCATGATCCAGATTTAGTCCAGGAACACAGTTATCAATATGCGACAGCAGCAACAACATGGCACGCTCCTGGTTCGAAGGCAAATGTACCAGAACTGGCAGACTTGGGAAATTTCAGTCGATAAGATTCGTAGATGCAGACTACGTCTGCTACAAAGAACCTCTTGATTCTTAGCGGCGGGCCGGGCTACGAACAATTTCTCACTTAGGAAAGGGAAAGTCAGGACTGGTAAACTATCCTGTTTTTTTTGATAAATTTTTGACATTTTTTTAACAATTTCATTTTACTTTTAAGGTTGTTGAAACACCCCCTTGTCACTGGCCGCCCGCTTAAGCAGATGGTTATATCGCTTTAAATCCATTCTGCAGTCTGACCTCCTTTTGACACACTTCGACCCTCGGAAGGAAATCATCGTGGCTGGTGATGCATCCAAACACGGCTTGGGTGCCGTTATAATGCATCGATTCCCCAACGGTTCCATCAAACCCATCGCTCACGCTTCAAGATCGTTGACACCTGCTGAGGTGAACTATGGCCAAATCGAGAAGGAAGCTTTGGCACTCATCTTTGCTGTCACGCGCTTCCACAAAATGGTTTATGGTCGCAAATTCACACTTCAAACCGACCACAAGCCCCTCCTGAAGGTTTTCGGCAGCAAGAAAGGGATTCCGGTGTACACAGCAAATCGACTCCAACGCTGGGCGTTGACTTTTTTGCTTTACAACTTCGACATCCAGTTCGTTCCAACCGCAAGCTTTGGACACGCCGATCTTCTCTCTCGTCTGATGTATTTCTCCATGAAATCGGACGAAGAATATGTCATCGCAGTGATACAGATGGAGACAGACGTGAAAACTATTTTCGAAGGGTCCATCTCCAACCTGCCGGTTACATCGGACATGATCTCCAAACAATCAGCAGAGGATCCTACACTTCAAGAAGTAGTCAACTATATCCAGAACGGGTGGCTCGAATCTGCGAAAACAATCGCCGATCCAACAGTACGACAGTTTTTCTCCAGACGTGACAGCCTACAAGTTTTTCAAGACTGCACCATGTTTGGTGACCGTGTCGTCATTCCAGCCTTGTACCGAAAACGAATACTTTGCCAGTTACACCGAGGACACCCTGGAATGGAGCAGATGAAGTCAATTGCAAGAAGTTTCGTCTATTGGCCGAACATCGATGATGACGTCGAGGACTTTGTGCGCCGATGTAGTTACTGTGCCCAAGCAGTGAGAGATCCCCGGAAAACCACTCTCGAATCCTGGCCCCTTCCTTCAAAACCGCTGGAGCGAATTCACATCGACAGGGTCATTAAACCCGATAGGCCCATTTAGGAACACTTTACCCTAGTCTTTTTCGATAGTTTTCAAAACAATGTTAAAAAGTGCTTATTATAGACACTGTTTTAATTTTGAAGGAAAAAAATGAAAATTGTTATTTCTGATTCAGGGATATTTCCAGACATTGCGAAAATTTCAAAATAACTCGATTTTTTCATCACTTGTCCAATCTTCCAAATGGGAGAGCCTCGTGCAATAAATGATATACTACAGCCTTTTTAAAACATGTTTTGTCATTTTATCTAGTTTCTTCTTTGAATAACTTAAAAATAAATGGGTTCATTATTTTAATTATGTTACAAGGTTTCCAAAACTACGAATTTTGAATAGATCGGCTTAGAAACAAGAGAGATATAACGGCCCTTGTGTTTCCATTGGTAGAAATAAAATAAAATATTTCTTCCTGGTGCGAGGGCCATCGTCCGGTTGGAATTTCAAACCAACTGCACAGAAATCATACCTTCTATTTCTGCAAATGAAAGTGCCCATAAATTCGTCGTACAGCGACGAGTGAGATATGATGAACGAAAACTAGGTGTCAATAAAGTACGCTTGAGCGCGGTCTGGCGAGCTTTGGAGTGGCCACTCTTTAGTTTTTTTTTGCTCCTTCCATTTCTACCTCCTTCACTGAAGCCATCTCTCGCCATTCTGATGCGGGCATTTCCGTCTTTCCGACGACTCTAAATACACTCACGAACTGGACCGGACCGTGAATCGCCGTCAGCTTCCTCGAACTCGAATCGTTCCTAAATGGTGCCGGGAATTTTTTGACAAGCGTTGGAAAGCAGGTGAAATGTGGAAGCTTTTTAGAAGTTTGTACCATCATCATGGGGAGTGGTTTTTTTTTCCTTGCTCTTCCGCGACCGATTGGGGCGAAGCCATTCGTACGGTTACTTTCGGGCCGGGTGAAGGAGCTTTCCAAACAACTTTGGTCAGGTCAGTCGGCTCATGGAGGCACTTTTTTCCGGGCGCAGGAGATTCATTATGGGCAGCTAAGCTAACGGAATTCACGTTTCAATGGAATAATTTTCGAGGACACTACAATTGGATATTAGGTTTCACTCTTTCAATGGGCTGCTTTAGTTGTGTGAAAAACTGCTTTATCGTAAGGTGTTTTGCAGTAAGTGGAATTGGCTGTTGAGAAGCTATAGAAAAATTATTCTGTTTCAATTTTCAACTTCTAAAAAAGCTTTAGGAAATGATTTTTACTGGTATGTTAATTACGTTCAACAGTATTGCAGTCAAGATAATAGAGGGAATAGTTAAGCTCAAATGTTAATAGTGATTTCTTATTGTCTTAATATGCATGCTGAACTTACGAGTCGTCGATTGTTTGACGACCGTCAGAAACCATCCAGTTCCAATTACAAAATGGTATTCAAATTTATCTACAAACCCATAAGCATCGGTTGTTCAATGCTTGGTGCTCTTTTGGAAATCTCAGTCGTGTCGTCCGTCGGTCAACCTGAATCGGCAGATGGTTATCTAGAAGTGCGACTGAGAATGCACTCCAGCGCACTGAGAGTGAATAAGTAGGTGAACTTGCCATGTTTACATAGGAACAGGATCAGATCAGCTGGGGCGGGCAACCGAAATACTTGCCTCTTGATCTCCATTCACTTCAATCTGATACGGACCAGACGGGAGAGACGGAAAGGAGGGAAGAAACTGGTTTGATGAATGTCCTTATTCCCCAGAATGGGTACAGCAACAAACTGTTGACAATGCTTCGGGAGGCTGGATGTTTTAGTTTTTGATTATGATACGATGCTGACAATGATGATGATGGAAGAAACAGACATGACAGGGGATCAGCCCAAGATTTCAAGTGTCACCGAAGCACGCCAGTTAAGAGTGGCTCTAAGCGATGCAGTGAACAAGCTGTTGAAGCCTTCAATTATAAACCAATGATCCGTCAGTTGACAAATGATAATGACTCACGATCAGGAAATCGGAGCAGGCAAACAACAGTTTCAATTTTATTTTATTTTTTGATATCGACTTGACCATAACAAAAAGTTATAAAAAAAAAACATATAAAAACTTATGAATTAGGGGAAAGTCGGGTTAGACAGACACCCTAAAGTAGAATCGCAATAGAAAATCAGATGTTTTTTTTTTAATCTTAGTCTTCGTGCAGACGGACAGTTCTGGTTGTTTTCCTATCGCATTAACCATTGGCATAAGTAAATTTCCTTCATCAAGTAGTAAAGAGAAATTCCAGGTGAGACTTCAGCATTTTTATTAACAACTAACTGACCTGGTGTGCTTAGCTACACCTTCTCGAAATCAATAAATTGCGAGAAAATAATGTTATTATAAATGAGTTTTCCATCAAATGAGCTTTTACATCAAATTATTATTGGAATACAAAGAAGATGAGATTCTTTGGAATGATCTTTTTTAAACTGGATCTGAAATGGTTTAAAATTTGATATTAAGAACCCGTTTTTATTTTCCTCTCTCCCCTGCAGAACTGCTGTAGGAGGAAGGGCCCAAGAATTGCTATAACAACATTTTTTATAACTAAATAACATCTAATTTCACATATGGCTTCATTTGCTCGATCAGTTTTAAAGCTATACTTACTTTCCTTCTTTTCGTTGCTCATCTGGTAGAGGGAAAGGTCTTGAATCATAAAAACAAACCTCTCATGTAAAATATGGTTTCTTTAGCATGAGAAACTATGCGATAAAACCTCCCCCATTCCTGGCTCAGTACTGTATGAAATCTCTCCTTTAAAAAATAGAAACATTTTTCGTACTTGAATACTTTTTCTTTCAAATTTGGTTTCATTTGTTGGATAAGTTCTCAAGCTATACAAAAAATGGTGCGAAACTCCTTTTCCCCTCTCTCATCCCCCAATGGAAGGTGAAAAGGGTTTTTTTTTTAATAACCATAGAATCACTTTAATATCCCGTTGGAGAGAGGTCTCAAAACATAAAAAAAACATTTCGATTAGTTCTCGAGTAAAGGCGCCCGCACAATAGCACGTCGGACGTCGCGTCGCGTCAGCTGTCAACGCTGTCATTGAGTACTTGAGTACATTGACGCACTGGGAATTTTTTGCAGCACAATACAGCGTCCACTGTCAAGGCTTTCCAGAATTTTTGAGACAAACCTCGGGATGCCTAACATTATAAAACACAAAAAAAAAATGACTATAATTTTATTTTTGAGTATATTTGTGTCAAACTTTGACAAAAAAGCATTAAAAAAGAATATTCAAAACCCTGCTGACGCGCTGGAATTTTGATTTATTTCAAAACGAAAACGTCGACGCTGGAGAACGCTGCTGTTTAGAACAAGTTCAGCGTTTTAGTACAATGCTGTCTCTGACGCGACGCACCATTGTGGTGGCTCAAACAGAAAACGGTATCCCCAAAATGAAATGTCAACGCGACGCTGACGTGATGCGACGTCCGACGGGCTATTGTGCGGGCGCCTTAATGCGTAAAAGGAAGACCCCTCTTCCCTACTTATCCCCCAGTGAAAGGACAGATGAGTCTCAAACATCATAGAAACTTGACTCGTAACCTTATAACCTCCTATGTGAAATTTGGATGGATTCATTTGCATGATTAGTTATCGAATAATGAATTAAATTATATGGAAGACCCCCTTCCCCCCTTTGTTCCTCCCCAATCGGAGAGGGCGAAGTCCAAAATGATCATTGAAACCTTTCTCGTACCCAAATAACCAACCATGTAAAATTTGTTTCCACTTGCTTGATTAGTTCTTGAATTTTGCAAAAAAAATTGTATGAAAGGCCCCTTCCCCTTTTTTATCTCAATACTGAATAGAGGGAGAAGTCTCAACCCATCTATTTCCTCATCGGAAGGAGGGAGGGATACCAAACAATCATACCCAATTTAGTTCCATCTGCATGATCAGTTCTCGAGTTATGAAAACTGTTAAAGAACCTTCCCTGGCCTCCAATACCCCCATTTGCAAAGTTTCACGCAAATCGGTTAAGTAGTTTTCGAGTCTATAGGGAACAGACAGACAGACAGACAGAAATTCATTTTTATTAGTTCAGATTTCATTTGTGATTCAAACCAATTTATCATTGAAATGAAAGGAAAAATCAACTTTTTTTCAATTAACTTATTGGGTTCAAATAAATGTTCCGACACAAAAAACCATCCGTTTTCCACACAAACAGGACATTCTTGTTGCTGGTTTCTGCAAATAATAATAAATAAGTTTAATATTCTTCAAGTTTTCACTTGATTTTACGATACTTACTTTTTTCTTTTTGCACTTAGAAATTTCCAAATAAAACATTAACGAATAGTGTCTCCAGAACTTCATAATTTGAAAAAGTAGAATTTAAAAAAAATTATTTAATATTCTGGTTACGTTTATTACGTAACGGTTAGGCTTTTTTAATTCACTTAAAATAAAATCATATTCATAATATATTTTGCATTCTAATATTTTTGGTATAGAATTAAAGCCGCTTTTGTTCACGTTCGCATACAAATCTTTAGCCAATGTTATCTCGACTGGCGCGATGTTTGAGATTCCCTGTAGGGAATTTCTGAAGTAGAAAACATAACCGTTTCACCAAAATGTATAGGATATGATTGATATTGACAGCTCTTTTGATTCAATTTTGAAATATTTAACAAGAAAAAGTTACTCTGAGTGAAGTGGGAGAGCGTCTTCGCGCACTCATTCGGCGGAACACGTCAAATTTGTAAAATTGACCCGTTATAACGAACCGCCATGATCTCACGGTGTGTTTATAGAGGATGTTTAAAAGAAAAAATACAGTAATTTTTTCAGAAATTGAATATTTAACCTTTTCTGAATTATTTTCAGGCAAAATTAAAATATTTGGTCGGTGAGTCCCCACACGTTTTGTTTTTTTGGAGATTTGTAGTCCATATTTAGACATTTTTATCTGTAAATTTTTTTCAGTGCAATAAAATAGTAACTTTTTTCATTGAAACTTTTTTTTATTTTTATTCAAGTTTTTGTCATTCAGAAACAATAAAAAATGTTAACGCTTGGAAAGATAAGTGATTTAGATTTTTTGAAAAACTTATTTTTCTATGTAGATTTTATTTAAAATATTATTATCTCGATAATCCTTGTTACAATTGCTGTTATCCAAATGTAACCTGAATTTATACTCATATGTGTATATCTTGGAGAACTAACTCCAGTTAAATAAAATTTTGAAACATGAATAAAAACAGTCCAACACCATGTTATTGTTTTCCAACAAAATATTAAAAATCTTTTTTTTTTCAAAATTGTTCTTTAGATATCTAGATATTTAGATATCTGTTAAAAATGTGTAATTTGTCGGGTCAATATTACACTTTTTTCAAACCGCCCGTGTACGCTGTAAGATGGGTAGTAGAGTGCCCAAAATGACCCGACAAGGTCTCATGCCAAATTTGGACCAGATCGGATCACGGGAGGTGGTCGCTCAACGAGCCTTAAATTCGTATGGGATTTTGGGACATTTTGTTCGGGAGGAACACGAAAATCCAGTTTTTCATGAATAACTTTGGTCCCCACGGCCGATATCTTTTAAAAACGGGTTTTCTAATAGCCTTAACTATGACAAATATTTCATCCGAAAAATGCATTTCAATTCAAGTTATTACACAAAAGTGATTAAGCTTTAAAACGCAGCATTTTGACGCAGCATTAACAGTGATGAATCCAACCCTGAAAAAAGTTACTCCATTTTTGAAGTTTAATAACTTTTTTATCATAAGTCGTATCGAAATGTCTCGGGATGAAACATTTTTCATAGTTTAGGCTTTAAGAAAAACCGTTTTCAAAAGAAATCGGCCAAAGGGAACCAAAGTTATTCATGAAAAACTGGATTTTCATTTTCCTCCCGAACAAAATGTTTCAAAATCCCATACAAACTTTGAGCTCGTTGAGCGACTTCTTCCCGTGATCGCCCAAATTTGGCATGAGACCTAAGGTAGTATGAAAAAAACCTAGCAATTGCTTTTGCTAAACCAAATCGAGCAGTCGAGTAGTCACTTGAAGCAATTGCTGCGGTGCTATGAATAAAGTTTGTTTTGACAGCTATTTTCTCTAACAGAATCTTTTACTTATAGAACAAGCTAGTTTTGTATGAATAAAGCCCAAATCTGAAGCAATTGCTCGAAAAATCTCCAAGCAATTGCTCTATTTTCTAAGCATGCTCGGTAGCAGACTTTTCTAATGGATAAACAAAAAAAAAGTGAAAACCCAATTTTTTCATATTCTTGGCGTTGTATGGAATGATTCGTCTTACATGAAATTGAACAAATCAAATAGCAAACATTCCAAAATACCGGGAATAGTGGAAGCATTCCCAACTGACCTGAGCTTGGAATAACATTTTAATAACTTTTAACGATTTTTTTAAAGTTTTAACAAAACAAACATTTTTTATTGATTTTAAAGTAGCTAATTTTAATTAGTAAAACATTTTGTTTTTCAGGTGAACCAACTGTTTCTTGCTCGCTAGACCAATTGGAATTGTCCTATCAACAAGCGAACATTTCACCTGCGCTTTTTAGAGCTTGTCATGCATTGAATAAAATACTTTTCGATCGTTCTTCTTGCACCGCTGAGAACGTGGATGTTTTAGCCGTAATTTTCAATTTTCTGATAGTTTAATTTTAATTTACTCAAGAAAACTACAGATTCTGCTTGTTCGATAGCTCTTTTTTTCCAAAGCAAAAACTATGTTCTAAAGTTTTAGTACACATCTGCTAAGCAAATGTTTTCATACCAAACTAAGCAAATGCTTTGAGCTTTTACTTTGCTTGATTTCGAGTTAAGTAAATGCCACTGAAGCAATTGCTAAACCTTATTCTTACCACTAAGGGCTGTCCCAATGTTAGATGCAAAACACGGTATTCACGGTGTTTTAGCACAGTTATCGATTTCGAAATTCCCAGCAGTTAGACACCTTTGTTCCAAATTCATGCAAATTTGGAACAGGATTTCAAAATATACGACAGACAGATTTAGTTCACGGTGAGAAAATTTTAGCCAACAATGATTTCTTTCACACATGTTTGAGTAACATTTAGTGGTATGAATAAGGTTTAGCAATTGCTTCGATAGCTTATACTTAGCTCGAAATCAATCAAAGCAAAAGTCCAAAGCATTTGCTTAGTTTGGTATGAATAAACATTTTCTAAGCGGATGTGTACTAAAGTCTTAGAACATAGCTTTTGCTTCGAAAAATAGAGCTATCCAACCAGCAGAATCTGAACTTTTCTAAAGTAAAATGAAAGAAGACGATCAGAAAATTGAAAAGTACGGCTAAAGTAGCCTTGAACTCGACGAAGCGGTTGGTGGGTGTAAGAACGACCGGAATTTTTTTTGGTAAATGCGTGCTCGTATGTTGATGTTTAAAGAAAAATGAAAACATATTCGAATATTGTCAAACAAAAAAATGCCTAACTTTAATATTTATCATAAGCTCTTCCACATGTATTCGGTTCGGGATAATTCGATGTATGAAAAATAGCAATAGGCGCGCATTTTAATTTAGATATTTTTTAAATCTTAGGATTATAACAAAATTATATAAAAATGATTGATCTGTATAATATTATAAATTATTACAATTTATTTCTTACTTTGAGCCAATTGGGACTTCTTCCACTATAGCCAGATTTTTTTTTAAATTTGAAATATTTACTGATTTGTTTAATTTTATCTTAGACGAATGATTTTATACAACGACAGGAATATGAAAAAAGTTGGGTTATCACTTCGAATTTTCTTTATCCATGTTGAAAATGCCTTTTTGAATTGTTTTGAAGTGAAATATTGCTAATTTGATAAATTCATGACGTTATTAAAGAATTTTTTATTGGAAAAGTCTGCTACCGAGCATGCTTAGAAAATAAAGCAATAGCTAGGAGATTTGTCGAGCAATTGCTTCAGATTTGAGCTTTATTCATACCAAACTAGCTTGTTCTAAAAGTAAAAGCTCCTGACTGAGAAAACAGCTGTCAAAAAAAACTTTATTCATAACAACCGAAGCAATTGCTTTAAGCGACTGCTCGACTGCTCGATTTAGTTTAGCAAAAGCAATTACTAGGTTTTTTTCATACCACCCATTGGGTGTGATACACAGCAAAAAATTTCTAAAAGTATACGCAATCTAAAATACGAGTGATCTACTTTTTGACCAGTGTAATTCAAAACTGATGTAATTTTACACTCTTTTTTATCTATTTTTGAATCGTTGGTATGTATGTATGTTGGTAATCCACCATGGGTGCACGGATTCACCGCAGTTTCTGCCAAAGTATGGGTTCACATACATCCTTAGATTATTAGGTTCGACAAATCTCCAATGCAGTGCGCCACCATACCCGGACCCCATGGCTTCGTATGAACTGTTATGTGGTGAATGTATTGCGTGTGTTGATGTAGGTATATTTTGGAAGAACGAATCAATCAGGTGGGCTAGTTTACTTACAGGTATTCCGGCATCCGTGTATATACCTGGCCAGCTGGCAACTGATTGAACATTCCAATTATATAGTCAGTTATATAATGAAACACATCTTACCTGTCGGCCCGCTTATGGGATTTGAACCCAAAAGTTTTTCTTGCCGATACCGGGAATCGAACCCAGTACGCCTGGCGTACCATTACCAGACTCGCGCCAGCCTATCCACTAGACCACATCGGCGCTATCTATTTTTGAATCGTTGGTATAAACTTAATTTTGTATGATGTATGTTTACACGCCCTGATCTAAAAAATATATCTCAATATAAAATTACATCGAAAAAAATGTAAAACACGACAGATCCATTGTTTTCCTTTTTTTCGCGGCATAAATTGTTCTGTTTTTATCCGAGATGGTGGTTTATTGTGCGAAAAGAAAAAAAATCGCTTCCGCAGTTAATTTTGTATTAAAACCTCTTTCAGAATTGAATTAAAAAATGGTAGGTTATAGTTATAGACGATATGAAAAAAAATGGAACTTCAAATTCGTTTTCGATTGCAGGAATTGCAGTTTTATAAATGAATCAAAAGCCGAATCAATGTTGAATGTTTCTAATGTTTAGGGGATTCCGATTACTATGCTGTTCCGGAAGGATTCAAGAATGCTGCCTGACGCTGATCGGCAAAACATCGCCCTGCTGGGGATCATCGGACACAACTGTAGGAAATGATATAATGAGAAAGGTTAAAGTTATTGAATATAGAATGTAAAATTGGTATCTTGGCAACACTTAGAATATCAAAAGAGAGCGTTCATTCACTCGACGTGCCGAAGAAAAATTTCTGTTGATGAGCGAGAGAGAGATTGCGATCGAGTGTAGAGTTTTTAGAAGAAAAGAGAACAACGGGCATACGATGAAAAAAAGAGTCAGTTAACAAACTAATTTGAGGAGTGACGGATCGCTGTAAAATTTGATCCAAAATAAAATCCGAAAAATGAGGTGGAAAATGGCGGATATTGTGGTCGGTCTCGACATTGGCGCAGTCGGTAGGAAAAGAAGTCCATGTCCATGTTTATGAGACGACCTCAATGTTCGTAGCTTGGTTTAGGTGTCTGAGGGAATTGTCGAGACCGACCACAATATCCGCCATTTTCCACCTCATTTTTCGGATTTTATTTCGGATCAAATTTTACAGCGATCCGTCACTCCTCAAATTAGTTTGTTAACTGACTCTTTTTTTCATCGTACACGCTAACTTTTGGCTACCCCTTAACGAATACTTTTGACCCGTTATTCGATAAGACTGGGAGAACTCCTTTTTAAGGATAAAGTCGCTGTACCTCTTAAGGGGTACTCAGCTTCATAATGCTTGTAGCGGATCAAAATTACCCCTTATTCCAAACGACCGGATGAAGATTACCCCTTATTTGAGACGCTTTCGTATGGTGGAAATTTTAAGAGCCGCTTATGGAAAATATGTTTGCTGGGAAATAAATCACTACAAATATCATGTTCCATTTGGTTTATTAAAAAATTACAATAAATAAATTCATTCACCATTTTTTATTTACCATCCATGTTAATCCACCGCGATTCCGGTTTCACTCATCGGCTAACAAATTTCCAACGCCCTCGTCCGGAACTGTGCAGTTCTGAAATAATTACATGAATAATTAAAATCTCACAAAGAAAGCAAAATAATCATACAATAAAATACTTACAATCTTCTCCATCAAGCAATTTACCGAGCAAATGATAACGCAAATGTAACATCTAAAACTACCCCTTTGAAGCGGACTCGAGCTTTTTGAAATAAAGGGTAATATTGACCCGATAAAATGACCCGTTATTTGACAGATCGTTGCGGTTCTCAATAACGGGTCAATTTTACGCCTTTAAGGGGTAGCCAAAAGTTAGCGTGTATGCCATGCCCGTTGTTCTCTTTTCTTCTAAAAACTCTACACTCGATCGCAATCTCTCTCTCGCTCATCAACAGAAATTTTTCTTCGGCACGCCGAGTGAATGAACGCTCTCTTTTGATATTCTAAGTGTTGCCAAGATACCAATTTTACATTCTATATTCAATAACTTTAACCTTTATCATTATATCATTTCCTACAACAACCACAATTCCAGCTGCCAGTTATGGTGGGTGTTTTTTTGAGTTTGCAGTGTATCGGCAATATATGTTAAATAAAATAAATAAAATAACAATAACTTGAAAAAAATATTGCTTTTCATTTCATTTTAACAAAACCTTATTCCATTGATTCAAAGCAATTTGATTGAATTAATTGAAGAATTGTTTCAATTGACCTTTTTTCCTCGTTGTGTAGTCATTTTTGCTTTTAAATTAATGAAATCTTTTTAGAATAGTTGAAATCATTGTTCTGTCAAAAAGAATATTTGTAGAATTAATTTTAAGACAATTAACCGTTAAACCCAAAACTTATGCAATTTTTCTAATAAAATGGGTTTTTTCTTCTCAATTATTGAGTGTCTGCAATGAAAGTGTTTCCGTTTTAAATTTGCTCATACACCGGTGGGGAGTGGGTGTTTTAGCCGATTCTAAAATTTCAAGTTGTGCTAAAACTAGTATACTTAAAACCAATATTTACGCCTGAACCGTTGCAGGTGCTCTAATGGCGTCGTTAGTGGTTGCTTAATAGCTCCCATACTGTCATCACAGACAAACAGACGGGACTCTTTTTTTTCATTCTTCGCAAAACGTAAAACGAAAGTCAGAGTGGTAGGCAATGTCGCCATCAGGTAGCACTTATTTATTTGTTTTTGAAATCATTATTTTCATCATGGTAGCCATTTGCTTTGTTTATCTTTTCGTAACAACCAGAAACTCTTCAAAAAATAAAACAACTGGTCTAGGAACACTTGAAATGTAAGTTGACTCACTTTTAAATTATTTCAAATAATTTTTAACAGTTCTACAGTGTAAGTTTCAGGAATAACCTCCAGCTGATGATCAATACTCTCCAGTATCTTGATAGAAGAGAATATGCTTTCAATTAGCTTATGTTGTGACGATTTTATCCTGGACCTATCGAAATGCAATAGTTTCCCAAAAAGACTAGTTAGCATCCATGGGATGCCAAGCCGAAATGGATAAGAAACAATATCTTAGAATTTTTTTCCTGGGTTGTGTATATTCCCCCTGTGCTGTTTGTACAAATTGTTTTAAGGAAAACCACCCACTGAATTTAGAGAGGGAATATCCTTTACAGGAACAAGGCATGGACCATCATGAACAGCTGTTTATTAGGTTTAAATGAGAACAGATAACAATAAAAAAAAACTTTTGAAATGAATTATCATTTGATTTTGGAAATTAATCTATTTTGACCAGTTTCACATCCGAACCTCACATAACGTTTGAGACTTACGTTGCTCTTTCTTACTGTGATTTTTTGGCAATAGGTTATTAGTGCAGCCAGAGGCCGAAACGCCGAGAAGTTTTATAATTGATTAGACAACTTTCACCAAAATAAATATTTATAATCTAACTCGTTAGTTTCTGTTGTGTACACAAGCTTCGATCCCGCGTTGGAAATGTTCCTACAGGATCACGAAAATTGCTGCTAGTCAAAGGTTAAGTTTTTGTATTTCCAAATTTGCTCCTGCAATATAAAATTGTAAAATAAATAAATACTATCGTTAAGTTTCAGGAATCTCTGTATTATTTCGGTCTCAACTAGGACACTTCCAAACTCCACAACACTCGTGAATAGCAAGAAGGCCAAATTCAAACATTTTCTTCAAAACAGTTGGGTTATATTTCTTGTTCCTTGATCTCCAATGATTAAAGCTGTCTGGGTCACGCTTAATACAAATAAATTGAAAAGCAAATCTTGGCACAAGTGTAAAAAATATTTGTTTACTGTTTTTGGTAACATCACAATATCATAGGCTACCTGGATCAGTTTCTATTATATATAGCTGATTAGTAGGAAATACCGACACTAGATGGCAATGTAATCTCTTGCGAAAATTCTTACGAATTTTCTTCTGAATGTCTCGTCTGTTTGTCTGTGCTGTCATGTTCAATCGAATACACTACATGTAGCGGAAGTTTATGTTTAATATGATGATTAGGTGTCTAATTAGGTCAGGGGTAAAAAAATTTGTGAACAGAAATGTGATTGTTGATGGTTAAATCGACACATTGAACGAGAATCTGGAAGAATCCATGATAAAAACGAACTAGTTGGACTAAAACATTCTTTAAAAAAATAATGATCTGAACCAAAAAGCATAGAAAACAGCAGTAATGTTTTGATCTACATCGTCCAAACCAATCGTATGGCCGTCCCTAGCTCCAAAATGATTTCCATTGAGTGTTTGTAGACGTTTTTGAACAAAGAGGTTAACAAAATTGATGTTTAGAAAACAAACAAGAGCAATTTTACTGTTTTTTGGTATGGCTGGACCCTCTACCCCCGAGATATTACCAAAACCTTACAAAAACGCATAGTACTTTAATATACACAAGGTAGGCTATTCCGCTTTCTTTAAACGTTTTGGTAAGAGGCCCTGGAAAATAATTATGGAAAAAAACTGGCAAATGTATGGAATTTTTTAGAATATCACATTTTTCTACAAATTGATAATCATCAAAACTATGAGAATAATATGCACTGATGCATTTAAATGTAACAAACAATATTTGGCTTTTCGGCATAGCTTAAAGTTATATGCGATGGAGTTTTTCGACGATCCAAAATCAATTTTTTTTTATATTTATGTCTTGAGTGATCTTTTTCTTGTGCAATTTGAATTAAAACTCGTTCAAATTGACTTGTCAACACTAAAATACAAAGTCTTTTAGATCATTCATCAAATCTTAAACATAAGTACAACAAAATATTGAATTGCTTGCTTTCAACAAAGAAGAACGGCGATGAAAATAGGCTTTAATTACTCATTATTAATGGCACGGATGAAAAAAAAAACAATTCAAGAAATACTTTCCGATGAACCCAAAGAATTAGCCTTTAATCTTATGCACTTTTCAAAAAAATCAAATGACGAACGTCGGAACAATAAGCAATTTTTATTGCCATTCTACATAAAACTGCCAAGTTTTCATAACTATTTTTGTTGGTATGCAAGCATGCTGTGTACATAGTACATACACGGAGCTTTGAAGTGAGGTTAGGCGCAATGACCTACCTGTTATTTCCATGTACTATGACAAAAATGAAGGCAAATCGTGGTCATTGAACTATCAAAGCCATTAAAGCTGTGATTAAAGGTTATTTTAATTTTGTGATGATTTGTTTTAATCATTTATGTTAAATATACAATAAAATGGATTTTTTTCTGCCATACCCTAAACGTATGCAGTTTAGATATCTGATTGCTACTGAGTTAAAAAAATAAAAAAATAAATTTTAATCGTAAAATGATCTTGAAATTACCAGCTTTCCAACGAAATTCTAAATTCTAAAAGATTTTGAGAATCTGATAGTATGGGCATTTTTAGATCTAAAAGGACCGTGGATTTATATTTGCCTTTTGCCTGTATCTTGTGTGTATTTTGCTATTATTATTTATTGTGAGAAGGTGTGTAACTAGAATCCATGATGGGCGACTTTAGCTCTTTCGTAGTTTTTTCCCAAACGTTCAGCGTTACATTTTCCGGACATTTTTCATCAAACGAAACTAACAACAACTTGGTTTCAATTTTTTTTTCATTGCATTCAGCATTCCTTACTTTGAACATTCTCTAGAGTTTTATTGACGTGAGCGAGCGAAGGGGACAAACCACTTTAGGCCGAACAACCGGGGCGAGAACAATGTGCTGCTGTGCTGTTCTGTTGAGCTTGAGAGGACCTGAGGCTGACGAATAAAAAGCATTTCAGAAAAAATGGCATACAGGCACCAGGAAAATCCGTTTTTCAAGTGCGCTAATCTCAATTTACAATCGGCTTTTCATGTACGAACGGCCGCTGAAAGGCTATGGGCCATGTACTTTAGTTGTGCGCCTTACATTTGACAGAATATGTAGAGGCCTGACGTATCGCAACTAAAACGTTCCCTGCCAGAAAAGAGAAGATCCGGTTTGGTTGCGCGGCGCGAAACCCGGGGCGGAACTGGAAGGGCGGTCATGAACTTGGCGGGATGTGAGTTAAGTGGGTAGTCGATGAGTGGAGTTGCTTTTTGTTTCACTGCCCCCTCAAGCATCAAATCTCCGACAGCTGGCAGATTTATTCCTGTTCAAAGGCCCAAAACCGGAGACGACGAGCGGGAATCTGCGAGTTTGTAATTGTACTAGGCCGGGAAATATGCTTCGAGTTAGGCATGCTGCTGGTTAGTTGAACTTTTGAATCTGGCACATCTGTTTCATATTTTGCTTTGTAAGAAGAAAATAAAAATTTATTCGGTTGCTTTCATTCATTTATTTTTTACATATTTATTTTAACCTCAGATCCAGTGTACATATCAGAACTGATTTAAACAAAACACATACCATGACATAAAATTAACAGATATATTTGACATGTCGCTTAGAATTCACAAATAGGTTCTTTAAAACATTTAAAAGTATATTTGCTTAGCGAACGCGACCGACGTTTTTGAAAAAAAAAGTTGCATTAAACACGCTAAGAAGTTCCGTTATCGATATTTATACCTTTCAAAAACCGATGGAAGTTCCTGAGTAACTTTTACGTTATATGAGTACCTAAAACTAGTCCTTGTCCTAGTCCTTGTCCTAGTCCTTGTCCTAGTCCTTGTCCTAGTCCTTGTCCTAGTCCTTGTCCTAGTCCTTGTCCTAGTCCTTGTCCTAGTCCTTGTCCTAGTCCTTGTCCTAGTCCTTGTCCTAGTCCTTGTCCTAGTCCTTGTCCTAGTCCTTGTCCTAGTCCTTGTCCTAGTCCTTGTCCTAGTCCTTGTCCTAGTCCTTGTCCTAGTCCTAGTCCTTGTCCTAGTCCTAGTCCTTGTCCTAGTCCTTGTCCTAGTCCTTGTCCTAGTCCTTGTCACAGTCGAATGTGAACTTCGAAGTTCCATCTTGAAGTAAGAACGTGACTTTTGGTTGCATAAATATGTTTGCCGTGACCGAGATTCGATTTTATGACCGCTGGCTTAGAAGACTTGCTTATTTAAATTGAGCATGTTTACAACCACCTAATTCAACGCCATGAATGGTTTATTTTCTATGAAAGTTACATTCTTTTTTGGAAATTATACATATGATTTCCTCACGGGATTTGTTGGGCATGGTTTTTTTTTAAATCACTTACAGCGCCCATGAAATTCCCTCCTGTAGCTTGCTTGTTCATTATTGAGTTCCTATAATTGCCTCACAAGAATTGGGAAGGATTTTTATTTCAAAGTCACATACTGCGCACATAATGATTTTTTCTATGACTTCCAAGTTCATTAACGAGTACATATAATTCCCTCGCGGGAATTCGGCAATAGGGCCATGGTATAAGACCTTATCTGTGGACGATCCGGAGCCAACGTCTTCACTTGGTCCCAGTAAAGGTTCTCGTCGACATTTCGGATATCGACGGCTAGGCTTCGCCGACATGAGCTTCTGGCACTGCCTTTTCTTCGATGTCCTTCTGGATTCCATTCAAGCAGATCTCGTTCACATCTTTTTGCAGCGTATGTCCAATCCGTATCCACTTATCCTCTTGAATTCTTGCGCCTTCTGATGACTCCGGCGATGTATGTAGCTCTGCCAGGCTACCAAGCGCGGATGATATTTCGCAGGCAGCGATACACAAATACTTGCAGTTTTCGCGTCGTCACCGCGTATGTGCTCGAAGTTTCGCACCTGTACAACAACATGGATTTGACAATTGAGTCAAAAATCCGGATTTTTTGATCTTGGGTTCCGATGTCTTTCTATGGTTCAGGCGTTATCTGGCTACCAAAATACTGGAAGCACTCCACTTTCTCAACTTGTTGCGCAGCTACCATGAAACGGGAGGGATTTTCTGTGTTGACCTTTATCGACTTGGTCTTACCGACATTGACTTTGAAACCTGCTGTCTTGGAGTTTTGCGTGAGGTCGTCGAGTTTGGTTTGCATATCCGGTGTCTTTGGGCGAGCAAAACTATAACGTCTGCCATGTCAAGGTCGTTTAGCTACTACATTGCTTAACGATGCCACAACAATCCTCGGTTACCTTCGATAGATCCAGTCAGGATCTCATCCACAACGATGAAGAAAAATTAGGGTGATAATATATTGCATACATTTAGGGGTAACAAAACGTGCAATTGTTCAAAGAAATTTAAACTACAAAAAAAAACAAACAAAAAAAACCGGTGGTGTATGCTGCTTCATTTTATAATTTTTTAATTATTTCTCAAAAATCGATTCAATATATAGGGAAAATTGTGCCCTTCAAGGAATAAAAAATTATTTTTCATTTTAATCCTACCATCTTGGTTGCAAAATTTTTACGATTCTAAACAAATATTTAAAATTTTATTTTATTCGTTTCAGATTGAAATTAGTTTTAAAATAAGAATATATTCATACTTTTTTTTCCTCATTAAACTTGGATTTAGAAATCAAATTTATGAACCACAGTTCACAATGGGAAATTAATTTAAAAATTGATACAAATACGATATTTTCGAATTTATTCTGGAAAATATAATAAAATAATTTTAAAAAAATTGAAATTCTATAATCAAAAATAAGTCTAAAATATGTGTTTTTCGAACGTATAGTTGCAAAAATAGAATCATTAAAATTTCTTTGTGATGAACTTGCACATATTACAAATAATTTATGATAAGATTACAAAATGAGGATTGAGGTTCTGAATGCCAGTGAAGATTCTCTAGCCCGAACTTATTTCAATCTCAGTTTTTCATCATTCAACTATGAATTATGAATCTTCAAATAAACCTATATTATGAAATTTGAAAATAAAAATTCAAATTTTAGATTTAGTTTAATTATGTTTGAAATCTTTAACATCAAACATTCAGATTATGCATGATCATGAAAAAAATGCAAGTATTGTCAAAAAGAAATCGTATTTGAAATATTGAGAGTTTGAATTTTAATAGTAAGAGTTTAAATTTTAAAAACCTTGTCGAGTTTTCTTCAAAATAATGCGTTAAAACACGAGAGATTCCAGCATCAATAAACCAAAAAAAGAGATAGTGGGTTTGTAACTTTTGCGTTTCATATGAGTTTTAAGCGTCTAAAAGGAATAAAATGTACCGTCAAACGGTGCATCATGCAAAAGCAGGGTTAGATGCAACATTTGTATACCACAACACTCATTCAATTTTAATTCCGATATACTGTAATAAAGTTATCATTGAATGATAACAAATTGATAATGACATAGTTTTTAACATCGTGAAAGATTTTTTTTAAAGTTTTTGATTGATAAAAAATCGAGCAATAAATGAACAAATTTTTACATTTTTCGATGCCATAAAAAACTTTACTTAGAATGACGGATTGGCTTAATGATATCACCTACAAACTTTATATTGCTTTCATTATCCTATATCAACACTGTTGGTGTATACATATTTTTCGGACAATCACCAATTTTTAATACTTTGAATATTTATTATTATCAATATTTTGAGATATGATTGTTTTGCATTATGCGTTTGTCAACATTAAAATTTCATCCATTCTAAGATTTATTTTCATGGTTTAAGCTAATAGAATATTTTGTAGTATTTTTTACCCCTAAATGTATGCAGCAGATAAACATTTTTTTCTTAAAATCATTTTAAAAAAATTAAAATTTAATACGAACAAAACCAAAAATTACTGCAATTGATGCTTTGTGCGTGATGACATCACAAATGTATCAGAAACTATAAATTTTCAAACGTTTTCATTTGATTTTTCATTGATTACAGAGTTTGTTGCAACTTACCCCTTCACCTTAGTAGGGTGAAAATCGCATGTTTTTGTAAATTTAAAAACAACTGGTAAAACCAATAATGTTTTTGACTACGTCAGTTTGGTGTCCCATCAAACTTAAAACTTTTGATGTTCAAGAGGTATGATTATCTGTAAGCATTAAGATTTTAAAAGCCATTGAAGTTGAAAAGTGTTGCATGTTGCCCCAGTTGACGGTATTTAAAAGCTGTTTCAATACAAAAAAAAAATAGTGTTTTGCGTTAGAGATTTAAATTTATCTCCAGAACTCAAAATCTACGTTTTTAATCATAACGCAAGGAAACAAAATTTGTGCACTTTTAAGAAAAAGTGTAAAGTATCAAAAAGATTTCGAAAAATAGGTTTTAATTTTGTGATCAATTTTCCTGAAGAATGTGAGTATTAACCGTACTTTTTAGAAGTAAGAATGTTTTCTCATTTTGTAAAATATCGGAATTTTGAAAACATTTAAATTTGGCTAAAAATAATAAAAATACGAAAATACCAAAAACAAATATGCAAATTTATTTCTTCTAAATCAGGTATAACCACACATGCTCTTAGATATTATAAGTTTTACTGATACGATTCAAAATCAATCAGAATTAATGTTTGATTTAATGCTATTTCCGTTAAGTCATTAATTAATTATTCAAAATGATTATCCTCATTCTGAACAAGAAATTTGCTTCAAAAGAAATTTTATGCAACAGCCTAATTTACTAATTTGAAATCAATATTTCAAAAACACCTGAAATGGAATGCGATTTTCAAATAACACAAAAATTTAAAGCACAAAGCATCTTTACTATTTTAGCTTACATTGCCCATTAAAATTTAACTTTACTGCTGCTACTACGATTCATTTTTAAGATTTTTCATAAATTAATTTAAAAAATATATGATCAATTAAAGAAAGATAAAATAATAAGAATTAGTAAAATATTTTATTTTCGAGCGCAGGTTTTGTAATTTAAAATTTAAGCTCAGCATATTTTTTTGCCGTAAATTGAGTCGCCGCCCAAATTGGAAAATTGGGTCCTCGAAAGGACAAAATGTAGAAGTTTTTCTTATCAAAAACTCAGAATTGAAAATTAATGGCAATTTTATTTAAAATATTATAAAAAAATTAAAAAGTTTGACAAAAAAATTTGTTGGAACTAAAAAACAGTTTTATAATATTTGGTTTATTTATTTCAAAATTGAAACAAAGTATGAGTATGAAAATGATAAGTTTAAAAAAAAATCGAAAGAATTTTTTTTCAATAACAACATCTTATTTACGATTTCAAAAACTTATTTAAAGAATTTAAGTTATTACTCGAAACAGCATTTAGGAACCTGTGTTTTAAAAATTTGTTAGATTTTGGCGTTCTGAACTCTAATCTTTTGTCAGATTTTGTCTTTCACCTCTAATTTTGGTAATATGAATTTTATGAGTCTTAAAATGAAGTTGAGTTGAGTTTTGAGTAAAATCAATCATTGATTACTGATAAACTAACAAATCTACATGAATTTAATAAAAAAGATTATGAATTTGATAATTATACCTCATTCAATTAAAGAATAATATTTAGATGAAGATTATGAAAAATTATCTAAAACGCATCTTTACTAGTATTACTGATAATGCAGAAGAAAGTTTGAATAAAAGGTATTATTTCATTGAACAAATTTGTCAAATTCTGCAAAACGATTTGATATTTGCTTTAAAAACATCCTTAATCTATTTGGAAAAAAACTTTAGACAAAATTTGTTCTAATTCCCGTATCTTACAAATTGAGGAACAGGAAACAAATAGAATTCTTCTAACTTTTTCGCAAAAGTTGAAAGTACTTCCGGTTTCAAGAAATTAGTTTTCTAATAAGTTTTAACCTTTATTTTAATTTTTTAAGGTTTTTTTTTTAAATAAAAATAGATAACTTGAAGAATTTAATTCTACATTTTTATTTCTAAACACCGTGTGACAAATGACATTGATAATTCTTTAAAGAGCTTTCAAGGTGACAATTACAAACTACCAGTATTACAATTACGACAATTTTCTTTTTATCAACATTTTTTCGCAGTGAATATCATAGAACCGCTGGTTGTTCTATAAATATTGATAAAAGTTGTTAAAAGTTTTCATTATTCTTCTCTTATTTCATATTTATCGATACATGTACATCTGATTTTGTTCAGTGGAATTCAAGGGAAGGAGGAGGAGCAGTGTGCAACTTATATTGAAGATCCATTGTAACTGGCCAAACGCCCCCCCCCCCCTCCTTTCGCTCTCACAAAATTATCGTTTGTCCCCAGATATTAACGTTTTTCTTTATATTGACTGAGTTTTTAAAATTTGGAAAATCAAACCCCCCTCCCTCCACTGCTGGAAAATCTTTTTTTATAACTCTAAAATGTTTGCCACGATAAAAGATTATAATAAATATATTTATTCAAATATGTTAATCGTTCGAGTTTAGCTTGAACTTCATAACGCCGCATTTTCATAACAAAAGTATACTCTCATTTAAGTATAAGTTCTCCAAATTTTGTTTTATGGGTTAAATTGTTCCCTTTTTTCTTCTGAGTTGATCATGATCATTGCCTGACACGAAATTATTAATATTATTTATTCAATAACTGGCTTTTTATCAGGCGATCAGGACTCCAAAAATGATTTTATCCAAAAAAAGAAAATTTCGCCTATAAGTATGCAATGACTTTGGGGTAGCAGAAAATCTTATAGAATTGTTTTTGTCTAAGTTTTAAACTGTAAAATGAGACGTATCTTATGAAGAACATTGATAATATTTAATAAATTGCCTGAGTGTAATAGTGTACTTTTATCGAAAGTCATAAAAAAGTCCTGTTGATCATCAACAAACATGTTATAAAAATTCTAGCAGAAAACAATTACAATGTTTTTCATTCCTAAAAAGATTCCACATGACTGGCTCTACTGAAATCGTATTTGATAGCTTCATTTCAACAATTGTTTTACCCCTATGGTTCTTCTTCTATTGTTTGAGCGGCAAATATTTGAGTTTAGCAAAAATAACAAACCACTCGAAAAAATGGCCAAAGTTTACCTTCACCACCCACAGCCCAGCCAAAAACTTCCTTCTATCGATTGGGTTTGGATTTAGTTGCGTGTTTGTATATGGCTGAGAAATCCCCAGAGCGGAAAAAAGGGGGAAACTCCACGTGACCTTGCAGATCGGCTTCGAAAGCCGTCCTGATAAACTCCGCCGATTTTTGATGGGTCGTTGGATCGAATGGGAAACGTTTAAACTCCACGGTAAATGTCAATCGTAGTGAAACTCTGACTGCGTCTATTTAAACAGAGGGAGATCCCATTCCGACGTCATTTCAATATCAATTTGAAATGTATAATTTTTATTACGCTCTAGTCGGGGAGACAATTTTTGGCCTTTCATTCCTCTCGAATCGAGACGTGTGGGGTTGATCGGCCCACAATTTGTCGGACCGGTTTGGTACAGTTTGGTTTTCGGGACCGATTTGTGCTGCGGCAACGGCAATGTTTAGAAACAATTTGACAGAGAGAAAGTAATTAACGTTCGAGTGCCGTATAAATACAAACAGAAGCTTACTGACTGACTGACTGTCAGTTTGGCCACGTGGAGATGTGATTTGGCCCATACAAAGTTCGCTCATTTGTTGTGTTTAGAGACAAACATATCTAAACCAATAACAATGAACTAAGGACATTTGAGGCTCATGCCAGTTCAATTGATGCGTTTAATTTACTTCGAAAACATTCGCCACAATTGCTGAGCAATTATCAGGCTGAGTTAAAAGTTTTTGTGTGAATTTCAAATCAGTTGCAAATGAAAATCGTTAAAAAAAATCAAATAAGCATAATTCAAGACTCAAGCACAGAGAAGCTCATGTAATAATATGTGTTTTATCCCAGTTAAAGTTACTTTTAAATCCTAAGCGCAGTCTAAACATTTGGACAAGTTTCTTTAAAACCATTATTTGGACAATAAAGGGCAATGAAGCTCTGAAACAATCAGAAAGAATGTGGTAGTTTTAGCGGAGCTCTTAAACTGTTCAAAAACATCAAAGAAATTCAAATTTTAACAGTACCTTTAAGAGAGTGTTTACAAAGCAGAGACAAAACTTCAATATTAACAAAAATAGGAAGCCTATTGGGTTCAAATTTGTAACTAAGGAAACTGGCAACCTCAACAATTCAATCCAAAAGGGATGACGACATACTTTAAAGCTGTTTCCGACATCTAAAACATCTCCTCATCTGTATATAAGTTGCTACAAACATGAGTCTTATCTGAATTCTGAATCTGAATTCTGAATCTGAATTCTTTTTTTTTTTTTTTTGTACGCTTTATTTAAAGAGGGATTAACCTAATGTTTTCACCCTCAACTAAAGTTATTAAATTAAATTGAAAAGATCACACTGTTTTATGAAACTGATCACTAGTTTTTCTTTTCTTCGGTTGTTCTCCAGTTTTTCTGCGAGGTTGCCTTCGGGTAAATTTCGTCTTTGCTCGTCGAATTTTCGGCATTCTAAAATTATATGTTTCACCGTCAGCTCAGTGCCACATGTTTCACATATTGGTGATTCTGTTCCCTCCATCAGATGTTTGTGGGTTATCCAAGTGTGGCCGTTCCTTAGCCGGGTAAGGACCTTCTGCTCTCTCTTGTTTTACACGTCGTTCCATTTCTCCGTTGTCAGTTTAACTTCTTTCAGTTTTATATTCTGCTGGTTGCGCCAGGTTCTATCATGCTGCAGCTTCAGTTCTTTTTTCAACCATTTTAGCGCGTCCGCTTTTGGAATTTTTGTTGCGTGCCTTTCTCCATCTCTACCTAGGTTTGCAAGTCGATCCGCTTCTTCATTACCAGAAATACCCACGTGACTTGGAATCCAGACCATCGTAACGTTCTTCAGATTTTTGCTGTGTAGTATGTTTTGAATAATCGGGTGTTTGATTCCGGATTCCAAGGCTGTTAACACGCTGGCTGAGTCGGTGTACAAAACGGTGGGAGTATTTGCTTGATCAATAGCTAAATCGATAGCTACAGCTTCTGCCGAAAAAATTGATAGTTTTTCCGGCAGGCTTTTGGAAATGTTTTCTTCTGCTGGAGTGTAGATGCCAAAACCTATTTTTCCACTTGCCAGTGAGCCGTCGGTGTACACTTCTCTCCTGTATCTGTATTCAGTGATGTCAACCTTCCAGATTTTGTCTGGATCTTCCAGACTTTTTGGACTTTTGCCAGACATTTTTTTAGGTTTCCAGACTTCCAGACTTTTGGCATTTCTTCCAGACAATTCCAGACTTTTGTGTTTGGACATAAATTGTTCTAAGATTCTATGAAAATTCAATTTTGTCATGGTGTAATATGGCAGGAAACAGGGTGGCCACCCATTCGGGAAATACGGGAAAAAGACGGGATTTGGAATCCACCGGGAAAAATGCAGGAAAATGCCGGGAATTTTTCCCGAAAAGTCGGGAATTTTTGGCTCGGTGAAAGTCTGTTCAATGAAGTTTGAACGAAAAAGGCGAAACAAGTAAAAATTGATTCACAGTTGATCATCGACCTCTTTCCGATTGGCTTCGACCGATTTCTACCAGGTCGAAATGGATCCTCCTACCGTGTTGGATCGGTTTTGACTAGTTTTAACTTGCTTCATTGAACAACGGGAATAACCGTAACGAACTCGTTAATCCAGTATGCTCGTTATACTCACTCAAGAGATGTCGAGTCCTATTAAAACAAAAAAAAAAGGAAAACAATCTGTTATAGAAACTATTGCAAATCGGAAGCGAGAGGCGGCCGAGGAGGCGAAACAATTGAAGCTTCTATCCGACGCTCATAGAGAGGAAGCATGATGGACGAAAAAAATTTGTACTCGGCCAACGGTCAAATACCGAATAACCTTTTAAACTATTCGGCCAAACGAATATTCGGTCGAATACTCCAGAGAGTTTTTAATTATAAAACCAAGAGCGATTATTTCATTTTCCTTATATTTGTTCCATTGTAATACCCCTCATGTTTTGAATCGTGTTCGTGTTTGGTGATCGTGCGAGTTAGACGCAAATTCTTCAAGCTCCAATAGTTTTTTTTTCTAACCACGCACCGTCGGCTTTAAAGCTGAGCGGTAACAATAGCTTCAATTCAATTCCTAAGTAAAGAAAGGAATATGGCGGAACTGGAGTTAAAAGCGAATTCGCTTCGTATACGATTCCAGCGTGGAAGCACGGAACCAACAGAAGCTCAAATATTTGAGTTTCTGAAAGGGAAACTTGGCCTCAAACCCGACAATCTGTTGGCCATGTACAAAGATCGCCCAGAGTTATCAGTTATCGTTAAATTTAAAACTGATAGTGATCTGCAGGCAACGTTGCAGAATCACCCAGGAACGATGGATTTCCATCACGGTACAAGTGGGAAAAGTGCGGTTCAACTGTCTCCAGCATCAGCTGTCGTCCGTTATGTGAGACTATTCAACCTTCCCCCGGAGATCGATGACCGGGAGATTTGGACAGCGATGTCAAAATTTGGCAAAGTTCAGCGAGCTGTTCGGGAAAAATATGGTGCCGACACTGGATTTCCTATCTGGACTTCGGTTCGTGGAGTCTACATGGAGTTGGACGAAGGAGTAGAAATCCCCAGCAGCGTGCATATACGAAATATACGCGCTCGTGTCTTTTACGAAGGATTGATCAACAAATGCTTCAAATGTGGCAGCACCGAGCATTTGAAGATCAATTGTCCCAAGATCTCGGTAAATGAGCGGATGGACCAAAACCGTCGAGCGGAAGGCAAGCCGGAAGAGCAGGGAGTGGAAAACATTCAAACACAGAAACCATCATACAGCACAATTGCCAGCAACACGTGGTCGAAACCGTTGAAAGTTCGATCGCCAGCGATGCTCCCGAGTTCGTCTTCATCCGACGTCGCCCAAAACGGACTCACGAGTTTGAACGCTTTATTCCCGGCTGCAGCGAAACCGAGACGCAGCGCACAACCTTCTTCCTCTCCAACCCAGCGAAATTTGGATTCGACGATGGAAGCTACCGAAGAGGCGTCGCCCGCAATCGGTGATGCGAATGATGCGATGCCAACGACGTCAACCGACGAAAGCCACCCGAAAGATGTTCCGAGATGGGTATGGATTGCGTAGATGACAACCGGAAGCGAGGACGGCCGAAGGGGACCAATGAGACGGTGCCGCGTTCGGGCTCAGAAGCCAGCTCGGACTCCGAAAGTCTAGCTTCTGAGGAAATGGATCTTCATCAAACATCGATCAGCGCATCTCAAGGTATGATGACCAGGAATAAAAAGAAGGTGCAACGTTTGCGTGACAGTGGAGGTAAGGTAGACGAAGTTAGCAAAGCTAGTCCGAATGTAGGTTAGTTTTTTTTCCTTTCTGCTTTTTACCAGTAATTGAATTTTTATTTTTTTTGTAATTTTCTTTTTACATAATTTTTGTTCAGTCATGAATTATATTTTGAGAATAGCATCTGTTAATTTGAATAGTTCTAAAAGCTTGGTCAACAAATTCCTTCTACGAGATTTTGTGTACAATAATGATGTTGACATACTGTTTCTACAGGAAGTATGTTACTCTAATTTTTCTTTTATTCCATCACACCTTTCATTAATAAATTTAAATGATTCAGGATCGGGAACCGCCATTTTGTTGAGATCATCGCTGGAGTTTTCTGAACCTTTATTTGAAAAAAGTGGCCGAATATCTTCAATTATTGTTTATAAAACTAATTACGTAAATGTTTACGCACACTCGGGAACCAATAGAAAAAAAGAACGAGAAAATTTATTTATTAACGACCTTTCTTTGCACATAGCTAAACCAAACTGTTTCCAAACTGTTATTGGCGGCGATTTCAACTGTGTTTTGAATCCCATAGATTCAAGCGGGAGCTCTAATAACGTATCGTCAGCATTAAAGAATGTTGTTAATTTACTTGAACTGAAAGATATTGCATTAGAATTAAAAAAAAACACCCACACATTTTTCCGTGGAGATACCTCTTCAAGACTGGACAGATTCTATATTTCCAAAAACTTGTCGAATAATGTGCTGGATTTTTCTACTGTTGCTGTTCCTTTTTCTGACCATTGCGCAATTTTAATGAAACTTAAAGTAAATCAAGACTCTATTATCATTAAAGGCAGAGGATATTGGAAAGTTAATAGTTCGATTCTTAAAAATTGCTCGGCAAATGAACGCTTTGTTGAAAACTATCAAACATGGAAGTTGCGTCAATTATATTTTAATGATAGAAATAGGTGGTGGCACGAGGTTGCGAAAAATAAATTAAAACAATTTTATAAACTCGAAAGTTGGACGTTGAATAATTCCATAGCTAGTGAAAAAAGTTATTTTTATGCGAAATTAATGGAGTGGATGCAGAAAAAGAGCCTAAATATTCCAACACTTTTGGACATAGGTGTAATAAAATCAAGGCTACTCGAAATTGAAACAAATAGGATTAAACACTTTTCGAATAACTTAAATGAAAATAGCGTTCTACAAAATGAGTTAACAAATATATTTCAAGTTGCGGCACATGTTAAACGTATTGAAACTTCTGCAAATTTCAAACTTATTGATGATGGTATTTTAATCACTGAAAGTAATGTGTTACTGAACAAAGTTTTTGATTTTTACACAGATTTATTTTCATGCAAAGTTAATTCTGCACAAAATGAAGAGAACGATCCGATTAACAACTTAAGTAAAAATTTGAACGACGAAGATAGATCATCTTTAATGAAAGAAATAACAGATGATGAACTTAAATCCGTATTGAAACGTTGCTCCAAGAAAAAAAGTCCCGGTCCGGATGGTTTGACCTATGAGGTATATATTAATCATTATGATCACTTCAAAGATGATTTACTATTTATTTTTAACGGTTATTTATCTGGATCTATTCGCCCGCCAAAATCCTTCACAGATGGTATTATCACATTAATTCCTAAGAAAGGTAATAAGTCAAGTTCCTTGAATGATTTTCGACCAATAAGTTTATTAAACTGCGACTACAAGTTGTTTATGAAAATTTTAGCTGAACGTTTAACGAATATACTTTCCAAAATAATAGGACCCGGACAAGCAGCTTTTGTTAATCCAAATTCTTGCGTTGAAAACTTAAAAGATGTTAGAAGAATTCTCACAAAATCAGTAGAAAGTGCTAAATTCAAAGGAGCATTAGTCAGTTTAGATCTGCATAAAGCTTTTGACCGTGTAAATCATGACTATCTATGGAAAATTTTGGAAAAGTTTAGGTTCCCGCCTTCTTTTATCAACTGCCTGAAAAATTTATACGTTAACGCTTGTTCCAAAGTACTCGTAAATGGTTTTCTTACAAGAGAAATCAAAATTAGCTCTTCAGTTCGACAAGGGTGTCCGATGAGTATGATTCTGTTCATTCTGTATATTGAACCTCTTATTAGGCATCTCGCGAATGAAATCAATGGTGTTCTTGTTTACGATAAGTTTATTAATGTAATTGCATACGCTGATGACCTGGTAGTTTTCGTAAGGAATGATAAAGATTTTGATATTTTATTTGAAATTATAGATTCATGTGGCCTTTACGCGCACATTCAGCTAAACAAAGACAAATCCGAATTTATTAGATTGAATAAAGCGTTTTTTGGTCCTCAAAAAATTCGAGAGGTTGATAGAGTGAAAATTCTGGGTGTAATATTCGAAAAAACGTGGAATTCTTCGATCACAAGTAATTATAATAAACTCATAAGTTCAATAAAAGGCACTTTGATAAAGCACAATGTTCGGGCTCTAAATCTCTACGAGAGATGTTTTGTTTTAAACGTTTACATTTTGTCAAAGCTATGGTATGTTTCGCAAATCTTTCCTCCTCTGAACAGTCATTTAGCGGAATTAAAATCCGCTTCAGGAAAGTTTATTTGGAACGGTTACATTTTTAAACTAAACAGAAATCAACTTTACTTAGATTTTGATAAAGGAGGATTGAAACTAACAGATCCAGAGGCTAAAGCTAAAGCATTATTTTTGAAAAACATATTTTACAATCAGGATGTGGACGGTGGTTTTGCTTTGGAAAACTATCTCATTGAATCAAGATCTAAATCATTTCTATCGCGAAATGCAAGAGAGTGGATAAACGAAGGTGTAGATGTAACGACAAATTTTGACTTACCGACAACTAAAGCTCTATATAATTATTTTTTAGATAAAATGCAAATAAAACCCGATATAGAAAATAAATTGTCAGTTGAATGGAAAAATGTGTGGGCAAATTTGAATTATAAACTCATTTCTTTCCAAGATCGCTCATTGGTTTATTCTTTTGTAAATGACTTGATACCAAATAAAAGAAAATTAGAAATGTACAATGTTGGTAATTTGATATCAGTGATTTGTGAAAAATGTGGCTCCATAGATGATAATATGCATCGTTTAAAATCATGTAAAAATGCTAATGCAGTTTGGAAATGGTGCGAAAGTATAATAAAAAATCGTTTAAAATTAAAAATCAATGACATTGAAAATATCTTACAAAAAATTATTCCAAATAACTGTAAAAAACTTAAGGCAGCATTATGGTTGGTAACGAAAGCGATTTCATACAATTTGAGGGTGGCCGATCCTAGTTTGTATGTTTTTAAAAGAGAATTGAGGGAAGTGAGGTGGAATAACAGAAAGCAATTCAAAGCGGAGTTTGGTGTGTTTTTGAATATTTGTTGACCCAAGTTTTGAGTATGGCAGTTAGATATGAGTTAGGCTAGTTAGTTGACCATGTAATGTAAAAACACGATTTTTAGCTTTAAATAAAAAAAAAAAAAAAAAAAAAAAAAAAAAAAAAAAAAAAAAAAAAAAAAAAAAAAAAAAAAAAAAAAAAAAAAAAAGATCGATCATTTCCAATCAGATGATATTACCATATGATGTATTACGAGGTCTTTTTCAGGTAGGGGTTTCTCTGATATTCAAAATGTCTCAAAGAATTGAAAGGACATCAGATGACTTGTCGCTGCTAGGGCGTTGGTTACCAAAGATATTTGGATCCTGTGAAATCTGGAACAAAACATGTCAAAGCAGGTGCTAAGCAATTTGAAATTGCTTATTTAATATTGAATTATATGAAGGTCGGATTTGAGCAAAATATCTACAAAATAGTAGTTTCAAAGAACGATGATATTTTAACTTAAAAATACCATACTTTCCATCACACGTTTCTACATGGTCGGGCAATTCAGGACGATTTTTGAAAAATATATAAAAACAAAGGCATATCTTGGAAATCTAGGTCTAGGTAGGTGGTTTCAAAAATAAATATTCGGATTTTTATTTTGTTTCCTGTTTTACAAAATCGGGAATTTCATATTAACATGCGGGAAAAAGTCGGGAAAAATGCGGGAAATCCAAAATGGATTTCGAGTGGCCACCCTGGAAATGATTAGTAGAACAAATGAACTATGGATTCAATAAGGGTTCGAAACCTTGGCAAATGCTTTGAGGATGTATGTTAAATTGAGACTCCGGCAGAGCACGTGACTGATATAGTGACAGAAAAATACTAATGTAACATTGAGATCTGGGGACCAAAAAATAGGTCGCCACCTTCAAAACTTAGGTGTCCAGACATTTGCAGAAATTTCCAGACATTTTTTAAAAATCTTCCAGACTTTTCTGAAAAATAGTTGGCAACCCTGTCTGTATTTAGTATCTTTTAAGTTAGCAAACAAAGTAACTGCAGATCTTTTGTTCCCACCTGTTTTGAATTGGTGTTTGATTGACCAATCAATAGTGGGTTGTTTTACGTTCCAGTATTTTACTGTTTCAGTTCGGAGACGAGCGATCGGTGGGATATGGTCGTTTATTGTTTCAGATAATAGACTATTCGCTCTATTTAAAAGGAAGTTCTCACTGGCGTTTGCTCTTTCTGCAATCCATATTGCTTTCCTAGTCCAGTTTTCGGTAAATGAATCTGAATTCTGAATCTGAATTCTGAATCTGAATTCTGAATCTGAATTCTGAATCTGAATTCTGAATCTGAATTCTGAATCTGAATTCTGAATCTGAATTCTGAATCTGAATTCTGAATCTGAATTCTGAATCTGAATTCTGAATCTGAATTCTGAATCTGAATTCTGAATCTGAATTCTGAATCTGAATTCTGAATCTGAATTCTGAATCTGAATTCTGAATCTGAATTCTGAATCTGAATTCTGAATCTGAATTCTGAATCTGAATTCTGAATCTGAATTCTGAATCTGAATTCTGAATCTGAATTCTGAATCTGAATTCTGAATCTGAATTCTGAATCTGAATTCTGAATCTGAATTCTGAATCTGAATTCTGAATCTGAATTCTGAATCTGAATTCTGAATCTGAATTCTGAATCTGAATTCTGAATCTGAATTCTGAATCTGAATTCTGAATCTGAATTCTGAATCTGAATTCTGAATCTGAATTCTGAATCTGAATTCTGAATCTGAATTCTGAATCTGAATTCTGAATCTGAATTCTGAATCTGAATTCTGAATCTGAATTCTGAATCTGAATTCTGAATCTGAATTCTGAATCTGAATTCTGAATCTGAATTCTGAATCTGAATTCTGAATCTGAATTCTGAATCTGAATTCTGAATCTGAATTCTGAATCTGAATTCTGAATCTGAATTCTGAATCTGAATTCTGAATCTGAATTCTGAATCTGAATTCTGAATCTGAATTCTGAATCTGAATTCTGAATCTGAATTCTGAATCTGAATTCTGAATCTGAATTCTGAATCTGAATTCTGAATCTGAATTCTGAATCTGAATTCTGAATCTGAATTCTGAATCTGAATTCTGAATCTGAATTCTGAATCTGAATTCTGAATCTGAATTCTGAATCTGAATTCTGAATCTGAATTCTGAATCTGAATTCTGAATTCTGAACCTGAATTCTGAATCTGAATTCTGAATCTGAATTCTGAATCTGAATTCTGAATCTGAATTCTGAATATGATTTCTGAATCTGAATCTGAATTCTGAATCTGAATTCTGAATCTGAATTCTAAATCTGAATTTTAAATCTGAATCTGAATTCTGAATCTGAATTCTGAATTCTGAATCTGAATTCTGAATCTGAATTCTGAATTCTGAATTCTGAATTCTGAATCTGAACTCTGAACCTGAATTCTGAATCTGAATTCTGAACCTGAATTCTGAATCTGAATTCTGAATCTGAATTCTGAATATGATTTCTGAATCTGAATTCTGAATCTGAATTCTGAATCTGAATTCTGAATCTGAATTCTGAATCTGAATTCTGAATCTGAATTCTGAATCTGAATTCTGAATCTGAATTCTGAATCTGAATTCTGAATCTGAATTCTGAATCTGAATTCTGAATCTGAATTCTGAATCTGAATTCTGAATCTGAATTCTGAATCTGAATTCTGAATCTGAATTCTGAATCTGAATTCTGAATCTGAATTCTGAATCTGAATTCTGAATCTGAATTCTGAATCTGAATTCTGAATCTGAATTCTGAATCTGAATTCTGAATCTGAATTCTGAATCTGAATTCTGAATCTGAATTCTGAATCTGAATTCTGAATCTGAATTCTGAATCTGAATTCTGAATCTGAATTCTGAATCTGAATTCTGAATCTGAATTCTGAATCTGAATTCTGAATCTGAATTCTGAATCTGAATTCTGAATCTGAATTCTGAATCTGAATTCTGAATCTGAATTCTGAATCTGAATTCTGAATCTGAATTCTGAATCTGAATTCTGAATCTGAATTCGGAATCTGAATTCTGAATCTGAATTCTGAATCTGATTTCTGAATCTGAATTCTGAATCTGAATTCTGAATCTGAATTCTGAATCTGAATATGATTTCTGAATCTGAATCTGAATTCTGAATCTGAATTCTGAATCTGAATTCTGAATCTGAATTCTGAATCTGAATTCTGAATTTGAATTCTGAATCTGAATTCTGAATCTGAATTCTGAATCTGAATTCTGAATCTGAATTCTGAATCTGAATTCTGAATCTGAATTCTGAATCTGAATTCTGAATCTGAATTCTGAATCTGAATTCTGAATCTGAATTCTGAATCTGAATTCTGAATCTGAATTCTGAATCTGAATTCTGAATCTGAATTCTGAATCTGAATTCTGAATCTGAATTCTGAATCTGAATTCTGAATCTGAATTCTGAATCTGAATTCTGAATCTGAATTCTGAATCTGAATTCTGAATCTGAATTCTGAATCTGAATTCTGAATCTGAATTCTGAATCTGAATTCTGAATCTGAATTCTGAATCTGAATTCTGAATCTGAATTCTGAATCTGAATTCTGAATCTGAATTCTGAATCTGAATTCTGAATCTGAATTCTGAATCTGAATTCTGAATCTGAATTCTGAATCTGAATTCTGAATCTGAATTCTGAACCTGAATTCTGAATCTGAATTCTGAATCTGAATTCTGAATCTGAATTCTGAATCTGAATTCTGAATCTGAATTCTGAATCTGAATTCGGAATCTGAATTCTGAATCTGAATTCTGAATCTGAATTCTGAATCTGAATTCTGAATCTGAATTCTGAATCTGAATTCTGAATCTGAATTCTGAATCTGAATTCTGAATCTGAATATGATTTCTGAATCTGAATCTGAATTCTGAATCTGAATTCTGAATCTGAATTCTGAATCTGAATTCTGAATTTGAATTCTGAATCTGAATTCTGAATCTGAATTCTGAATCTGAATTCTGAATCTGAATTCTGAATCTGAATTCTGAATCTGAATTCTGAATCTGAATTCTGAATCTGAATTCTGAATCTGAATTCTGAATCTGAATTCTGAATCTGAATTCTGAATCTGAATTCTGAATCTGAATTCTGAATCTGAATTCTGAATCTGAATTCTGAATCTGAATTCTGAATCTGAATTCTGAATCTGAATTCTGAATCTGAATTCTGAATCTGAATTCTGAATCTGAATTCTGAATCTGAATTCTGAATCTGAATTCTGAATCTGAATTCTGAATCTGAATTCTGAATCTGAATTCTGAATCTGAATTCTGAATCTGAATTCTGAATCTGAATTCTGAATCTGAATTCTGAATCTGAATTCTGAATCTGAATTCTGAATCTGAATTCTGAATCTGAATTCTGAATCTGAATTCTGAATCTGAATTCTGAATCTGAATATGATTTCTGAATCTGAATCTGAATTCTGAATCTGAATTCTGAATCTGAATTCTGAATCTGAATTCTGAATTTGAATTCTGAATCTGAATTCTGAATCTGAATTCTGAATCTGAATTCTGAATCTGAATTCTGAATCTGAATTCTGAATCTGAATTCTGAATCTGAATTCTGAATCTGAATTCTGAACCTGAATTCTGAATATGAATTCTGAATCTGAATTCTGAATCTGAATTCTGAATCTGAATTCTGAATCTGAATTCTGAATCTGAATTCTGAATCTGAATTCTGAATCTGAATTCTGAATCTGAATTCTGAATCTGAATTCTGAATCTGAATTCTGAATCTGAATTCTGAATCTGAATTCTGAATCTGAATTCTGAATCTGAATTCTGAATCTGAATTCTGAATCTGAATTCTGAATCTGAATTCTGAATCTGAATTCTGAATCTGAATTCTGAATCTGAATTCTGAATCTGAATTCTGAATCTGAATTCTGAATCTGAATTCTGAATCTGAATTCTGAATCTGAATTCTGAATCTGAATTCTGAATCTGAATTCTGAATCTGAATTCTGAATATGATTTCTGAATCTGAATTCTGAATCTGAATCTGAATTCTGAATCTGAATTTTGAATCTGAATTCTGAATCTGAATTCTGAATCTGAATTCTGAATCTGAATTCTGAACAGGGGTGCCAGGTGTCCTGATTTATCAGGATTTGTCCTGATTTTCGAGAGACCGTCCTGATTTTTCAAAAACGCTTGAATTGTCCTGATTTTTAAAAAATGGCCCTCAAAATGTCCTGATTTGTCCTGATTTTTTAAAAATTTCTAAAATATAACTTAATTTATTGTTAAATGATGAGAACATCAAACAAATCTTGAATAAAATAGTTTAACCAGTTAAACTAATGAGATTCTTTGTTTCAAATGACATTTAAATGAGGTTTTTCGATATTAACTGCAGGCCAGCCAAGGTTATTCTCGCTACAGTTGCATAATTCGAGGCGTCTCAGCACCTATATTTCGCCTTTAGTTATGCAATCTAAACAGAACTGCATTTTGTTTTCACCAATTTGGTGGTGTCCTGAAAAGTCCTGATTTTTTCTTCGCGGTCTCCTGATTTTAGACAAAACGACCTAGCACCTCTGATTCTGAATCTGAATTCTGAATCTGAATTCTGAATCTGAATTCTGAATCTGAATTCTGAATCTGAATTCTGAATCTGAATTCTGAATCTGAATACTGAATCTGAATTCTGAATCTGAATTCTGAATCTGAATTCTGAATCTGAATTCTGAATTCTGAATCTGAATCTGAATTCTGGATTCTGAATCTGAATTCTGAATCTGAATTCTGAATCCGAATTCTGAATCTGAATTCTGAATTCTGAATTCTGAATCTGAATTCTGAATCTGAATTCTGAATTCTGAATCTGAATTCTGAATCTGAATTCTGAATCTGAATTCTGAATCTGAATTCTGAATCTGAATTCTGAATCTGAATTCTGAATCTGAATTCTGAATCTGAATTCTGAATCTGAATTCTGAATCTGAATTCTGAATCTGAATTCTGAATCTGAATTCTGAATCTGAATTCTGAATTCTGAATCTGAATTCTGAATCTGAATTCTGAATCTGAATTCTGAATCTGAATCTGAATTCTGAATCTGAATTCTGAATCTGAATTCTGAATCTGAATTCTGAATCTGAATTCTGAATCTGAATTCTGAATCTGAATTCTGAATCTGAATTCTGAATCTGAATTCTGAATCTGAATTCTGAATCTGAATTCTGAATCTGAATTCTGAATCTGAATTCTGAATCTGAATTCTGAATCTGAATTCTGAATCTGAATTCTGAATCTGAATTCTGAATCTGAATTCTGAATCTGAATTCTGAATCTGAATTCTGAATCTGAATTCTGAATCTGAATTCTGAATCTGAATTCTGAATCTGAATTCTGAATCTGAATTCTGAATCTGAATTCTGAATCTGAATTCTGAATCTGAATTCTGAATCTGAATTCTGAATCTGAATTCTGAATCTGAATTCTGAATCTGAATTCTGAATCTGAATTCTGAATCTGAATTCTGAATCTGAATTCTGAATCTGAATTCTGAATCTCAATTCTGAATCTGAATTCTGAATCTGAATTCTGAATCTGAATTCTGAATCTGAATTCTGAATCTGAATTCTGAATCTGAATTGTGAATCTGAATTCTGAATCTGAATTCTGAATCTGAATTCTGAATCTGAATTCTGAATCTGAATTCTGAATCTGAATTCTGAATCTGAATTCTGAATCTGAATTCTGAATCTGAATTCTGAATCTGAATTCTGAATCTGAATTCTGAATCTGAATTCTGAATCTGAATTCTGAATCTGAATTCTGAATCTGAATTCTGAATCTGAATTCTGAATCTGAATTCTGAATCTGAATTCTGAATCTGAATTCTGAATCTGAATTCTGAATCTGAATTCTGAATCTGAATTCTGAATCTGAATTCTGAATTCTGAATCTGAATTCTGAATCTGAATTCTGAATCTGAATTCTGAATCTGAATTCTGAATCTGAATTCTGAATCTGAATTCTGAATCTGAATTCTGAATCTGAATTCTGAATCTGAATTCTGAATCTGAATTCTGAATCTGAATTCTGAATCTGAATTCTGAATCTGAATTCTGAATCTGAATTCTGAATCTGAATTCTGAATCTGTATTCTGAAACTGAATTCGGAATCTGAATTCTGGAAAATTTTTGCTGCATGGTTGGTTTTTAATTTTAAATTTTGATACTGGTCGTCTCCCTACAAGAAACAGCGCTACCTAGGTGTCACTTTTGAGTGATGCTAACTCTGTTTACCAGATGCCCGGTGCTAATTTTTGCTCTCCTCCCAACGGGTACACTAATGTCAAACGGTTTATTTTGATCCGCTTTTCCAGTTTTCGAATCGCGGTGTGGTTTTGTAATCACCTGGCTAGTTCCCGGAGGTTTCCGAATTCCGCAAAGGTGATACTTTTATTAAAAGGAACCCTTTTCCGGAGAAAATTCATCCACACCAGAAGCACTATGCTGCGGCTGGCCGTTTGCAGTGGCGGGGACTCGCTGATACGTAGTTTTTTGTCATTACAAATTAGTCGGAGGTTGATGACTTCATCGAATGCAGCGGTATCTGGATCCGTTTTGCAATTCAGCTACAATTCAAATGTCGGTCATCCTAGCCAGCAGCTGCTTAAACCGGCGCTTCCGAACCTTCAAAACTGCCGGGGGACCAGCTTTTTCAACAAACGTAAGTATAGCAATGGGTTTGAAATGATTTTTCTTGTTGAACTTATCGATTTTGATTTTTAGTACCGGCCGAACAGATCTGGAAGGGTGTTATTTCGGTCAGTAATGCTGGTAAAAAGCGAGGCCGTGGTAAGGGATCGGGTCGTATCAATCCGAAAGATTTGAACAAAGGCCAGGTTATTGGTTTCGGCAAGGCTAACATCGTTTGGCCCGGTTTGTCGGCACCGATAATCCGTGGCCGGGAACTTGTTCAGCAGCAAAAATTGCCGGAAGATAAAGAACGGGAGGCGAAGCTGCTAAAAATCCGTGACGAGATGGTGAACTTTAAGCGGATGAAACTTAGTCCGCTGGACCGTGGGTGGTCTGGTTCAAAAATGCCTGGTCGCAGTTTGGGACCTCCGGACCCTATTGAGGACGATCATTTTGAGGGATTCGATACCAGATGTTTGGAGTTGAAAACAGTCGTTAATATGAAGGGTAATCTTGGCCGCAAGCGACGTGTCTCAGCCATGGCCGTAACCGGAAATGGTAATGGTCTGGCCGGTTTTGGTTTTGGAAAGGCCATAGATATCAAATCAGCCCTCAGACAGGCTAAGAATAGAGCCGGTCAAAAACTTATGCACTTTGAATTGTGCAACGGACACACAGTGTTTCATGATTTTCATTGCGCTTTCGGAAACACCCAAATTTTTGTCGAACGTAAACCCGAAGGATACGGACTCAGATGCCATCGTGCCATCAAATCCGTCTGCGAAGTGCTAGGAATCAAGGACCTTCGAGCCAAGTGTGAGGGATCGACCAATGTGCAGCACGTGGTAAAAGCCTTTTTTGTCGGTCTTTTGCAACATAAAAATCACCAGGAAATAGCCGAAGCCAAGGGTCTACACGTGGTGGAATTCCGCCCAGAAAATGGCAACTTTCCTAAGGTTGTGGCTAGCCCTGCGGTGTGCCGCACTGAAGCTGAGCTTCAGAGCAACGAAATCCTGGACTACACCCAATTCTGCATGAATGGTAAAATTCCGCTGAAGAAGAAGAAATTCCCCCCATTCTATACCAAGTACCGATCATATGAAATCTACCTAAAGAAACGGGAATATTTGCGAAATCAGGATCAAGTACGGTTGCGTTTGCTAGCGGAAACGGGAGAGGTTCGAAGCTTTTTGACCGATAAATATCCTGAGTGCAAAATGGGACCTGCACCGAAGGAAGAATAGATCAAGTTGTTTGACAATAAATAGATTTGAATAAAATATTAGATTGACTTGTTTTATTAAGTTTTCTTAAACGCAGTCAAAAATTCTAAAATTTTTGAAATTTAATATTATTAGAAATGAACTTGCATTTTCTAGAAAAAAAACATTAAATGGAAATTTTCCAAATATTTGATTTTTGAAGATTTTTTTTTAAATTTGTATACTTTTACCACATTCCGAAATAGCTACTAGCATATCGAAAAACAAAATTGACCAGAATATTTGTGGTAGACCGAAATGTAGTTACAAAAAGTTTACATAGAATATTTGTGGATGCAATTCAAATCTCTCAAAAGATGTCTCTAGCTTCTGCATTTTGAAAAGTGACATCTAGTGGAAAAACGAAAAATGCCTTTTAGCGCACTCTAGATGTCAAGTTACGCACAACAGCGCCATCGGCAGGCAAAACTGAAATTCAACAGTGCATGCATAAGGGATAGCGAAACATATGTAGATGTCACTCAAAGCGCAAAGAATTAAAAAAAGTTACCGGGATTTTCATCCTTTAGGATGATTCATCACTTCGAATTTAAAAATAATATTATGAATTGTTGGATTTGGAAACCGAGCCGAATCGCCGTATTTGCAGAGGATTACAAAAAATCTGATAAAAACGAAAGCCATGTGTTGTTCAAAAATTGTGATCATCACTATTACACGTGGTATCTGTGGTATATGAGAGTTGTATGAATTGAATAAGTAAATTCATAAATATGAAAATCAGTTTCTGGATTTAAAATGCACATTAGAAATAGAGTTAATTTAATGTTCAGTGAAGTGTAAATAGAACACATCGTTACAATCGTGTAACTAAACGAAAATCGAGTAGAAAGCTTCGTTGATTTTCCTTGCGAATCTGATAGGTGTTCTCTCTTCTTCAAACGGCTTGACCCCGTTTTGAAAGAGAGCGTTATAAATCTCCTTCTCACACTCGTTGCAAGATCTTATCGCGCAAGGAAAATCAACGAAGCTTTCTACTCGATTTTCCTTTAGTTACACGATTGTAACGATGTGTTCAATTTACACTACACTGAACATTAAATTAACTCTATTTCTAATGTGCATTTTAAATCCAGAAACTGATTTTCATTTTTATGAATTTACTTATTCAACTCATACAACTCTCATATACCACAGTATCCATGGTTTATTTTTGGGTCTTTTTTACACAATTGAATCAACGAAAACTAGATTCTAGCCAGTGAAAAAACTAGAAACCCCACTCGTGTTCCATTAACCATCAAACACGGTAAAAAAGGTAAAATTTACCGAGATGCGAGGTTATTTTTTTCTATCCATCTTTTTCGGTAAATTTTTTTTTCAATCACCTAGCAAAAAGGTAAATTTTACCTTTTTTAATTCAATTAGCAGAAAGGTAAATTTTACCTTTTACGCATTCAACTTTGTTGAATTCTACAAACGATGAAAAAAAATGGAAAGAATCACCAATCAATTCAAATCGGGATTTTTAATTGAAAACAAGTTTGATCGGGCAAGGTTTTGCGTAATTTTGAATTTGACCCGCGCTGTCAACAGATCGTGTGACTGATTTATGCTGATGATATACAATTTTGTATAAGTTTTTTTTTCGAAAAGTTAATTGATTTAAATATCTTTTTCATACACTCAGAGGAAATCTTATTATAAATTTCATAAGATACATCTTATGAACTACTTTTTTGCGTCCAAACTAATTTTTCATAAGAGTCTTATGAAATTCTTTCAATTTTCATACGATGTTCTTATGAAAAATAGAAGAAACGGCATTGTGAAAAAAAGATGAACACATTCATTCATAGCATGAGTTTTTTTTTCATCATCTATAACAGTACGAAGCAATCGCCAGTTCATAGTTATTATAGTTTTCCTTCAATGTTAAATGTTATTGTTATCTCCGGAATGGTAAGTTCGATTTGATTTTTTTTGGTGTGAACGTTGAACTAAAATACATTATTTGTTTACTTTTCAGCAAGCTGATCTGCAAAAAACGAAAGGTCGAAGATTAAGATGCGGCAAAAAAAAACTTTGATGAAGCCGTCTGTTGAAGCGATGCTGATGGTGACCATGAAGAACTTAATTTTAAACAAATTTGGCAAACAATAAAGTGAATGTTTTCAGCATGAAATATCGAGAATTTTTCTTATTAGAAAGTGATTCACTGTTTCCATAAGAATCTCTTATGAAAAGCAACAACCTCTCATTGAAGTAGGCGTTCATCTTCAGAATTCATTCGCGTCATAAGACAATCTTATGGATTTCATTAATTTTTCTTATGGCGCCACTTCATAAGAGAATCTTATGGCATACATAATAGTATTTTTCTGAGTGTATAAGTGGGTTTATTTGTAATTGATGTAACCTCTGTAGCATTTCATCAATCTTCAGGAAACAATCCCATCACATAGAAATGCTTCCCAAGAGTTTTCCGGCTAAAAAACTGTTTTGGATCAAATTAAGTTTCACAAAGCTATGACTGTTCAATTTTCTGGATGATAAGGACCAAATAAAGCTTCACATAGATGTCTCCAGTGACGGCAACTCGACGGCAGATTCGAATTCCTGAGAAAATTGCACGTCAGATATATAATATTTCGGGTCTTCCACCTTCGACTTCTAGTTTTTGAGATTAAGGGTCGTAGTTTTCCTCCTGTACAATATTCTGACAATATTAATAACAATATCAAGGGGATTGTTGTTAACAAGGAATAAAATTCTTTAGATTTGTTCTCACGAAATTAGAGAAACAATTTTTTTCAGAACAGCTTTTAGATTCTTTGCATAAAATGTTGAGTAAATGGTCGGGATAAAGAATTTCAAAATAAATCTGATAAAAAAGTAGTCTCTCAAAGCCAATGCAGTTGAGTTGACTTTGACACTTTTTAGACAATGCAAATTTCCCGATTTTCATACATACATAAGTTTATTCAAAGAGTTTGATAATTTCAAAACTTCATTTTTAAGATTTGACGGTAGAAAAAATAAACTTATGGATATAAAGCGTCTTTGAATTATTAAATTAATTTAAAAATCAACATTGAGGGCAAAAAATTTGAAAATTCTGAGTGGAAAATAATTAATTAATGCACAGAATTTACTAAAATTTCTAGTTAAACGTGACTTATTCAGAAAAAAAAACATGTCATATCAATAGACAATTCGAGTTGTATTAGCTGCATGTAGTCAATGAACGTGTTCAATTTTTTACTACAATTTGTATGCATTTTAAAAATACAAAATTATGTTTTTTGAACTTTCAGTACGACTCTGATGGTTTTTGAATGAAAATTTGGATTTTACCATATACACTGCCGGCCAAAAGTTTGGGATCACCCGCTAAAAAACATGCAAATTTTGATCGTTCATATCTCAGCTGTCTTAGAACATATTGCAAATCTTCTGATCTCATTTGAAAGATAATGAGCAATAGGTATTTTGCCCATAAATAATGTTTTAGTTTTGCACCTAAGACTTAACCTAAAGTTAGAACATTTTCAAAAAATCGCACTCAATATTCAAAGCCAATCATCTCGCGATAGGGTGAACCAAATTTCAAAATTTAAGTTGGATTAGAATCCTTATTCTATACTTCTCAAAACACAATCAAAAATTTGTGTGCAAAAATTTTAGAATGTACTATAAATTAATAAAATAGACACTTAAGTTATCGTCCAAAAGTTTGGGATCACCCCTAGTATGGTGTATCGGCCAAAAGTTTGGGATCATTCTTTTAAAAACATGCAAATTTATTTCATTCTTATCTTTCTCATCTAACATCGTATTGCAGATCAGAAGGGTGCATTTGAAAGCTTAGGAATTGTTGTTTTTTCATAAATTCATTAAAAAATTATATTTTAAATCCATAACCATAAAAAATTCCCAATCATAAGTGTGATTTTTCAAAAAACAATTAATTTCAGGTAAATTTTTTTATGGTTATCGCTTTAAAACATATTTGTTTATGAATTTATGGAAAAACAACAATATCTAAGCTTTCAAATGCACCCTTCTGATCTGCAATACGATGTTAGATGAGAAAAATATGAATGAGATAAATTTACATGTTTTTGGCCGATACACCATACTGAGGGGTGATCCTAAACTTTTGGACGATAACTTAAGTGTCTATTTTATTAATTAATAGTACATTCTTAAATTTTTGCACAAAATTTTTTGAATCTGTTTTGAGAAGTATAGAATAAGGATTCTAATGCAACTCAAATTTTGAAATTTGGTTCACCCTATCGCGAGATGATTGGCTTTGAATATTGAGAGCGATTTTTTGAAAATGTTCTAACTTTAGGTTAAGTTTTAGGTGCTAAACTAAAACATTATTTATGGGCAAAGTACCTCCGAGATAGCTATTGCTCATTATCTTTCAAATGAGATCAGAAGATTTGCAATATGTTCTAAGATGGGTGAGATATGAACGATAAAAATTTGCATGTTTTTTAGCGGGTGATCCCAAACTTATGGCCGGCAGTGTAAGCCTCCTTAAAGTCTGCTTCATTTAATATTGAAACAAATTCTTTTGCTCATTGTGGCGCTCCTAGTGGACGGATTTTGAAACTTTTTTCACCCACGTGTCGGGAAATTCATTACCTTTCACCATGTATTTATGTCATAACACCAAACGATAGCATTTTGTAAACAACCGCCATGGAAGCCGAACGGAGAGATCAAATTGTGCACAGTTTTCTTACGAGTACGAGTACGAGAATTTCTTCGAAACAGCAATGAATAATTTTTTTATTTTTTTTTTATGAAAGAGTAAAGAAAATGCTACATTTGTATGAAAAACAAATTATAAATTCGTTAATAAATGACTGAACTACACGCAATTGTTTGTGTTCCAATATTAAATGAAGCAGACTTTACATCCGTCGAACTTGGTCAGCACTTGGTCGTACAGCTTTCGAGCACGGATTCTGGCCACATTGTTCTGCTTCAGCGTCCGATTTTGCTGGCTCGGAATGACCTTATTCCTTCCCGGAGACGAATTCGTCGCACCGTACTGTGAGCGGCCTGGAACTTATTGGCCAAATCGCGATCTGAAAGATTGGGATTCCTCTTGACGGCCTTGATGACTTTCCCACGCAGTTTCCGGTCGACAGTTCCACTCCGACGCTTCGAATGCGGCTTCCGAGCCGTCGTCAATGTTTCCGTGTTCTGCTTGATAACACGCCATACGGTATTTCTGGGCATTTTAAGCTGTTTAGCTAGCTTCGATGCCGACAACAATGGATTTTCAAGAAAACTGTGCACAATTTGATCTCTCCGTTCGGCTTCCATGGCGGTTGTTTACAAAATGCTATCGTTTGGTGTTATGACATAAATACATGGTGAAAGGTAATGAATTTCCCGACACGTGGGTGAAAAAAGTTTCCAAATCCGTCCACTAGGAGCGCCACAATGAGCAAAAGAATTTGTTCCAATATTAAATGAAGCAGACTTTACTTATTCAAAACACGTTGTTATAATTCAGGACTTAATCAATCGCTTCCAAAATTTTCATTGCGATATACGTACATCTATGTCGACACAAATCATCGTACATGACGTTAGAAAAAAGCATATACCTACCAAAAGTGGAGGCAATATACGTACATATTTTCGTTATTTACTACTACATATATTTTCGTAGGTACCGCAACCGGGCATTGTCCCGCTCGCTACTTTCCTAACTGCCACCGCCTCCATGCCTCCCTCAGGATCTTTGACGCCTCTTTCTTTCGGGTTTACAGCGGAAATTTCCGGGCCACAATTCTGTCCGTGAACATTCCTTGATACTCGTAGTATGCACATGCAAATCGCCGGGTAATTATCCGGCGGGGTTTTTTAATCTGAGCCTAGTAGGGGAGAGTAATGCTGTTATTTTTTAAAGGAAAATGTTAGTGAGGTTTCTGTCCAACGTTGTTTTTCCAAAACCTACCTTTATTATTTTATTTCATCCGTTTGCTTGTTTGCTTTAGTCGTCAACTTTCACAAAATTCAAATGCTGATGCAAAATGGCAAGCACGATCGCAAAACTGCACATCCACTGAACACGATTTATCACGATGAAGTTTTAATATCATGATGAGATGTGGGCGAATGCTAAGTATCTGTTAATACGAATCTGATTTGATCGCATTAAATATATTTATATCGTGGGTAAAGTGATCGATTATACGATTATAATTATACTTGTTATAATATTTGTAGCTATATCGGAAAGACACGGTGTTAATTTGCCTACTAATGTGACATTCTAGTAAACATACAACGTGATACGAAAGACGATGTTTACGTAGTATTCTTTACGAATTTATTCGAAGTCATTTACGATTTCGATTCGAAAGTAATTTGTGTACCAATAAAATGCTTCTTAAGAAATCTTATGCGATCGTTATAAGATTTCATTTGACATTGGTGGAACTAAATACGACTTCATCCAACATATCGTAACTAAGTCGTATTTCATTGGGATGTTGCATCTTCTACGATGAATAAACGATATGATCGAATGGTAAGTGTACATATTTACGATTCCGATTTGAATGGCATCTATATACGAGTTCGACGATGATTTCTTTTACGATTTCATGTTGGCTGGGTAGCTTATCCGTAAAGGAGTTGGACTGGTGAATATGCTATTTCCAACATTCAAAAAAGTATGGCGTGAGAATTCGGTTTGTTTTTTGACGATCTTTTTAATGAGAAGTTCCCGGATCTTCGTTTCCTGCTTAACTTTCTTGAAGTGCGATTCGAAGATGAAGCATTTATCAAAAGTTCTTTCTTATATGGTGTATTGATGCTCTTTCCAACGCGACTTCAAGCATCCATGGGCCATGGGTTTCAACACAAAAGTGGCTCCTGAGACATGTCTCTGGAGCCATCGGCAGACCCGTAGACTAGGTCCATCGTGATACCTTTCCCAAAGTTGTTCGATATTTTTCGATAGCTATTCCGGGCAAAGCTGTTTTACGAAACTCCTCTACAAAGCGTGGATATTCCCAAAACCCCCAGTCTCCATAAGTGTGGACCCTTAGGATTTCTCAATTTCCTTTTATTCGAGCACACCAAGAACATTGTTTAAAATATCCGATTATTTATTTTACTCTTACAATTGTATAGTTTTCAGACATTTTGGAACGGGTTGCATGCGCAAACCTTCAACGCAAAAGAGATGGTGAGGAAAGATTAGCTTTGAAACGGTAATTTTGAAGTTTCACTTTTTGTTGGTGTTAAATATTGGAAAACTTGTTTTCGTTTTCAAGATTTAACGATACCCGATTCACATAAAGAACCTAATGTTTCAGTAGGAAAAAGTTCAATCTATATTTTTATTCTAGGCATGCATTCTCGCGAGGAAAAAAAAATCAACAATCTGTTCGCTCCAATGTTTATTTGTACAGAAGTCCGACCGTTTTCAATTTTTGGTTTCGTTTAATGATGATTTCCTTATTCAATATTTCATTCGTCTGAAAACGTTAAATCCGTCCGATTCACAGCATTTTAACTGAATTTACTACACAAACAACACGAAATTTGCTCATCTTGCCTCAATTTCACATTCCTATAATTATTTTTGTCCTTCAGCTGCACTTCCCTGTTCTTATAAGATAAATTTGATTTTTCTATACTGTACCAGAAAACCGGTACACCGCACTTCGTCGGAGTCGTTCCTGTAATTTTATGCCCCGGTTATTTTTTTGACCCTTCAAATGGAACATGGACATGGAATAAATATAAGTAATTGCACAAAATAACTAAACGGTGTTTTTTTTGTTCTGGCTCTTATCATTCGGGATGCATACGGTCATAAAAGTTATTCAGAAAACTAAAATCGATAATATTAGTCTACTAATCAAAGGAATTCAACGGAAATTTGATCAGTTTAATGTACCTACAATATACGAGTTGGAACTAAATTTCTAGAGATTTTTTGTGATGCTTTGGCCAATATATTTTTGAAAACGTAAAATCCAATACTCGGGAGCGACTATTGAAATGAAGAAGTAAGAATGAACGGAAAATCCATTTGAACTAGTACTCAACGATAAATTATTACAATAAATAATCTGCTTAGTGGACGGTAAAAGAAAAAGAAATCACCCCATACGCTAACAAACTTTTCAATCGGAATAAACTACAAGAGTAAAGAAGTGTATGATTAAAAATTCTATAATATGAAGAAATAATCGCACAAAAAAGTGTAGCTCATCTAATCTAAAATCACATATTCAGTTAGCGACAAACTATTCCATGCTTAAGCAATATTTACAACTTAACGAAGTTTGTTGAAGATTCAGCTGCAATGGTTAAAACCTTTATGAGATTCTTTGTTCTATGGATTTGTAATCTGAAATCTATTTGACTATCAGACTAAGGATTGGGAAAAATATTTAGAAATAGATAGAAGAGCAAAACTCAGATCTAACAGATGTGACACAACAGAATAATTAGACAATGGAAAGTAATTCAGTTCATACGTTCGATCGCAAAGCTCGTTTAAAATTTTTTCAATGAATTAAACAATCGAAGGTCACTCAGAATTTCCATTTTTACGTCTGAGCACTTTCTCAACAATTAGGCTACTTACAATTAACTTATTAATACCGTTAAAAATGTTAAAATTTTTGGTTCAACGCAAGTGGAATGGTCATAATATCGTTGGTTTTGCTATATACCGTGTTTCGAATACTTTGCTCAAAGTTTTCCTTTTTCTTCTTTTCAGTTAGATAAGGGGGACATCTTGTCCTTAAACACTTCATGAAACTCTGTCGCCTTGAGTTTGTTTTTTTTTCTGTTTCGGGAAATCATCTGTTAGTTCGCATCCGGACATACGCGATTCCTCGCCCTGCCATAAAACAATCTATATTCACATTTTCTACGTGGTTTTGCTAAGCAACGTCATCGATTTCCGCTTTTCGAATCATCATGGATCAATTGTGACTTGCAACCGCCTACCTATGGTATTTGTTTGTGTGTCTCGGATTTATAGCTACGGTTTTCATTTGTTTATCAATGGTGAATCAAACACTTTCGGGGTAGCCTGGCTCCAGTGTGGGATTTCCTGTTGTAAATTTTTGGAAGAGAGCTATTGTGGGGGTCTACTGACCTGAATATCCGAACTTTACTTGACAAAGGTCAAGTTGAACGAGCGCAACTCCATCGGTTCCAAAAAGATGTCTCCGACAGATCGGATCGGATTTCCGGAATGCAACCCGGTCAGGGAAGTCGTTCCTATTTGCTCGACATGAACCCCAGAGAAGAGCTGTAGCTGTCTGGGGTGTTTACCTACTAGAATGTTGCTATTACTACTACTACTAATGCTACTGCTGTTACAAAAATAATTTACTATTTCTTCGCCGCCTATCCGGCAGTTGTAGCCTTGCCTCTGCAGCACCAGCAGCGCTGTGTGGGATGGGAAGAGAGGCAAATTGCTCTCGGTTAGCGTCCGCAAGTTCAGGATATGCAGGTCGCAAGGTAAATGGACCTGCAGCAGCTGAACTGCTCGGTTGAGTTCGATCTGATTGTTTTCGTCGTACTTTTCAACGATGAACAAATTGGCCGGATAGTTGAGCCAATTAGATAGACTGTTGGCAAAAATGCTGGGCAGTTGATACTTGGCGGGTTTCGAATTGCCTTCCGGTTGGGGGCCCTTTGAGATTACATTGGCAGCTTCGATTGTTTCCAACGTCATCCAAAACCGATGTCTAGTCAGTCTACTGTCAACGACTCCCTCACCCATGCCTCGGTAATCATCGTAAAGTGTTCGTCTGTCCAGCATTACTTCCAGCTGGCCCGGTTCCAAGCTAGCCGCACCCTGGGCATGAGTCGTCAGAAGAGTTAGTCGCATTTTATCATCCTGAATGAAGGCACCACTTGTGATTGGGAAGTAGTTTCCTTCAATGCCAATAGATGGCACCTTGACACGTTTCTGGTACTGGAAACCGTTGAGATCCGAGTAGAATTCAGGGTTTTCACTACCTCCATTTTCAATATCCGTTACAAAACGCATGAAAAGTTCCGTCTCTCGGTTCTTCGGTGGCATTTCAAAGTCTATATCGTTCTCGATGTAAATTCCGTTATCCAATACGGTGTTGGTGTTGTAAATTCTCACCGTATGTGCCAAGAATGGTCCATAGACTGCGGTTACGTCACTAGCCAGTGGACCGGAAGTGATCAGTATGGTCATGTCATTGTACTGTTCTAGTACTTCTTTTTCCGAGTTACGTTGTTCCGGATCCGTTTTGAATAGATATGCACCAGAGTGGAACTGGGCACTTTTGTAAGCAGCAAACTTGATTGCACATTGAATCTGTTTACCCATATTTTTCTTGGTAACCGACTTCAGAAAACCGCTCTGTTCATCAAACAGCAGCCTCATTTTGAAGTTTTCCAACTGAATGTCTCCCGGTTGTTTGTTACGCACTTCGAAGATCTCATTCTTATCATCCTGGCATTCGTTACAGTACAGTGTTGCCATCTTCGGCTTAAATCCGTCATCGTAAGCTGCAGTGAAAGTTGTCAGAGACAAGGGGGCCAACTTGGCCACGAACATAATCTCATACTCTTTCTCAGAAGGGATAATTTTCCTAGCGGCGTAGGAAGACTCTGTAATGTTCCAAACCGGGTTGATTTGGATATCCATTGGCTTTCCGGTAGGGTCTAAAATTTTAACCCTAGGAGTAAGCGTCCTAATCAACACAACCTCCAAACGCTCCTGACCCAACGAGTTGTATACTACAAAGTCGGTACTCCTCGTTTCCGTTACAATCATCGGAGTCTTTCGAGGAATTTTGCCAAAGTTATCCCGTTCCAACTCTCCGATCAAAAAGTTCAGATCCGCACCAGGTTTCTTCTGAACCAACAACTCAATGGTCTTTTCCTGCAGTTTGACCGAATCCTGAATACTCTCGAAAAGACGCAGAGCATAGTCCCGCATTACGTTGGCCTTCGAGGTACCCGTTATGGCGTCGTGATGCTGGAACAGTCCCAAATTCCTGCGGGCCAAAATCATCTTCTCATAGTTCTTCTCGTAGATTTTAAAAGCGTTCGAATTTTCCCCTTGCCGGGCTCTGTTGAACGCGAGTGTAAACAAAATCTCCAAGCCCCGCAAATTATGCTCCAGATCCCGACTCAGAATCTTATAGTACGGTCGAGTCGTGAAATATCCAGACCAATAAGCTGGACGCCCTTCGTTAAAAATGTCCGCGTACACAAAGAAGTCCCCCTTCAGCGTGGGAAATTTGTCATATCGCTCCTTAATGGCATTGAAATAGTCGTTCGGGGTTCCGAAACTGATTTCCGCATTGTACTTGTTCCTATTTTCATTGATGTAATCGATTAATTTCTTATAGTTAGTGTACTGCTGTTCCATTTCCTTTTCCTTGTTGTACCGGAAATCATCGCCCACCGGAATCAGCGCCACGTTATGAGGAAAAAGAGAAGCCGTCCGCGAATACTGTTCCATCAGCAGATCCGCCTTCGATTCGATATTTTCTGGCGTTATGAACTGAGCCTTTATCGAGTACTCCGTATACTCCCCCGGAATTTTGCGGAAGTCAAAGTTCAAACAAATGAACGGATGCGGACCACACGAATGCTTGATCGAGTAGATGTCGAAGGGCATGTTGTGCGTCAGCATGGTGTGCTGCCGGTCCAGTTTCTGCGACGGGTGCCTCCAGTACGGTGTCCACAGAAAGTCTCCGTACCGATGCCGAGCAAACCACTGCTTCCAGGCGTAGTGTATCCGCTGAATGATCGTTCCCTCGAAACCACTGGCTGCCAACAAGTACGGAACCGTGCTTCCATGCCCAAATGGATCAATACTCCAGCCACTCTTCGGCGTTACGTTAAGGTTCGTCTTTACCCATTGGTGACCTAAAACGGTGGGAAGTCGTTAGTGTTAAGCTTTGGAGTTGCTAGAACAAGAATCATGATACCTTCGATAAGTTGGTCCACCATGGCGTACAGATGAGCATTGGCTTCGTCCGTCATAACCCAGCCACCGGTGGTGATTTCCAAACGACCCGATTGAACCAGTTTTTTAAGTACCTGCAAAGAGAAATTAACCATTAATTCAGGCTAGCAGTTTTAAGAAATGATTTACGGTTCCATACCCGCTGCTTAGTTGGATGAGCCTGGTCCCACCACAGCTGCAGGAAACTGATTTCGCTCCAGATGAACGACATGTTGCTGTACTCCGGCATCTTGGTAACGGCCAGGTTCAGGATTTGTCGCGAATCCGACTGGAAATAGTTGACGAACGTCTTCAGCCAGCCCGGATCGTTGTGGGAGTGCGGCACCACCACGATCTGTTTTGGAACAAGCATGTGAGAAAAAAGGTAAGATGCGATCGATGTTTTGTTTTTTCAATCATTCCGCCCTTGAAGAAGATTATAATGTCTGTGAAACGTTAAAAGCATACAAAAAGATACAATTGACCCTTCCATTCTTTAAGATGATGACACTGCCTAACTGTAGTATCGTAGTTAAAGTCCACATGGCATTTTATACTATATTGCCCATTCTTACTATGCATGATTGAGTTTGTGTGTACAATATTGCCTTACAAACTAGTGTAGCATGCCATGGAAAAACATTCGTTACTGGACAACCAGGAGTAGCAGACGACGTGTACTTTAGCTCCGTGGGTGACACTACATTTGACGACGAGGATGAAAATGGCGAATCATTGGTGAGTAATTTAGGTAAACGAATTGGAAAACATAAAGAAAAGAGAGTTGAAATGGATCAGTCGCTTAAATGCGGAATATGAAGTCTGATTCCATTCTGCGTAATAGCAGGGAAATAGAACAGTCACTTAGATGTGGACGATTAGAATGTTTTGTTCTATTCTGCGAGCGAGCAGAAACAGTGGAATCGCTTAAATGCGGATAACAGAAGAAACAGTGGAATCGCTTAAATGCGGATGAAAAAATTGCTTAAATGCGGATAGAGTAAACACTGCTTAAATGCAGAAAAGGTTGCGTATGGTAGCTTAAATGCTGTAGCTTTGATGCTGAAATGGAAAATGACGTATGAGAGCGACAAAATGATGAGTAGTAAATTACTTAAAAGTATTTTTCAAAATGGTAGAGATTATCAGCTTAAACTCTGAGAGAAGAGAATTAAATGGAAAGGAATATAGTCGCATGAGTGAAATGAAGAATTCATTTCTGGTGGAAAAAATGAACTTTCTGATTTTTAAAAGCATGAAAAACGAATGGCTTGGAAGCTAGAAACCGAGGAAAGATAATAAGAAGTACACAGAAAAAAAATCTGAATCCTTAACAACACTGAAATTGAAAACCTGTATCATTACATGACGTGCAACGCGAATTATTGATGTAAATTTACAAATTAAAAAAAGTTGAATCCTTAACAGCACTGAATTCGTATGACACAAATATTACTTGACACGGAACGCGATTATTTGATGTAAATTTACATCACATATGATGTAAATAAAAAGAAGCATCACATACGACGGAATTTTCAGTGCGAATTAAGTATTACACGTCATTAATATTTTACATGTCTTTAAATTTTACACGTCTTTTGAAGTTTACAGACGTGGAATATTCAACTCGCACTGAAAATTCCATCATATGTGATGCTTCGTTTTTGTTACATCATATGTGATGTAATGGAAATAGAAATTTCTTAAAATTACACGACATGGAATGTGATGAGGACATTGAATTTTAACTTAATAGGATCAGACAAAATTAAACAAAGTGTCAAGTCAAAGTCATGCAACAAAAAGTATTTTTTAAGCAGTTTTCCCGCGATTAAAGTTCCCAGAGATCTTCGTGAAGCAGGAAGCGGTTCTGGAAGCAGAAGTTATTCAACTTTGGATCCGGTCTTCGAGAAAAAATAAAAGTGTAAATGTGACTCCTAAAACAAAAAATTGTGAGATTAAAAAAATCATTGTCACCAAATGAAATAAATTAAATTAATTACAAAAAGGTTTTATTTTTATTATGACATGAGATAATTCCATTATTGAATCATAAATACCAATAAATAAAACAAAACAGATTCCAATTGGAAAGTTTTTCTTCCAATATTCAGTGGTTTTATAATTTACATCATTTTTATTTTACATGTTGCCATATTTTACATCATTTTTTATTTTACACGTTGCAACATTTCACTGGCGTGTAATTTCCAACTAGCACTGGAAACTCCGGCATATATGATGCTTCTTTTTATTTACATCACATGTGATGTGATTTTACAGATTTTTTTCGTTGTGTGTATCATGCCATGGAAAAACATTCGTTACTGGACAACCAGGAGTAGCAGACGACGTGTACTTTAGCTCCGTGGGTGACACTACACTAACGAATTTGGTACACTCGTGGAATCTGTTTGAATTGAAATCTATTTGGAATGGCTTAAGCGGGCAAAGCAGGTGATTGTCTGCCATCTCGGTAACAACCTGGCAAGTTTTTCAAGGAAGCTTTGACTCTCGTTGACTCTCGCAATGCCGATCATCCAGTAGATGCGGCCACGGAGACCTCTCTGGAGCTCAGAAAGGCTGAATTAGCAACAACCGATGGTATTGTAAGCCGTATTCGAAGTAGGGACCAGACATGTTTGAATCGCGAGTCTACATACTCGCGTTTTGCCATATTTGCAGTTAGATTCTGTTTCGTTGAACTCAAACTGCAATGACGCTATCGGTAGGTTCAACTTGGAAAGCATCAGTAAGTGAGCTTTGGATAAACTCGGTCGTGTTTATTGCAATCAAAGGAAACATAAGCAAAACGAACGTAGGTATAGTTCTGTGAATTCAAACTCGTGTTCTTGTTGCAGCCAAACATATAAACCGGACAACACGAGGACAGGACATCGTCCATGTGCAAACTTAAGCTGCGTGCTGCACTGGCTGAACGGGAGACACGCACCCATCCTCGCTCAAGATCGTACGAGACTGACGACACGACATGACACGACAGCTTAGCTGTCGTGTGTGTGTGCGTGTATAGACTAAGATAGAGGGAGATAACCGACTCGGAAAGGCCTATCGCCCGAGAGCGTGTCGCTCTCGCAAATATCGGCTACACATCTCCCTTCCACACTAAAAAAAGAACGAAAACAAGAAGCAATGTTCCGAAAATCGCTCAACTTCCCGAACCATGCTGTGCAACGTTTAAAGATAAAAAATTAAAGCAGTCAATTTTTAATTTCCTTTTCAAATTTAAACAAATCCTGCATGACAACTCTATCGATTGAAAGTTCCGTTCGTGAGCACAAAAACTACAGTCTATAAATAGATTTCTTGGAGCTGTTATCTGACAAGGATGTCAGGATGCCCAAGGATGTTCGATTTCAAATTGATCAATCAACGGATACTTTCCAATGGTTATCGACAGAGGTTAAGGATGACCTTGGTTTGGCCTCTGTTCCACCTTCGCCCTTCTCCGAAAGCTCAGGATCTCTGATCAACTCATCTTTCCCACAATATCGAGGAGTGTCAGTTTCCTGAATTAGTTTGTCGATGGAACCTTGATACTACTTCATCCTACCAATTATTCAAGATTTCCGTTTGAAATCATTCGATCCACCTTTTTCATATAATTTGTTTTTCACCATCTGAATCTTCCAATTACAAATTGTCGAATATGGTATTTTCTCACTTGCTTTAATTTCCCGTTCTTCTTCAATCTATGCCATTTTCTCAGTTAATTTTCTTTGGTTTCTGCTTCAGACTGTATTCATAGAATCACATAAGTTTCGGGCACCGCTTTCCTTGAACATCACGGCAATTTTGAACTATTTTATCTTGCCTGGTTGAACTTTTCGTTTTAATAAACTAGTATTCGAACGAAACCATTTCTTTGTGGGGCATCCCAAACCAGCTAATGGTTTCCATCGTAAGATTTCCAAGCTGGACATCCATGTTCACTTTCTTTCTGTTGGAAATCTCGTCACAGCTTTTCTAAATCCAAATCTTTCTATTAACCCAACATTTGATTAATAACAACACATTTGATACTACTCAAGTATTGTAGCACTTTTTAAGACATTTGATTTAGACCACATTGACGGTCTCAATGCGTAACTACCGAGTAACTGACTCGGAGGTTCCTCAATTCTTATTTTTCTGCCAATTATCATTTACTAGACATCTTATTCCCAAAAGGCCGATCCTGTATTCGTCGTAATGAATCGTTAAGGGTCTTTCATTTGTGGAGAACGAATTTATTGCTCGTACAGTCAAGACTATTATGCAACTGAAATATTTGTTAAAATGACATATGTAAGTTTCCAATCATATGGAATGTATCTTGTTTCGTCACAGTTTTATTTAATGTAGCAAAACATTGTTACAGATAGATATTGGAAAATGGATAACGTAGACCAAACCGTTTGTACTGGACTGTTAAAATGGTTATTACGATCCAACGTTTCTCATACTTGAGCACTCTTCATGCTGGTCCTTCGATTTAAAAAATCATAAAGTGAACCGTCAGAACACTCTTCATGTTGGTCCTCCCAATCCAACGAAAATTCATAAAGTGAACCTTCAGAACACTCTTCATGTTGGTCCTCCCGATCCAACGAAAATTCATAAAGTGAACCTTCAGAACACTCTTCATGTTGGTCCTCCCGATCCAACGAAAATTCATAAAGTGAACC